>NC_050580.1:246114774-246477274 GCF_011100635.1 Trichosurus vulpecula | reverse complement strand
GTTGTGATATTGTGTTTCAAGTTCCTTGCTGTTATGATAAAGTGGGCTGACTGGTTGTGGGAGCTGAACATTTGGTTATGGGATATGGGTTATCTGGTGTCTGAATAAATGCTTTACTTCTTCTACCTTCTATATGGAGAGTCTCTCATACTTTGCTATACAGAGCTACAGAGGCATGTTTGTGCTTATCATTGATGTTGTGTTTATTTCCTTACCGATACACACCCTTATCTTAACATCTCTGAATCTAATTTTCCTCACCTTTAGAGCAAAATGGATAGATTAGATGCTTTCTCAGGTACCTTGCAACTTTAAATGCTATGATAAAATAAGATTGTAACATCACAGATCTAGTACTGGAAGGGACTACAGAGGCCTTTTAGTCCACAATCTTCATTTTACAGATGAGAAGACTGAACCCAGGGAGACTGAGATTTGTTTGAGGCCCCACAAGTCATATCAGAAGCAATACCCTAAGCTCTGTTTTTCCATTCACTCCCATTTGAAAATTACACTTATTTCCTCTGGAAAGAAATTGTCTTTATGAAATAATTAAATTCTATATAAGGATGCATAAAGTCACTCACTTAAAATGATATTTCTCTGATAAAATAATCAAAATGAAGACAAAAAATGAAAGCAAATTGGGTGTTATTCTTTTTTCTTATCCTACTTTAGCATACAGGTCTAAAGGAAAAATGAAACAAAACAGGCAATGAACTAGTCTTTCAAACATTCTATTCAAGATTTTATTCCAAAAGAACCTGCAATGGCTGACCTATGTAGCTACATCAACATAACCTTTTGTCAAACAAGCTTTTTTCAAATCACATTTAAATCTTATTATAATGGTTAGAAACTTATAGCTATAGTTATCTAGGGAACACTTTTGGCAATTATGTTCAAAAAGCAGGGTGGTTGATCTCTTTAAAACATTCACTTTGCTTGGGTTTAGGGGGAGTTTGAAGAACCTGAACATCATGTGACTAAAACCTCCTCCTCCTAATCTGAAGCAGCAGTGAGCAGGAGCAGAAATCCTACCAGCATAGTGTATGTGGGTGTTAAGTTTGCCTGTGAAATGTTTGTCTTCTTAACATGTCTGTAAGCATCATTTGTTCATAATTTCTGAAAGAGTATTTTGAAAATACATTTCCTGTTAATGTTCAGATAACCAAGGTAGAGGTATTCTTTACCAAAAGTAGTATACAGTGGAGTAGAAGAATATTGTTTCCTTAATAAAAAGTAGGTAAGATAATACAATCCATTTTCATTATATTTATGGTACTTATGGATCCAGTGTGTATATTATGCTTAAATTCAGTACATGTGGGATTGTTGGTGTATTTTTTTATAAAGGCTCTGTGTTTATTGTATCATTTGGAGCTGTATAATCTTCTTTTTTTACATAAAAGTTTTGTAAATAACCTGCATATTCTATCTACCAAACATGAGAAAAAGGAATGTGTGAAGTTATAAGTAAACATGATCTGGGGAGTCAAGTAGCAATTGGGTTCTTTTTTTTATGTAAGACACCTGAGAGTCAGAAAGTGCAGTGTTCTTCTGTATACCAAGGTTAGGTTCTTTTCAATGGTGCCTGTGATGTAAAATAAAATCCTTTTCGTTCCTTGTTTTCATGCTAAAGAAATGATTTTGTTGAAATGTTCACCTGCTGTTTAACTGAAACTCAATTACTTAGACTTTATAGCTATAAAAGTCTAGAGGTCATTTTTGAAAACAAGAGTGTTCTGGACTAAAATATTTTTGTATAAACAAGTCAAAAACTGTTATCTGAAGCTTTACAAAGTTCAAATAGTAAACTGAATTGTCACTGTATTTACTTAAGTCTTACTATTTAGAGTGCATGTTCACCCTGTTGGGGAAGTTATCAAAATAAATATTTTAATTCTGTTTTTTTTTAAGAACATGCAATGTTCAATGTGTCTCTGACCCTGTCTCCTGGTCTTTCGTGGATAATGCTAGTTTGGATATGGGCAAGTGAAAAACTGAAGAAGTCCGTTTACCAAAAAAAAAGCCCCAAACCATAACCATAGCAACAATAACAACAACAAATTCAAAGGATCAGAAAATTTCTTACAGTGATTCTTTATGATGAAAATATATGCAAATATATTTATACATACTGATGCATGCATATGTATATATTATGCACACGTATATATTAATCTCCTGATTAGCAAATTCTATGATGTTTCTTCCCCTCATTCAATAAATTAAATTCAATGTGTTTATTAAGAGCTTCCTATGTGCTTGAGCATTGTGGTGTGAGTTGGAAACACAGAGGAAAACAAAGAATTATAACCCCTAATAGGAGTTGATCTTTTAGTGTGTGCAGGTCAAATAAATATTAAGTGAAACAATGAATTGTTTAGAATGGCAAAATGGAAATAAACCAAAAAAAAATGTTTGTATATGCCTTGGGAGCTTCACAGAAATATGAAAGTTGTTTTCCTATTTGATGTCTGGTAAGGACATAGTCACCCAGGCAGGGATGGATGAATGAATGAATAAATGATAATTTATGAAGTACTTGCTATGTGCTAGGAACTATGTCAAGTCCTGGGGATATAAATATAAGAATGTAATACAGTATATGTCTTAGAAGAAAAGGAGATCAAAATCCTGGAGATTACATTATTAATGGGAGCTGGGGGTGGGGGTGGAAAGAAGGTGAGATTGTCATGGCATGGTTTGGAAATAGCTGATAAGTAGTAGAGAGAATGCAGGTATTATTTGTTTTGTTTTGTTTGTTTATTCCTCACAGTCCCTGGACTAGTCAAAATAAACTTGTAGACACACATTGGGTTCTTAATATTTGCTTACTTAATTTTTTTTGTCCTAAACAGGGGCTATATTCCTACATCTTCTAGCCAGAAGCTCAAGGAGGACAGAACACACACCTTATTATACTTTGTAACCCCACAGTGTATAGCACAGAGATCTGTAAATAGTAAATGCTTATTATCATCATGAATGATAATTATTATACATTTACATAGTTTTTCATTGTTTGCAAAAGTATCTCATCTTATTCTCACAACAACTCTGAGAGGTAGATGCTCTTAGTATCCACATTTTATACGTGAGTAAAGTGAGGCAGAGGTTAAGTGACTTACCCAGAGTTACACAGCTAGTATGTGTCTAAGGTTAGATTTGAACTTAGATCTTCCTGTATCCAGATCCAGGGCTAATTGAAATGAATTTTTCTTGCTAATCCAGAATCACTTTCATTCAGCCTCCTCTCACCTTAGTCTCTCTGTATGTGGGGCCACAATAGTTTTTCCAAGTGTCCTTCCCCATAAACAGTGGCAGTGTAACAGCCACTCCCTTGGCAATACCCCATTATGGATTTCATATGCTTCTGACAACTCCCTATCAACATAATGAAATGCATTTCTTTTTTTAAAAAATACAATTTCATTTTCTCCCAATTACATATTAAAAAAATTAACTTCTTTTGTTGTTCTTGTTAAGTTTTTAATTCCAAATTCTATCCCTCCCTCCTTCCCCTTCCCTCTCCCTGAGATGGTAATCAATCTGATATAGGTGAAATAATTGAGATGTATTTCTAACCCAATCCATCCATGCTCTACCCAAGGACATTCTATTAACTTTGGAAGTTAAAAATTGAATAAGAATACATAAATCATTTCATTCTGGTCTTTCTAATGAGCAAGGTCTGTTTATCTAGGCAGCTAGGTGTTCCAGTAGATAATAATAATGGACTTGGACTCAGGAAGACCTGAATTTGAATCCTGCCCCAAAGACTTCCTAGCTATGTGACCTTGGCTGGTACAATCTCTCAGCCTCATTTTCCTCATTTGTAAAATGAGGATTATAATACCTTCTTCCTGGGTAGTTGTGGGAATCAAATGAGATAGCATATGTACAGCATTCTGTAAGCCTTAAATTGCTATATAAAATCGACTTATTTTTGTTATTATTACTATTATTAAGGGCTAACCTCTCCTGAACACCACAATAATAGCTGCTATAAATATAGCATTTGAATGTTTCAAAACCTCTTCTGTCTTGTCTCAGTCACCTGAATATATAAATGTATATAAATATATATATATATATATATATACACAAATGTATATATATATATAGTGTCTGGATTTAAATTTGAACCCAAGTCTTCCTGAGTCTAGTTTCGACACTCTAACCATTATGCCATGATGCCTCTCAAATAAGTGAGCAGATTATCAAATTCAGGGATCAATGCAGAGCCTAATGATTGCTTTAAGACAGCCAGTCAGAATCCAGACATCATGTATCTTTCAGAAAGAGCCAAAGCCACTAAGAAAAGCATGACCTTTCTTGAAGACTGCTCTCTGCTTCACAGGGGCAAATCCAAATGCCATGATGCCTTCTTGGGCTCCATTCTCCTCCCAATTATGCTATCTGCTAAAGTTCATGTAGAGAAGCACTCTTACATATGGTCCAGTTCATTAGGAAAAGCCTCTCCAAATACTTCCTCTGCACCAAATGAAATCTGATAAGGATATCATTTGGAAAGTAGTAGCTGGTAAAAGAAGGAGGGAGGGGGAGATCATTTCATAAAGGAAAAAAAAATAGGCGGTCCATTAAGCCAAAAAGAAGTTACATAATCTTTTAAAATTCAACCTTGTCATATAGGAGGACATTCAACAATAAAAAATCTTGTGTGTTTATAAGATGCACTGCCTTCTACCCCCCAATCCATCATGACTTTAGTATGGATTTCTAGATGCTGGGCTCATTCACTGACCTAATATAAAGCTGTGAAATGTAGTAACTGGATATCAATATCACATTTCTCAGAGATTTTAAATTTATAACCTCTTGGGTTGGGATTAGTTACAATGGTTAAAATTCAATTTGGATAATTTAGCCATCAATTTGTTTTAGAAAGCTAAAGAGCAGAGTTAGCAAGCTTGAAGGTGGGAAAGAATTCACAATGAGCAGTTAGGCACTTAGCAGAATATATGTTCCCATTTGGAATGGGGTAAATAAAAATGAATAGGCTGAATGGCCTTTCTTCTTCATGCATTTCAAGAATGACAAACTAGAAACTCTTTTAAACTGCTTCCATTTTAATAAAATTCCTAACCTGAGAAGTAGGAATTTAAGGGCCCTCCACTTCAAAGGGAGAACAATAGCACCACAGGAAAGATTTCAACTGGTTTTTAAGTGTTCGGCTCTCACAAATCAAGGTACTATTTTTATGTCTCAAATACAAGCTCAATTTTGCACAAATTGTACCTATAAGTATATATTTGCCCATGGTCATTTTGCTATCTTTTACATTTGTCCACCATCTATTTGGAGGGTACAAATGGAGATGATCTTTGGTGATTACTTCCACAAGCAAATATACATTTACAAAACACCCAAACCCAACTCTGGAAAATACAGAAGATAAGTTTCAAAATTAGTTTCCACAGTTAATAATGTCCTATTGAGAAAGAAGTACCTATTTCCTCTCCTTTCAATATATATTTATTTATGGTTATTTCTACATGACACCATAACCATTGGGTAAGATCAGTTCAGCTGAACAACTAGCCAATTCATTAAAAGTAAATAAATAAAACCATTAGCTTGACTTAGTTGAATGGAATGGCCTTTTGTTTTTGCTTTCCTGTTTGAATAGTCAATTGAGTAAATTTGGTTAAAATAAAGTGGTTGGCTCATATGGAAAAATCACTATTATCTCTTAAAAACACTACATTGCTTATTTTTCTGTAAATAAAATGGTAAATTTAAATTTCAGGCACCTCTGATCCTCAAAAGAAGCTATCCCACATGAGTTGTTCTAGATTGAGCCCCAAGCAGGATTAGGTTAAGCAGAATTTTAAAAGTAAGAAAAATTTGAAGTGACATTCTTAAGGCTTCTTTTAAATTAAAGATCATATGATTTAGATTTTGCTGTTAATATTTTTAATATGGTTAAAATCCTATGCCAGTTTTTAGTTATGTAGCAGAAATAGATGAGCTATTGTCATACTTTCATCAACATTTTATTTTTGATGAAATATCATAAAACCATGGCCAATGAACCATCAGTGCTTGGTAAACTTTTACCAAGTTGCAGGCATATTTCCAAGGAAGAAATGAACATTCTCATGCAAATCAAAACCTACGAAGTGACAGAAAATGCCACATTCTATATGAATTAAACAACAACTTCTTCCTTTTCCTCTTCTTCTTCTTCTTTATTTCTTCCTCCTTCTCTTCCTCTTGTTTTTCATTTTCCTTCTTCCTTCTCTTTTTTTCTTCCTCCTCCAAGCATGAGAAGTTTATGTTTAGAACTCTGAATTATCAAAAGCAAAGAAAATAGAATATTTTGTATTGGATAGCCTTGACTTTCCTACTCTCTTCTAGTGCATAAATAATAGTAAAATGCTTGCATTCATAGTATCTTATGTTTCCAATCATTTGTATGTAAAGTTTATGATCTCTGCTTCTTGAAAAGCCTGGGCTCTTAAACAATGAGATTCCTGTAACTACTCTGAACTGATATACTTCAAAAGAAGAATATTCAGGTTAAGTGGATTCTTCACTTCAGAGATGTAAAAATAAAATAAAACCAGAAAGTAAAATGTTGAATTTATATTTATATTTACCCATTTTCTTCAGCTAGACTAAGCAAGGAGGTTATCACTCCATGCTAACCTTACATAAATTTCTTATCCTTTTATTTTTTTCCAGTACTGATGACTGAGACATAGTTGGTCAGCAATTAGTGTTCATAGTAGGAAGGAAGGTGGGGTCACTCTTTACAGTGATTGAACACCACAGTGATAATTGCTGTCCAGTCCAGGGCAGAAATTGGGACATTTGTCTGGGATATACAGTTATTCTCAGGATTACACGATTTATAGCCCGGGACTATTTCCACTAAAATCCTAGATGAGATGGTAGTTTAAGTGGCCTTTATAATTTGTTAGCCTTATTCAAGTCAATTTGTCATATGCCTTGTCCTGTCTTTCCCTTAAGATGGCTTCCTTGCCATGTGGCAGATGGCAGAAATGATTGTTCACTCACCAGAGGAGTTATATCCCTGTGTGATGGCTCAGGAGGGTAGGCTGGAAGTAGGATCCACATTCTAGCAGGTGTTGCTACTGTGCAGTGGGTAGAACACTGGCCCTGGAGTCAGGTGGACCAAAGTTCAAATCCGGCCTCAGATACTTGACACACTTACTAGCTGTGTGACCTTGGGCAAGTCACTTAACCCCAATTGCCCTGCCTTCACCCCTCCAAAAAAAATTAAAAATTAAAAAAAAATTATTAAAAAAAACACCCACCAGTGGGTAGGAGGTTGTCAACTCTCAGTACTGGTGTAGGTTTGATAGTGGTAAGAAAGATGGGCCCCTTCTCAAATGTGATTCCTCCCTTCAACAGTGGCTATAAGATTTAGGGTGGTATCAGGGCTTGTGGAATAGGAAGGAAACTGCTCTTCCCAATATCCCTTAGTTCAGGGTCATGAGCAATTTCCTTTGGAGTTTGAGGGGAGGTGGTGATAGTTTGATTTCTCAAATACCTTAGTTTCAGCTAAGCTACCGTGTCTGCTCTTTATGAGTCCCAGGGTGAGAGAGGCCACTGTTTCCTTCTATTTTTATATGATTTCCTTAGTTAAAAAGTTCTTCTTCACCTGAAGACTAAATTATTTTCTCTGAAACATCTATTGTTCATATGTTTTCCCCATAAGACCTAATAAAATAAATCTGGTTCCTCTTCTCTATAATGGTCCTTTGAGTACTTAATAACAGCTTTCAACAGTTCCTTCCTCTGCAAAGAAAAAAATCTAGCCCGTTGAGACTTCTTGTATCTTTATTCTGTTTTCCTACATGATAGCTAACCCCCTTAGCTTTTGTCATCTACAAATTTTCCATATATACTTTTTATAGCTTCAGAAATGAGTGATAAAAATATCAAGTAGCATAATGCCAACAATAGATCCCCAAAGCACTCTACTAGAGGAGACCTCGTTTTAATTTGACATTGGCTTTTTAATCACTGTGCATTGGGTCTGGTCAGTCTACCACTTTTAAACACAGCTAATTTAGTATGTATCACATCTTTTCCAAAAGAAAGCAAAAGGGAATTTTTTGAAATACTTGATTAAAACCTAATTATATAGTATTTGTAACATTCCTGTGAGCTACTAATTTAGTCAAGTTCTCAAAAAGGAGATTGAGTTTCATCTAGAATGATCTGTTATTGATGAATCCACAATGGCTTTTCATGATCAGTTACCCTTTTTTAGTGAAAACATCCCTTTAATTATATGACAGAATTTTTCAAGGAACAAGGAGCAAATTTCATGGGCCTATATTTCATCGACACCATTATTTTACCTTTTAATAGTACCTGGTTAGTAGTAGGTATTTAACAAATACTTGTTGATTCATTTTTTTTAATTTGGAATAAGATGTGTTCCAGTTGTATATATGTTTATCTATTCTCCCAAAATTCTGTTCCTCAGTCATTTTTCAGTTATATCTGACTCTTCATGACATTATTTAGGGTTTTCTTGGAAAAAATATTGGAGTAGTTTGCCATTTTCTTTTTCAGTTTATTTACAGATGTAGAAACCTTGGCAATCTGGGTTAAGTGACTTGGCCAGGGTCACACAGGTAGTAAGTGTGAAGTTGGATTTGAACTCAGGAACATGAGTCTTCCTGACTCCGGGCCCAGTACTCTATCCTCTACACCACCTAGCTGCCCCATAGATTTATTAGCTACTCTGTAGGTGGCACAGTGGATAGAGTGGCAGGCCTGGAGACAGGAGAACTCCTCTTCCTGAGTTCAAATTCAACCTCAGATATTTACTAGCTATGTGACCTTGAGCAAGTAGCCTAACACAGTTTGCCTCAGTTTCCTCATTTGTAAAATGAGATGGAGAAGAAAATTGCAAACCACTCTAGTATCTCTGCTGAGAAAATCCCAAATAAGGTCACAAAATATTAGACACAACTGAACGAATAAATCTTTAAATTCCCTTATTGATATTTTCAACCTTCAAAGGATCGAGGAAGCAAATAGAGAACTTGTATTCTAGACCCAATTATAAAGAAAAAAGAGGCACAAGTTACCAAAGTAAAAATTATGGGAAGGGAGGAGCCAGGATGACAGAAAAAAGACTGAGCTCTCCCAAATTGCCCTCCAAACAACTTTAAATAATGCCTCAAATACCTCAAAACAATTCCTGGAGTGGCAGGACCTACAAAACAGTAGGAATGCTCTATTGCACAAGAGTAAGAGTGTAGGATAGTCAAAGACAGGCTATGCTATAGCAAACCAGCATCAGTCCTTGGGGGCAACTTAATCAGTGGCAACAGTAGCTGCTTCCCCTCCACTTAGCCAGCAGATGGTAAGAGGGTTGGACAAATGGTCAGGAGGAGATTACAGGTATCCCTTTGCTGGCACTGGGTGCAGGACTTTATCACATTACCCCTTCTCAGAGCTTTGTCACAGTCCTGGGTCACAGTTTCTAGCTGAGGAAGAGCACTAGCACACCAGAGCTTGTGGCACCATAGAAGTGGGTACCCTGATGAAGTTCCAAAGGAGAAAAGAGTGCTTATATTTGCTCACTGACCATAACACAGGCCAGGAGAATAGTTGGAATAACTGAAAGCTTACAAAACCCCCAGAAGTAGCTCTGAAAACAGCTGCACAAAAAACCTGAAGCATGGAACAGAGGCCTCTCCACACCAGGAGTGGAGCCCAACTTTAACATAAAGCTCAAAGTCAAGAAATATGTTAGAGGAATGAGGAAACAACAACAACAACAACAACAACAACAACAACAACAAAATTCTAACCTTAGAAAGTTACTATGATGACATGTAAGGTCAACATACAAACTCAGACAGCAAAGTCAAAATTACTACATCTAAAGCATCAAAGAAAAATGTGAATTGGTCTCAGGCCCCAAAAGAATTCCTGGAAGAGATCAAAAAGGAATTTAAAAAATAAATAAAAGAGGTAGACAAAAAGTGAGGGGGAAAGTGTCAATGATGCAAGAAAATCATGGAAAAAAAAGTTTCCACTTGGTTAAGGAGGGACAAAAAATTCTGAAAAAAATAAAATCTTAAAAAACAGAATGGGCCAAATTGTAAAGGAGGCAGAAAAAAAAAAGCAATGAAAAGAATAACACCTTAAAAAGTAGACTTGGCCAAATGGAAAAGGAAGCTCATTAAAGAAAATAATACTTTAAAAATTAGGATTAAGAAGCTAATGATTCCATGACATATCAAAAAATAAAAATAAAACAAACTCAAAAGAAGGGAAAAAATAGAAGAAAATGTCAACTATCTCATTGGAAAAACAACAGACAGAGAAAATAGATATAAGAAAGATAAGTTAAGAATTATTGGACTACCTGAAAGCCATAATAATATTTTTAAAAGAGTCTAGACACTATATTTCAAAAAATTATCCAGGAAAACTTCCCTGATCCCTTAGAAGCAGAAAGTGAAATAAAAATTGAAGGAATCCACTGATCACTTCCTGAAAGAGATCCCCAAATGCAAACTCCTAGGAATATTACGTCCGAATTTCAGAACTCTCAGATCAAGGAGAAAATATTGTAAGCAGCCAGGGGGAAAACTCAAATATTATGGTGACATAGTCAGGATAACTCTAGATTTAGCGGCTTCCACATTAAAGGATCAGAAGGCTTGGAATTTGATAGTCTAAAGGACAAAGGTGCTAGGATTATGGCCAAAAATCAACTCCACAACAAAACTTGGCATAATCTTTCAGCAGAAAAATGCAAATTCAATGAAACAGAGGACTTTCAAGTCTTCCTAGTGAAAATACCAGAGCTGAAAAGAAAATTTGACTTTCAAATACAAGACTCAAGAGAATTATTAAAAGGTAAATAGAAAAGATGAATTATATGGAATTCAGTAAGGTTAAACTATTTACATTCTACGTGGTTAGACACTTGTAACTCCTAATGACTTTCTCATTATTTGTGCTATTAAAAGCAGTATATACATAAACAAAGGGCATGGATATGAGTTGAATATGATGTGATCATTTCTAAATAAATAAAATTGAGGGGTGAGAAAGGGGAATGCACTGAGAGAAAGGGGAAGGATGAGGTAGAATGGGGTAAATTATGTCACAAAACAGAGACATGAAAGAACTTTCACAGTGGAGGGGAAAATGGGGGAGGTGGGCAGGAGAACTTGAGCCCTTCACCAATTAGAATGGCTAATATGAAATAAAAGGAAAAAAGTCAAATGTTGCAGGGGACTTGAGAAAGTTGAGAAACTAATGCATTGTTGGTGGAATTGTGAACTGATTCAAACATTTGTACCAACAATGTTGCTAGCAGCTGCTGTGGGGGTGAAAGACCAACAACACAAGCACATAGGAAGGCTACTAGCACAGATTCTTTGTTCTGCTTTCCTAAGGAAAGCAACATTAAGGGGTTAACAATCTTACTTCTATCAAACATACATATATCATTCACTTAGTTTGGGGGGAAGAGCCAGCACCCTGAACTTCAGAGCAAATACAAACAGAAATTACAAACAGAGACAATATAAATGGAGCAAACACACACAGTTATCAACAGACATGCCTCTAGCTGTTTGGTCAAGGAATTACACAGTTATCAGAGAGAGAGGCACCAACATCTGGGTTTTCAAGCTGGGGGCTCCTTAGCAGAGGCTACCTAGAGCCTCATCTGGTTAAATCAAATGACACTCTTCCAGTGAGTGAGAGCCCCAAAACAAAATGCCAACCTCTGTTATATATACTGTTCAGGCTCAAAGGATGTCACAGCTATGTGACTCAAACCTATGTGAAGCAGGCTTTCTTGTTTCTTAAGCAACTCATCAAAGACTCTCTTATTTAATAAAAGAAACAAAGGCCAGACTAATCAAAGGCATTTGATTACTTTAGCATTCTAAAAGAGAAAACTTTAGCATTTTTAGAGAGAAAACTTCAGCATTCTAAAAGTGTTTAACAAAAAAGTACCCCCCCCCGAATTACCATTACAACACTGTGGAGAGCAATTTAGAAGTATTCCCAAAGGGCTATAAAACCATTCATACCCTTCAACCCACTACTAGGTCTGTATCCCAAAGAGATAAAAGAGGGGGGAGGGTCTATCTGTACAAAAATATTTATAACAGCTCTTTTTTGCGGTGGCAAAGAATTATAAATTGAAGGGACACTCATCAGTTGAACAATGGCTGAACAAGTTCTGGTATACGACTGTGATGGATATTATTGTGCTATTTTAAGAAATGATGAATAGGATACTCTGACAAAAAGCTAGAAAGACTTACATCAGCTGAAGCAGAGTGAAGTGAGCAGAACCAGAACAGTGCACACGGTAACAGCAATATTGTATGATGATCAGCTGTGAAAGACTTAACTATTCTCAATAATACAATGAACCAAGAAAATTCTGAAAGACTTATGATGGAAAGTGCCATCCACATGCAGAGAAAGAGCTGATTGTGTCTGAATGGAGATTGAAGAACACTTTTTTTTTTAACTTTTTACATTTTTCTTGTATTTGGATTCTTTTTTTTGCTCTGTTTTCTTTCACAACATAACTAATATGGAAATAAGGTTTGCACGAGTTCATATGTATCACCTACATGAAATTGCTTGCCTTCTCAACAAGGGAGGTGGGGAAGAGAGGAAAATAATGTAAATTCAAAATTCTAAAAAAAATGATGTTACAAATTGTTTTGACATGTAATTGGGGGGAATAAAATATTGTTTTTTTTAATTTTTTTTATTTTTAGTTTACAACACTCTTTTCTACATAATTTTGAGTTCCAGATTTTCTTCCCGCCCTCCCCCCTCCCTCCCCAAGATGGCATAGAATCCCATATAACTTCCACATATAACTCCGCATTGAATTAATTTACACACTAGTCAAGTTATGGAGAAGAATTGTGATCAATGAAATGAATCATGAGAAAGAAGAAACAGGACCAAAAAAAAAACAACCCAAAAACAAAAACAAAAGAGAGAAAAAGAAAAAAAATAAGGGGTGGGGGAAAGGTTAGCATGAAGTGTGCCTCAATCTGCATTCATACTTCATAGTTTTTTTCTGGATGTAGATAGCATTCTCCATCGTGAGTCCTTTGGAGTTGTCTTTGTACCTTGTGTTGCTGAGAAGAGCAAAGTCGGTCAGGGTTGGTCCTCACAGAATCCATATATCTGTGGTTGTGTATAATGTTCTCCTGGCTCTGCTCTGCTCACTCAGCATTATGTCGTGTAGGTTTTTCCAGGTTGTTATGAAGTCCGTATCATCCCCATTTCTTATAGCACAATAGTATTCCATTACCTTCATATACCACAGCTTCTTCAGCCATTCCCCAATTGATGGACATCCCCTTGATTTCCAGTTCTTAGCTACCACAAAAAGAGCCGCTATAAATATTTTTGTACATATGGATCCTTTTCCCGCTTGTGTGATCTCTTTGGGATACAACCCTAGAAGTGATATTGCTGGGTCAAAGGGTATGAACATTTTTATCGCCCTTTGGGCATAGTTCCAAATTGCTCTCCAAAATGGCTGTATCAGTTCACAACTCCACCAGCAATGTAACAATGTTCCAATTTTCCCACATCCTCTCCAGCATTTATCATTTTCCTGTTTTGTTATTTTAGCCAATCTGACAGGAGAGATGTGGTACCTAAGAGTTGTTTTGATTTGCATTTCTCTAATCAGTAGTGATTTCGAGCATTTTTTGATATGCCTATAGATATCTTTAATTTCTTCCTCTGAAAACTGCCTGTTCATATCCTTTGACTATTTCTCAATTGGGGAATGACTTGTATTCCTATATATTTGGCTCAGTTCCATGTATATTTTAGAGATGAGGCCTTTATCAGAGACACTAGTTGTAAAGATTTTCTCCCAATTTTCTGCTTCCCTCCTAATTTTTGTTGCATTGACTTTTTTTGTACAGAAACATTTCAATTTAACATAATCAAAGTTATCCATTTTGCATTTTGTAATGCTGTCTATCTCTTGTTGGGTCATGAATTCTTTTCTTTTGCATAAATCTGATAAGTAAACTATTCCTTGCTCTCCCAAATTGCTTATAGTATCAGACTTTATTCCTAAATCATGAACCCATTTTGACTTTATTTTGGTATATGGTGTAAGATTCATGTAAGATATCATTTTTTCAAAAAAGAAAAACTTGTGGCAATTGGGGAAAGTACACAGTGAAAAATATTGAAAAGGGAGAATGAGATGAAATTTAAAAATGCAGCAATGTAGAAAAAGTCTCATTTAGAGAATCCCAGAGACTCAATGAAAAAAAAAAATTGCCACAATAGCTTTATTTACATAAGAAGATACAAAATAAAGCCTTGGAAACTAGCAGCCTTTATATATTTTACTAATAATATTCAGGAAAAAGAAATAAATTATTGTTGACATAGAATATTTTATTTTGTTTACTTGCTTTGTTTTATTTTTGTGAGTCCTTTTTTGGCTGAGTCTCAGTCCTAGAAATAGCAGCTAATGAAGGATGAAGTGTGTTATGAGGGGATTTACTCTGTTTCCTGAGGCCATGGTTCTTACTCCCCATCCTTGCCATCACCATTCATCCCTGCTAAGACCAAAATATCATGCCTATGTGTTAGGGTTAACTTATAAATCCATTTTTTTAGCCTGACATTTTATGTGGTCCATACTGTCTGTATCTTCCTTTTCATCCCTGTTTTATAATACTCACAAATTGAATACTCTAGCAAAATTAGACTATTCACTGTTCCTTGAACAAATTCAGTCCTTTCCTTCCTTTGATTAATTTGTCTCCTATGCCAGGAATGTCCTAACCTTCAGTCTCTTCCTATTTCTTCCTGTTCGTATTCTATGCACTTTTTAGTGCTCAGCTCCAGTACCTTCTTTTCCATGAAGCATTTCCATAATTCACTAACTGGTACTGATCTTCTCATCTCCTGATATAACAGTTTGTACCTCTTATGTATATTTATTATATCCCAATTTTGCATCATAATTATTTGGGTATATGTTTTATTTTCTCTTTTTCATAATAAAAACTCATCAAACATCAATATAGACTTGGAGAGGGTTCAGACTACTACATGGAGGATAAAACTATAGATTTTAGTGTATCTTATCAAGTCTAGTAGAACTTAAAATCCTCATGGCAAGGACCACATCTTGTAGAGTCATAGATTTCTATAAATGCAGAGTTGGGGAGGACCACGGAATTAATTTAGTATAATTCATACCCAAATCTTTCTTGTTAACAACTAATAATGCAATGGATTGTTTTTATTTTGCCCATCTTCTAGCACAGTATTTTTCATATAAAATATGCTAAATAAAGTGTTATTGAATGAATGAGTATCTTTTTCTCTGTCTCAGAGCTCGTTTTCTGAATATCAAAAGGCATGGCTTCTCTAATCCCACAATTACTTAATTTTTACCATAGCAATAATTTGTCTTCCTATCATACGTTTCTTAATGACATCCCTTTTTTCCTATTCTTCTTGAAGAATTGGTTATATGGATAATCAGGCTGCTTAAACCCATCACATGCCTCTCTATCGCCATCTGTGTGATTTTCATTTTTAATTCTGGAGAAACTACTGTCTTCAATTCCTGTTATATAGCAACTTTAGTAAATTGTTACTATCAAAAGGATGAATTCTGGGAGAACACTGTAGTAATTAAAGGAGATTTGTGATATCCTGGAGGCAAAAGAGTCCTTCTCCACTTCTTGTTCAAATCTAGGCCCAACTCACTGGCATCTGTACTCTCTGACACACATGTGTGTTGTGATAGAAAAGCTATATTGATTGTTCATACAAATATGTATGGGAGATAGATATTATTTACCCTGGGTCTTTTCCGTGTATATGGTTACGTCAGACACCTGAGTCATTGTAGATCTCATCTATGTAGCTATGCTATTACCCTGAGTTTAAGGCAACCACTATAAAAAGAACTACAAACAGAAAAACATGAAGCACTTCAAAATTCCCAGGAAATCCTTCTTCAGTTTGGACTCTGTACTATATCCCCACTCTCCCAGTTTTATGCCCCGCCTGATATTTGTGTTAATACTCCAACTGACATTTATATTAAATGGATCTCTGAATGGGATTATTTCTTTGTTAGATCTTTTAAAGAATCAGGAAAACAACTGATGTATGGATAGGAAATTTCTTTCTGGAAAAGAGTCATTAAAGTAGTATATTAACAAACATTAAGAACAGAGGGAATGACTCTGTCACTTTCCTTTTCTTGGTCACAACTTAGAGGTGAAACTGCTGATAGGACAGAGTTAAGTAATGATTTTCCCAGCATGGAGTTGTTAAGATCTATTTTAGTGGCAACTTATGCCCACCCCAGCCCAATATCTCCCAATTTTCTACCAACCATCAGTGTGGCATCACGCTATAAGAATCCATTTCTTCACTACTCCTTGATTCATAGTTTGAGTCTTCCATGAAGACAAAGTACACATTATAAAGTAGCTTTTTATTCACCTACCTTAGCTCCATTATCTACAGGAGCAGAGGGATTATCTGAGAGCAGGATACTTCTCTTTCTTTCTAATAGAACAGAACTTTCCATGAGGTGAACACCACATAATTGGTACAGATCCAACCAAACAAATTACAAAGAGTGTGAAAGTTCCAGGCATAATGGCATAATGCAGAAAGTCTAAGAGTAGCTACCTTTTGGATGGTTCAAAACAAAGATCAACAAATAAGAAATACTCAATCAGATACCAACCAAAAGCTTAGAAGAAAGAGTCAATGACATAGGATTTTAGAAAACAGAACTCATTTACAAGTTAAATGAGATGACTGGAGAAACAAATGCTCTTACAGATGTTAAGAAAAGGTTGGGGAGAGCTTTGGCTAAAACAGAAGCAACTCTTCAGGAAGCCCAAGATTGTTTATTTCATAGAGAGAAAAGGATGGGCCTTGATCTTGTTCATGATGAATTGGAAAAACAACTCTTGACAGGTTTATAGAAGAATCATTCCAAATCATCAGTGTAGAAAACCATGAGTGACAATGACATGAAAAATTTACTTTTTCAAAAAATAACAAAACCTGATCTATTATCAAACATCATTTCATCTATACAAAGACTATGAAGGTTTTCTTTCCTATCAAAGTTTTATTTTAGAAAAGTTTTTTAATATTTTCATAATGATGACAATCTTTGTAGTTTCCAAAAAAAGACTTACAAGATAAAAATTATTTGATGACATCAGTAAGCAAATAGTAAACCAAAGAAAAGGGGTAGCTATAGTGAAAGATGTCTGGAGTTTTGTCCAGTTGCATGCAGAATGGTGAGGCTGCCAATTCCTCACTTAATGACCTGCTTCAAAATGTTAAGAGAAAGAGCAACTATTCTCGAACATTACATCATTTGACAATTGAAATGTTTCCATTTTTTTCCTTCTGTTTCAGTCCACAAACTAGCTTGATCATTTCCAGTGCACATATATGTGAAGTCTCTCCAATAATGTCGGGCTTCTTTTGTTTAGAAATCTGGTAAGGAACTTTATAGGATGGTTCAAGAAAAGGGTTTTTGCTGTGAAATGGCAAAAAACAAGCTTTAGATGTGCTTGAGGTGTGTTAAATTTGGTTTTCATTGCACACACACACACACACACACACAACACACAACAACCCTGAATCTTTATATGTATTTTGTTTTGTGTTCTATTACATTCAGTAATACAAGTGAAACCCTGTAATACATAGCCTTCATCATGCTTCCTTTCCTTCAACATTTCAATTTAAATTGAGTCTGTAAAAAATATGAAACTAAAAGGAACTATAAAGAAGAACAGAGGAATTGTATATTCTCTGTAGCTTTTTACCAATTGAAAAAACAATGTGATCTGTGTTTAATTTCACTAGTGTAATCTGCTTCTTTCTTACTATTATTCTCATTAAGTATACCTTCAATTGGCGCATATATGACATATATATATATATATATATATATATATATATATATATATATATATATGAATGATAATAAATTTGGAATAATAGATAAGTAGATGTTGATTTTCACTTCCTCACATTTGATTTTTGGTACTAAGGTTGAAGTTTTTTTTCCCATGCCCTTAATATTGTACCTTTGCCCATATAACTTCCCTACTTATTCCCCAAGTCCTCCTGATTGTGTTATATCCAGCATGTATCCAATCTGTTTTTATTTTTATAAGCTGTTGAAAAAACAAAAAAGAACTAAGAGAATATTTTATACAATGATGACAACACTGTAAAAACAAACTACGTTGAAAGCTCTAAAAACTATGATCAATACAAAGACCATTCCTGATTCCAGAAGGCCAATAATGAAATATACTTTCCATTACAGTGAGGTGATGGATTTAGAGTATAGAATGAGAAATATATTTTTATATATTATCATTGAGGGAATTTCTTTTGCTTCACTATATGTATTTGTAAGAAGAAATTTGTTTTCCTTTCCTTTTTTCTTTTCAATGAGGTAGAGGATAGGAAGAAGAGACAATAGACTTATGGAGAGAGACAAAGAGAAAGAGAGAGAGAGAGAGAGAGAGAGAGAGAGAGAGAGAGAGAGAGAGAGAGAGAGAGAAATTGGGAGGTGATATGAAACGTTGCATGAACTTTCAGATGATATCTCACTGCATTATTGGTTTAACTTACATGTTTCACTTTTTTACGAGAGACCTCTCACAATGTAGGAAAAAGAACTATAATGTAATTTAAAAATAAAACTTGTCAATAAAATGCATGTAGTATGGTGATATTATACTCCACTTATGGTAGCTTCATTATCAATAATGGTGAAAAACATTTGTTATAAAAACCTTAGAAAATATTGTCCATTTTTTCTTCAAGGCTGATGACTCATTTAAATAGTTCCAGATTGAGTTGTTTCATTTTATGCCATTTATATTTCTCTTCTTTCTTTTTACTTCTTTTGACAAGCCAGTGATCATATACAGACAACTGATTTAGGAATCTCTTCCAAATAAATGAAAAGTTTCTCTGATCTATTAAGATATAATAAATTTCTTTCTCATTTTTGTGATGTTGCTTGCTACTCACTATGCCTGATACCTACACATTTTTTGCCAATGAAGTATTCATGATGGAAAAGCATGAGCCATGTATGTAGTCTAAAAGTCTTTGGTCTCTCATTCATTCTTGAACTTAACTGAACTCCATTTTCCCAGATACTTTTCCTAATTATGTGATGACATAAAATACAAAAGAATGTATGCTGATTTAAGTTGAAGAGTTTTAATTAAGGTGATCATGGAATTCCTAGATGCCTAATATCGGTACGTAAGAGACTTTTTCATGGTGACCTTTTGGCAAATATTTATTATGCATAATGCAATATTGGATTTCCAAATATTCCACAAAGTAATGTTTGTTGACTTCTGTTGGCATATGATAAAATCAATTGTGAACTCCTTTATTTGCTTCTCCAGAGAGTACTTATCCCTCCATTTCTCAACTCAGAGTTTTCACTGACTATGCCCCATGCTCTCCCTCCTCATCTCTACCTCCTAGCTTCTCTGGCTTCCTTCAAGTCTCAGTTAAAATTCTAATTTTAAGAAGTCATTTCCCAGTACTTTGTAACCTTTAGTGACTTCCTTCTGTAAATACCTTCAATTTATCCTGTATATATTATGTTGGATGTAGTTGTTTGTATTTTATTTCTTTCATTAGACTGTGAGCTTCTTGACAACAGGGATTTTATTGTTTGTTTTTGTTTGTGTTTGACCTTTCTTTGTATCTGTAGTGCTCAGTGCAGTGCCTGGCACATTTAACTTTAATAATTGACTAACTTTAGTTCTACATAGTATCTTGAAAATTCCTTTTTTTGTTGACAATAAATGGCAAAAATGAGATGTGACATACAACAGCAGTCATAATTGCACTGGTTATTAGTTGACTTTGTTGAACTGAATTCAGAGAATATGTTTTGCAGGGTAATGTCTCTGAGTTGTATACTAATGTATTAAGTAATAACAAAATGCATGCAAGAAGATAAGTGAATAAATCTCTTATGTTTCTGTTCTGGAACCTTGTCAAAGGTTTTTTTTTTCCTAACAATCGAAACAAATTCGATGCAAGAGGATTTTTTTTTTCATCTTTAAATGTTCTCTTTAAAGATCACTAACCATTTACACTTAATGTCATCTTAAAGATATTATATTGCTTTTCACCTTTTAATGAGTTAAAAATTTTGTGATTCCCTCCTTTACACTTTCCCTCCTTTGACCAGAAAGGGAAGTGAGACTCACAAATTTGCAGTTGTTCGAAGCCCTTTTTAATGGATGACATTCACGGTGGCAATCCTCTAGATAATGGCCATTTGTAATAAATAGTTATGCATTTTGGCTGAAAATTCCATGAATTTCACCCTTGAGTTCCTTCAAATCTCTTGGGGAAATGCCATTTAGCATATATGATTTATTGAGAACCAGTTTCTAAATTAGACCTAGAAATCACTGATAACGAGAGACATGCAAATCAAAATAGCTCAGATATTTCACCTCATACCAAGCATACCAGCAAATATGATGAAAAACAGAAATGTGCAATACTGGAGGAACTTTGAGAAGATAAGTGCTCTAATATACCATGGAGCTATGATCTGATTCAATCATTATAGAAAAGTAGTACCGTTTATACCCTTTAACCCTATACGCAGCTACTCATAATATATCCCAAGCAGGTCAAAGACCAGAAATGAATTTCCATTATTTAGAAAAATATTCATAGCGGGTTTTTTTGTAGTCATAGCAATGAACTGAGAATGAAGTGGATCCTCATTGCTGACTTGAGTAATGCCTGAACAAACTGTGGCATAGAAGTGTTAAAGACATTACTATGAAGTAAGAAATATTGAGCATGAAGAGTTCCAAGCAATGTAGGAAGATTTTTTGTGGGCTTATGTAGAATCAAGAATAAAGAGGAAATATATACAAATACTGTAATGAAAAAGGAAACCAGAAAGAAGCTACATTATGAACGTCTATAATATTAATCTCAGTTCTTCTAGTCAGAGACAGGAGACAACATGGAAAGGATGTTGCACATGTTTTTACCTATGTCCTTTATAGTAGAGAATATTTATTTTAATAATAATTATACCATAAAGTGGTGAAGTCTGTCAGTAGATGATCTGATTTTAGGTTGTGCTCTATGAATATATTTTCTTTACTTGACATGTTGGAGGTCTGGTTAACCAAATAATCCAGTTAACATATAGTTTAAAATAGTAATCCAACTGTGATCAATTACAAATGCTCAACTAATCCAAATACAAATAGATCTAACTGGATGACCTCAATTTTAATTTACTGAGAAACCTGAGTCCATTCTATATGAAATCCCCCATCCTTTCCACTCTTATAAATTCCTCTATGTCCTCAACTATTTTTTTCTTTTTCCCTTTCTGTCTCAGAAAATTAAGGGATCTTCTCACCTCTTATTCCTTTGATCCACCCCCCCTCGATCTCTTATGTCTCTATGGTCCAAGAATATAATTCCTTTTCTCTCTTTTGCATCATCACACTCTCTTGTAAAGGTGCCTCCTCTTCTGCATTTGTAATAGACCTGCTCAGGTCTTTATAACCACATTCCAAATCCTTACTTTAATTCTAATACCACTTCACACTGTAACTCTCTTTACTCCTGTAACTACCAAGGTTCAGTAAAGTGAAAAGGTGGTCAAAAATATATAAAGTCTATATTTTATATTTTATCCAAAGGCAAAAGGGATCCATTGAGTAGGGTATGAAATAATGAGTTAGGATTTTTAGGAATATCAAATTAGTATCTTTGCAGAGGATAGACTTGAAGGAAAAGAAAGTGGAGAAAGAGAAGTCAACTAGGAGAGAGGTAATTAGGACCTGACTAGGGTAGAGTTTATGTGAGAAGAAAGAAGGGAAGAGAAAAAAAAGGAAAGATGAGCATGAATGTGAGAAATGTTATTGTCACTAATGAGAAGACAGTGAATTATTTGGATATGGGGTACTGGAGATGGAGAAGATGGCGTCAAGGATAACTCTATTGTTGCAAGCCTACATAATTGGAAGTATGGTGGTAGTATCAGTCAAAAAATGAAAATTTAGAGGGGGTATGTGCTTGGGGAGAGATGTAATGAATTGTATTTTGGGCATATTTGATTTGGACATATCTATAGGACATGTGGGGAAGATGCACAACAGGTGGTTGGTAATACAGGACTGGATTTTAAGAGAAAATAAAGGGATAGATATAAATATTTGGGAATTTTAAAGGGGGGAGGGCAGCAAGTGGTGGAGTGCACAGAGTGCCTGTCCTGGAGTCAGGAGGCCCTGAGTTCAAATCTAGCCTCAGACATTTGACATGTACTAGCTGTGTGACCCCGGGCAAATCACTTAACCCTGATTGCCTCACCAGAAAAAAAAAAGTTTTTAGAATAATCTGTATAAATCATAATTGAACCCATGGAAGCTGATGAGATTACATAGAAAAACAAGAGAGCTCAGAGAAACTATGGTGATAAACCTACCTTTACTGGGAAGCTGGAATATAATTATAGAACAAAGTAGAAAGAAAAGTAATGATCAGAAAGGTGACCTCATGCCCTTATAGGCCATACTATGGATGTAACTGACCAAAAAATTGAAAATTCCATCTGGTAGAAAGTAGTAAAATTGAAATCAGCAATCATTCAACAAATGTTTATTGAGCATTACTATGTGCTAGGTTCTAGAGACACAAAATCACAAATGACATAATCATTGCCCTAAAGAAACTGAGATGTTATCTGGGGAGATAAAATTTGCATATGTAATAATGTTAAATATATGTATATGTAAATACACACATATGCTTTTAATACAATCATATGTATATACATATGTATATACAGTTCCTTTGTATGTGCATATAATGCATAAAATATATTCAATATATTTATGTGTAATACATTTGTGTGTATATATATAAATACGCATATGTATGTATATTTATATATAAACATATCTATCTATATTTAATATATATATATATCAGTAGGGACTTACAGCCTTAGAAACCTGCCTAGGAAACAGAACGGTTAAATGTCCATTTATGTCCAGGGTCACGTAGGCAGTATGTGTCAAAGGTGAGATTTTATCCCAGGTATTCCTGGCTCTAAGGTTAGCTCTCTATCTACTATGCCATGCTGCTTCTCATTCAGTAAAAATAGAATATTTGTGAGGAAAATCATAACATGACTCTGAGTCTTCACTTAAGAAAATTCATTAAATTTATCTTTTGTTAATACTTGGACTCAGTTCAATGAAAATTCAGATTCTCAGATCAGCCAGGTAAAGAAAGAAGACAGTATGCCATAGTCTTTATTGGCACAAGAAGGTGAAGTTGGGGAGAAAACAGACTTTTCTTGGAACTTCCCTCACTCTTTGAGAAGATGGGTACAACTGGTAATATCAGACTGAGTCTTCTGCCCCGTGCTCCAAAAGCTTAAACAAAATGTCCTGATGTTTTTAACAATACCAAATTAAAGTACAGTTTCCTTTGTCTAGTGCTCAGGACCCTCTACAATTCAGTCATAATCTACCACTTGAGTGCTCCTGAATGACTTTATATTCTTTGTCCACTCGCTTTTTCCATTATGGATTGTTAAGCCAATATTGAGAGCTTGTGTATCTCATTATATTAAGCCTGGAAATGACACAAAGATTTTTCAGTCAAGATGTTATTTGAAAATAAGAGAAAATGGGGAAGTGCAAACAATATGAAAGAACATAAGAAAAGGCATCAGAATATCTAGGTTTGAATCTTAGCCTCCATGTTTACTAGGTTTGCATCCGTGGGCAGTGCATTGAACCATCTCTGGCCCTCATTTTCCTTATCTGCATGTTCAAAACAATCTATGTCTTAGGAAACAGGACTCGGAGAGATATAGATATACTTTCTGTATCTAAGGAAGACTGGCTTCATACCTCTCCAGTATTTCTGAAGTGAATTTTACTGCTTTCATGTAAACTATAAACATCATTTGTTCCAAGATCTGAAGTCAGGCAATGCAAAAATATTCAAAAGGCTTAAGAAAACTTCAAGACATCTTAATGTTCAAACAAGAGAATGTATAGGTTCTGTCTAAAGTACAACTTGGGGAAGCAAGGTGGCATAGTAGATAGTGTGGTGGGACCAGAGTCAGGAAGACTCATGTTCCTGAGTTCAAAATTCAAGACACTTACTAGCTGTGTGACCCTGGGAAAATCAATTAAACCAGCTTGCCTCAGTTTCCTCATCTGTAAAGTGAACTGAAGAAAACTGCAAACTAGCCCAGTAGCTTTGCCAAGAAAATCCCAAATGGAATAACAAAGAATGAGACAAGACTGAAAATGACACAATAAAGCACATCTTATATCAGTAACAACAAGGGGCAGGCACATAACAACAGCACTTGTTTTTATTATATTTGCAGATGAGGCAATGGCCTTCACTTGGGAAAGTCACAGGTATTCTTCAGCTTTCCTAAGTAAAACAGGTTCCATGATCCTTTGGCAGTAATTCTAGTATCCAAGCTGTGATGATAATTGGACTCCCTGCCACAACTTTCTCAGCAAAGAGTAAAAAACTATTAGCTATCTTTTCATGAATACATGTTTTACCTACTAATAGTACTGATGACAGGAACTGATATTTATGCTTGTTGTTTTTTTGTCTTTCCCTATCTAATTTCTAACATATTTTGCTCAAAGTAGGCACTCAAATATTTGTTTGATAATACCATATGAATTGGATCATTGTTAACTGATACAAGATACAACCAAATAGATGTCATATTAACAACATCATTTCCTTGGGTCATGAGATCAACAGAATCTCTTTAACATAAAAACCACAGGTTTTCTGAGAAAAAAATATGTCCCAGACATAGACCCATTAAAGCAGAATGAACAACAGATAACAAGACAGAAAGAGAGCATGAAGTTAAAAACAAACAGAAAATAACCATCAGAAAACTGAAATACTTAAAGCATCTAAATATTCAAACCAAGCACAGAACCACACGCACACAAAACCTGACAGCCTTTTGCTTCAGGGTCCATTTGTAAGTATCCTGGCCAGTCCCCTGTGGTACTAACTCATCCTAGATCCCCACACTACCAAAGACAGCCAACACTTATTTTTTTCTGTCATAGAAAAGAAAAGGAAAGCAACATGAAAGGAATCAGAAAAGAAGAGAAGTTCTGTGCTAGTTAAAGGTAAGACCTTGAAGCTTTTGTTCCTGAGGGAAAAGGAAACAGAAACTCTCCTGGTGTTCATTTCTTTTTTCCCATAGAGTTTGCACTGGTCTGGGACTTGAGCATAATAAGCCCGAATTTTACGATGAAGAAGCACTAAAGAGCTTACCCAATAAAGAGAGTTCATAAAGCAAAGATGCTTCCATCATCATTTGACAGATTTCTAGATTATTGAGGAAAATATTAAAAGGAGGAAGACTGAGTGGAAACTAATTTTCTATACTTCAAATCATATTATAAAGTACTAATGATCAAAATACTTCAATACTAGTTAGAAAATAGTAAGAAATCAATAAAAGAGATTAGATAAGCAAAAAAGAGAAACATTTTAATTCAACAAACTATGAATAAACTGGAAACACAATCTACTTGGTGAAGTCTGTATTTGATAATAACTTCTGGGAAAATAGGACAAATTGCTAAATTTATGTATGTTACACTATATGCTAAAATACGGTCATTTGGGCTCATCTTTAACACCATGTAGACATGACCCAATAAAAGCATAAAAGAATGGAGGTATTTTTCACATCTACAATTAGGAGAAAATTCTTAACAAGGGATAGAAGATATCACAAAACATAAATTAGATAATTTTGATAATATGAAATTGACAAGACTTAACATTTCAACTAGGATAACAAGGGAATTACCTCTTGGGGAAAATAAATTTTTTATTAAATATCTTTGATATAATGGTCTTATATCCAAGATATAGGAACAATTAACACAAATATGTAATAAGTACAAGAATCATTTTTCAATAGAGAAGTGGACACAGGAAATGAACAGTTAAAAATTAATTGCAAGCTATTAAAAATTATATGAAAGACTTCTCCATAATACTAATAATAAAATAAATAAAAATTAAAAAAAACCTCTCATGTTTCACCTAACACTGAGAAAACTGACGAAGATGACAAAAACAAGTCAATGTGGGAGGATGATGGGAAGATAGGCACATTAACTAATTGGTAGTGGAGTTGTGAATTGATACAACTATTCTGGGAAGCAATTGGGAAAGACAGTGAAAAAAAATTGTTAAAAATGCACATACTCTTTGACCCAGAAAAGCTATTGCTAGGCATCATCATCATCATCGTTGTCGTCGTCGTCATTGTCGTCATCATCACCATCATCATTTTAACTAGGATTTATATGGCAAAGTTTTGCAAAATCCTTTATCAATAGTATCACATTTTATTCCCACAACAACCCTGGGGAGAAGTGCTATTACTATGTGATCCATTTTACATATGAAGAATCTAAACCAGAGGTAAAGTGACTTGCCTGGGTCACATTGATAGTAACTGATAGAGGCTTGATTTGAACTTTGTTCTTAGCTCAAAGTGCAGAGTTCTATCCACTGAACCACATGAATATATGTATTATATGAGTGTGTGTATACACACACACACACACACACACACACACACAATGATGTCAAAAACAGAATGGTCCCTTATATGATAAAAAAATTTATTTTATAAATAAAAACTTTTATGGTAGAAAATGACTAAAAAAGTAAATACACATTAATTGGAAAATGGATAAAATAATTATGGTATATAATACTGGAATATTATTGTCTTGTAACAAGAACATATGTGAGGAATTCAGAAGAACATGGAAAGCAGGTTCATCTGAGGTAAACAGTATCAGGAAAAAAATATTCACAATAATGACACATTAAAGAACCACCACTAACAACACCCCCCCCAAAAAAAAGAAAACAAAAAACAGAATTGTATGTAATTGTGAAGCACCTTAGCTTAGCTTTGCAGTACTGTTGAGGAATGGCACCTCTCTCCTTTCATTACAGAGGTAAGGGTATATAATCTTTCACATACTTTCTGACTTCATCAATGTATTAGTTGTTTTGCTGAAATGTTTCCTTTTTTAATTTTCCTTTTAAAAGAGGGGGAGGAGTATCATCCAAACTGAATGTTTTGTACTAAGAAAAGTCAACAATATAAATTAATTTGAAATTTAAAAATAATATTGTATTAAATAGTATAAAATGTGAGACTACCACATTTTCCCTTTAGGGAAGTAGAGGAAGCTCCACTCACTTAATACATTTGAAACTAAGAGCTCAATACACTAAGGAAATAATTCTTACAATGTTAGTCTGGTGATGCCCAGCCTGATGGAACAGTCCAAGCTCTGTAATTATGTAAGACCATGTAGCACCAATGTGATACGCACAGCATTTGTGGCTACTATAAATACACCTGTGTAGTTCTGAATCACAAGAAATAACAGATTCTCTTCATTGAAGGCAGAACCAAAACGTTTATTCAAACACTAGAAAGCCAAATCCCAACACCAGAAAGCCAGATCCGTCATAGCAACAAAGAAATATCCACATTATCCACATTATCAATGCAGGGGGCACTGACATCCCCAAGCCTTCCCTCTGTTAGGGCTTCCCCACAACAAGGGCAAAATCACTCCCTCTCTCACGTTAGCTGCTGCTCTGCGCGTGTCTC
This sequence comes from Trichosurus vulpecula, assembly GCF_011100635.1. Taxonomy (NCBI): domain Eukaryota; kingdom Metazoa; phylum Chordata; class Mammalia; order Diprotodontia; family Phalangeridae; genus Trichosurus; species Trichosurus vulpecula. The sequence continues at coordinate 246,449,466 of NC_050580.1, read as the reverse complement.
TCTCTCCAAGCTGTGGTTGCTCTATCTCACTTCTTCTCAGTTCTTCTCCACCCTTCCTGTTCCACCAGTTAAGCAAGGTCCTCCTACCACAGGTTTATGTGACTCAGTCTTCCATATGACTCAAGCAGGTCACATGGGCCTATTGATGGATGGACAAGATCTTCTGATTTTCACTAACAATACACTAACAATATAGACCACAGAAGATTTCTGATCTTATATCTTCTTTTCTGATACTTAAAAACAAAAATTAGTGAAGAAAGGGAAAGTAAAAATTAACATGGAGTAGAGGAAGAATTTTTTACCTAAGTCCCCTCATGCTATCATAGCCGAGAACACAATTATAACACATTTGCAAGGTATTTGTTTGCTCAGACTACTTGAAATTTCTTTGAATTACTACATATTTGTTAATTTTTAGCAAAAAGCAAAGCTAAAAAAATTCCACAAGCCACAAAATTAAAACTATTTAGTGTGATTCTGTATCCAAAGCTTACTTGACAATATTCCATGTCAAGCAGTAAAAAAAAGGTATAAAGGGAGTGTAATTTGGTGATTAGAAGGCTGACTTTGGTATTAATAATTCCAGAGTTCATTGCCTGCTTCTGAAGCATACTAGATGTATGGCCATGGACAAAACATTTAACCTCCTAGTACCTCAGATGACAGATTTGAAGTTAATCTAATTTGTTGATTTGTATCAGTGAAGAAGTTCTTTGCTCAGATTATATCTCATTCCCATAGATTCTCCCTCAAAAAAAAAGATTGGTAATAATCTAAAGGAAAGATAGAACAGTAAAAGATTAAAATTTACAAACACCTTAAAAGGAAACACACGCACACACACACATATTACATACACACACACACATATATATACACATATATATAATACATATGTCTATATATATGTATATATAATTAGTACATTGAAAGTGTCAGTAATGCTAAAATAATCAATACGATTATGGACATAGAAAATTGAATGAATTTTAACTCATTTTTCTTACCTAAGATAATGGCATTGTACTTGTTAATGAAAACATGATTTAATGCCTAGAGACATTTTAAGGCAGACAATAAATGATGGCCATCATTTTTAATTATATCTTTAAATTAAAGATGCTATTATTTAATCAACAGAGATGCATTAACTTTAACACAATAATTTAGAACACAATTTTAAACTTCTAAATGAAAACAACTTTCAAGAATTTAGGTACCTGTGCTGCATTTGATACATCAATACTGAGGAACTTTCTAGAGAGATTGAATCTAATAAATGTCTAAAATAAATAAACCAACAACAAAAGAATGAATCATTGGCACTACCTTAGAATTGTTTCTTCATCTACAAATCTTCCTCATATTTAGAGTTGTCTTTATCATATTATAAGATTTGGACCCAGAAGGAAACTCAAAACTCACTAAAAAGTATTAATTAGTAATAAATTAATAATAAATGATGTTAATAGACCTTTAACTGGGAAATATGTTCCCTGGAGCACATTCTGATGGAAAGTGTTTAGGGCCAAGTTGATATAAGTTAAGACTAATCATCTGTATATGTTAACTAGAGACATTCACCAGAGCTGAGGATACCAGAAAACAAGATATATAAAGGGGACAGGTATTTGAGTGCAGAAGCCAGGATGCTATTTATGGTAGAGGATGGAGATGCAATGCAGGAAAACAGATGAGAACAACAAAACTATGGATAGAAGTGACCTTTACTATCACTCAACAACCTTCTACTCCCAGTTTTACATTTCACTTCTCTCTTAAGTTGTACATGTCTCTTTATTATGGTAGTGTATCCACTGCACTAACACTGACCAACAATCAGCAAGCATATAAGCCATCTATGTAAACAGAAGTGTAACATTAAGATCATGAGGAGGTGGTAGATTTTGTAGTAAGGTCAGGCTCACATTCCTTCAGTTTTGACTTATAGCACCTTTTCTTCAGGAATATAATTTGTAGTAATAGAACTGTTTTTAATTGAATGCGTTTGACATTTTTTTAATAAAGTGACCATTAAGTTAAAACATTCCAAAACCATTTAAAAATAAAAGTGAATAAAAAAAAATTTATATATATATATATATATATATATATGTATATATGTATATATATGTATATATGTATATATATACTTAACTCACTTATTGCTTTAAAAGTAAATATTCATAATTTTAAAGACTGCATTTTAATTTTCAAATGAGAGCACTGAGCTATGTGACCTCCATTATGACTATGCATAAATAAACAAATTCTCAAAATGAAAAGTAAAAAAATTTAGCCTCATTTCCTGCCCTGGTCAGAAAACTAGAATACTGTATCCGCATTTTACTATAAGAAATTGGCAGTTCCCCTGTTTGGAGCATAAATCTTCATCTGAAACAGTGCTGTTCCTGTTTTATCTTCCTTTACAGGTAATTTGTCTGGGCCATCTGTCTGTTCAGAGTTCTAGAAGACCTCTTATTATGACTCAGAGTTCCTAGTTATAATGTAACATGTTCATGGCCACCCACCCTGTGGCATTTTAAACCTTTCCCCTAGGTCATATGGATACTTGTTCACTCACTGATAAGCCCCAAGTGCCTAGGAAATGATCAACCTTCCAAGAAATGGGCCATCACAGTGTGGTTGTACTCAAGGTCTCTCAGTATTCTAGAGGTACTCTGTTCTGGGGAAATATAATGCCCTTATTTACCACTACAGACATAGAGCTCTCACTGAAGTGCTTATACAAAATAACCACTCACAATCATGACATATTTAGATCTTAAGCATAACCATTCATTTAGTAATAAGGAAAATAAATATTAATGTCACCAGTACTTAAGCATTAAAGCAAATGTAGAAATGATAAATTCCAAGAATCTTTGGTCACACCCTCTCACCACTGGGCTCATCATCCATGAAAAAGATTGGATACCCGCTTATAGGAACCTGGCATGAAAAATATGATTGAAAAAACCTCTTATGCTCAGGGTAACTCACAATTCAGGCATTGTAAAGGTCAGTGTTCCCTTTCTACAATCCATTAAAATTCCTTTATGAGAATACCTTCTGGGTTGAACAATTGCTTCTATTGCGAAGCTGAATTGATTTACACTGTGCTTCACTAAGACCTCCCTGGGTGTATCTTAATGAAACTAGTCAATCTGCTGGGTGACTGACTTCTCTGGTTCTCTGCTTAGCACATGGTTAATTATTAAATCTTCATCTATTGTCTATCATGCAGATTAAAATGTTTCCCCTAATCATAGAATGGTTCTTGTGTTCTTATTTGACCAGTTATTAGCCTAAAAGTTCTCTAAATTTTCACTTCTGAATATGCACATCATGGAAATATACTATGTTCTCCATTCTCTCAGGTAATCTATGGCTTCTGAGCAGACCTTTGACAAAGAAAAGTGAATTGTCAAGTCACCATTAACCTAATCGTTGCTTTTCTCAGAGGCAGACATCCCTAGGCAACTGAATTTTCTTTTGCTTTAGGAAGAACATTGCCAAACTAGAATGCAACTGGTTAAGGAAAATCCAGATGAGGAGGTAACTCAAAATCTGCCACGAAATATACACAAACACACACAGACACATACATACATACACATACATATGTACACATACATATGTCTATGTGTATATATGTATATAAATGTGTGTATATATTATATATAATATATGTGTGTATGTGTATATATACATATATACATATATATGTGTATATGTATTATATACACATATGTGTATATGTATGATATACATATATGTATATGTGTATATATGTATATTATATACATATATAATATACATATATACACACACATATACATATAATGGAAACTTGTGTTTAGCCTGAGAAGAGAAGATTTTCATGTGAAAGAGGAATTAGGCCTATTCTGTTTGGTATACTTCCCCATGCCATAATTCTACTCTCTATCCCTGCTTCATCTCAGAGCCAAAACTCATACCAAGAAGTGGACACTGCTGGGAAAGAAAATTCAACTCCATTTAAAGGACAACTTCCTAACAATTAAAGAAGGACTGAAATCAAGCCTGTGGCTTCATTTGGTATAGAACCATCCAAAAATGGAATGAACATTCCTGAATGTCTCAGGAAGTGATAATTTAATTATCAATAAAGGTCTTCAAGCCAAGGATAGATAACTACTTTCAGTGATTTCTTTAATAGAGATCCTCAAGAGAAATTTGTGCTTTAAGTAGGGGTTGAAGTAGATAACCTCTAAAATCTTTTCCATGTCCAAGATTCTATCATTCAAACAAATACAAATATCTAATGTCTCTACCTCCACCCCTGCTTTCCCCACTCCTATTGTTCCCGTCAAATCCAATGTTCAGAAAATAGGGACAAGGCCAAGGTAGCCAATCCCCCCTGCCAAACCGGGAAGAAGGTTTAAATTCTTTCAATTTTCAACTCTAACTAAAATGGAACCTTTCAGGACCAGCAGCTAGTGTCACTCTTGGATTTAAATTATTTTGTATTTACATTGAATATATGTAAAGATATGCACAAATGGTGATAGGAGGGGATGGTTGGAGACTTGGCCTTGGAATCAGATAGAGCTGGGTTCAAAATCTGCCTCTGACACATACTGGCAATGTGACCACAGCAAGTCCTTTTACCCCTCACTCCTGCTAGACAACTCTTGAAGCTTTTACATGGCTGGTTAAGTAGCCATCCACAGTGGTAGAAGGAATTTCCTCAGTGGGAGTTCTTCATGTCAGTGAAATAAGAGGAGGAAAATTGTTATATAAAATACAAATTAATTGAACATTTTCTTCTACTTAAGTAAATGTTTCTCTCACTGTCCTTTTAGCGGAATGAAAATTCTTTGAGGAGAGGGAATGTTTCAGGTTTTTCTTTGTGTCACTAGAACCTTGTATCATCATTAATATATAATATATATTTAATAAAAGCTCATTGATTGATTGCTGTAAAAGCTGCAACCTGTTTTGTTTTTATTTTTGTCTTTCCTTGTACTATCCACTGATTATGATACTTTTCCCAAATGATGGAGGGTGCCACCAGCACACTTTCACAGAGGGTAGCAGCTCCACAAGTGACTTAACTCCTCACTTATATCTGTGACTTGATTTTTGTTAATGTTTTTTTTTGCATCTTAGATATCTATCCTCTTCTTCCTCCTCCTCTCAAGGAACCATCACTTATATAATAAAGTTTTCTTTTTTTTAAGAAGAAAGTGGGGCAACTAGGTGGCACAGTGAGTAGAGGACTGGCCCTGAAGTCAGGAGGAAATGAGTTCAAATCCACCCTCAGACACTTGACACACTTACTACCTGTGTGACCTTGGGCAAGTCACTTAAATCCAATTGCCCTACCTTCCCCTCTGCAAAAAAAAAAAAAAAATTCAAAAAAAAAGAAGGAAAAAGAGAGAAAATCAGAAAAAAAAATGAACAATCAACATATCAAAAAAGAAAAGAAAAGAAAATCAGGCATTTTATGCAATTCTCCAGATCAACATATCTCCCTCACTTCTTCGAATGGGTGTGTGTGTGAGTGTATGTCTGTGTGTGTGTGTGTGTGTGTGTGTGTTTGTTTTTGTGCAGATAGTTTTTTTTTTATGTCTCTTTGGAGAGGACAAGTCTTTTTTTGTATTTTGAAATATTCATTTTGATTTGGTTTTTCTTTCCATTTACATTGCTGTAATCGTAGTGAGTATTTTTTGTGTCTGCTTACTTGACAATGAAATAATGTAAATTTTTATGCTCTTCTATATTTATCATATTTGCCTTTTCCTGTAATACAGTAATATTGTATTACATTCATGTACAAAATCTTGTTTCATCTTCTCCAGTTGATGACATTCTACTTTGCTTCTAATTCTATGCTTCCACATAAATTCTTACTAAAAAACTTAGTGCATATGAAGAATAACCTCTTTGGGGTATACATATAACAAAAGAACTTCTTGGTCAAATATTCTAGACTTTTTAGCCACTTTAATTTTCTTAAATCCAAATTTCACTCCAGATGATTGTAGTCATTCAGCACTCTACCAAAAACTTACTGTACATACATTTCTACAACTTCTCCAAGAAGAATTCCAAATGTCCAGTGAAACCTTAGGATGGTTTTAATTTGCAATTTTATTAGCATTACTGATTTGGAGAATTTTTAATTTTTATTTGTTAATAGTTTGTAGTTCTTTTGTTCAGACTTTTTATACATATCTTTTGACCATTCATCTAATGTGAAATGGTTTTTGGTTTCAGATATCTTGTTTAGTTGACTATTAATCTTAATTAGCAATTCCTTATCAGAGAGATTGGATGCAAAGATTTCTTTCCCCTAGTGTACTATTTCCTTCCTTATCCTTGATGGCTTAATTTCATTTGTGGAAAATCTTTTCAATTCTATGTAAGTAAAATGATCTCTTCTAATTTGGGGGGAGGGATAATTTCTTTTCTCAACCAGTAAGTTGAAAATTCACCCTCTATGACTGGCCTTGAAAGATATATACTTTTTTAAACAGTATGATTTTTAGTACTTGGATCAAAAAAGCATTTAGAATGGCCTAAAATGTACATCTAAACTTAATTTCTGACACTGCTTTTCAATTTTCCCTGTTTTTTTAATCAAATAGCTTTCCAATTTTCCTAGTAGTTCACTTAAAATAGGTAGTTTTTTTTTTCACCTAAGCAATGTTTATTTTTCAGGTGAGTACCTTTTGTTTCTGATTCTGCCTTGTCTAGCCTAGTTTATTAACCTTTTTTGTTGTTTTTGCTATATAATATAATAAGAAGTTTGAAAGTGCTATTTACCTTTCATTCCTTTTTTATGTTTATCTTAATATAATAGATCTTTTCTTCTAGCAAATGAATTTTGTTGTTAGTTTATTTAGCTTTATAAAGTTTTTCTATGGTAATTTGATGGATATAGCTTTAAATCTATAACTTGACATTGGTAGTATTGTCATTTTTATTATATTAGACAGCCCATACAATGACAATTTATGAGAAATGATGAGAACTATGGCCATTTAGTTTTTTTTTTCTTTAAGGACTATTTTGTAAATGAATCTACATGGGTATTAAGTATTTATGGTAGATTGAAATAGAAGTATTTTACACATTTTGTAGTGACTTTGAGATTGTGATTTTTATTATGCAATCTTGGGTTTTGTTATTATTAGAGTTTTGTAATATTGCATTGTAGCTTTCAATTTTTTTCTGAAAATTAATAATATCAATTAACTTATTTGTTTATACTTTTTATTATCTAAGCATCATAGCACTAGCATAGAAGGATAATTTTATTTCCCTTTTTGCCTTTTTTATGACTTTAATATTTTTCTCATTTGTTATCATTAGTGCTAATGTTTCTATTAGTTTATCAAAGAAGAGTGAGGCAAGCAGCATCCTAGCTTTTCTCCTGAGTCCACTGAGAAAGCTTCTAGTGTATTCACATTGTATGTGAGATTTGATCTTAATTTTTTATGGAATATTTTTTCATATTACAAAAGACCCTTTTTTTCTAAAATTTCAAGGCCTTTTTTTAGCAAAAACTGAGTATTATATTAGATCAAAGCTTTCTCTTGCATCTGTTAAAGAATTCATCTAGTTTTGGATTTTTGGGAATATGACTAAATTAATTATTTCCTTAAAGTCAACCATTTTTGTAACCCTAGCGTACATCCAACTTGGTTATACTCAATGATTTATTGGATAAATTTTCATAGTGTTTTTGTCAAGATTTTATTCAATATTTTAATTAATTTTTAGTTTTCAACATTCACTTCCATAAGATTTTGATTTCTAAATTTTCTCCCCCTCTCACTCCTCCTCCTCCCCAAAATGGTATGCAATGTGATATAGGCTCTACATATACATTCATATTAAGCATATTTTCACATTACTCATGTTGTGAAGAATAATTAGAACAAATGGAAGGAACCACAAGCAGGAACAAAGAAAAGAGAGTGGGGAGAGAGAGATAGAGAGAGAGAGAGAGAGAGAGAGAGAGAGAGAGAGAGAGAGAGAGAGAGCAAATAATCTGTTTCAATATTCAATATGCATTGAGACTCCATGGTTCTTTTTCAGGATGTGGATAGAATTTTCCATCATAAATCTTTTGGAGTTTTCTTAGATCCTTGCATTGCTGAGAAGAGCTAAGTCTATCAAAGTTAGTCATAGCACAATGTGGCTGTTACTGTGTACAATGTTCTGCTGCTTCTGCTAACTTCACTCAACATAAGTTCATATAAGTCTTTCCAGGTTTTTATGAAGTTTACCTGCTCATCATTTCTTATAACAAAATAGTATTACATTACATTCATGTAACACAACTTTTTCAATCATTTCCCAATTGATGGGTATCCCCTCAGTTTCCAATTTTTGGCCACCACAAAAAGACCTGCTATAAGATGTTATTTAATATTCTAATCATTATTTGTCATCAATACTACTTTAGAGTTTTCCTTTGGTTTATCTTCCCTGGTCTAGTTTTTGCATATATATTTATCTAATGAACAATTTCTTTTGAGTGTCTGAGAATACTATGAGTAGTATTAGTGTTAATTTTTCTTTAAACAAATTGATAGAATTCTATAAATCCATTAACACCAGGAGATTCTGTACTACAAGAACATCCTCTCCCCAACCCCCACAACATCATCAAAAACCTATTTGGTACTTCCTTTAGAGTTTATTTTTCTTTTGCTTCTGACATTTATTATTTAAGATTTCAAATTGATTTTTTTAATGTTTGGGGTTTATATTACTCTGGGTTTTAAAATTTCATATTTTTGAAATTAATTTATTTTTATTCTCACTTTTGAGGGCATAAAACTAATAATTCTTTTAATTGCATTTTGTGTGATTTTTCCTTTTTTATTTTTTAAATTTTATTTGTTTGATTCTTTGCCCTTTTCTTCTTAATCATTGTAGATAATTTTTAAAATCAATTCTATTATTCTCTTCGGAGAAACAGCTTTTTGTTTTATTTAACAGTTTTGCACCAGCATTTTGACAGTAGTTACTTAGCTCCATGGTCATCCTTGAATCAGCAATGTGATGTCAATGTGTGTCAATAATTAAGACACCATAGGTATTTCACAAATATGCACTGAGGTGAACTGAATATTACTCTTTTTAAAATCTATACCAACAATTTAAATCTATATGCTGAAACTGCCTCAGAATACATTGCCTTTACATCTCCTGTCACCATGTAAACTTGGTCTTTGAATTTTTTAAACCAAAATGTAAACTTGGATTTTGCTCTCAAAACTAATATTTCATCAGTCAAAAATTCAATACAATTTTTCATAGACATATCATTCAATCATAAATGATTATAGCAGTATGGAACATTTGTCCCCCTTGTGTTTGACTGTTTTCTTAACAAAGTTATTAAGTACTTTTTTTCACAGATCCTGAAACAACATCAATTGTGTCTATGTCTTAGGTAATGTCCATTTAATTTGAAAACATTCCAGCTTGATTATCCTAATTGTTAACATTATTAATAGACTAAATTTGATGGTTAAAAATGTCAATAACAGTTCATTACTGGCTCCCTCATAAATTAGTTCCATTAATTCATAAACCAACATTTATTCAATAATTTTTTTTAATTAAGAACCTACTTTGTTTGGAGCACTTTGTTAGGTATGGAAGACCCACAAATTAAAAAAAGTTCAGTACCTACTCTCAGGGAGCTTATAATCTAGTATAACATCTCCCTCCCCCCAAAGAAAGATACTCTAATGTGTATGAATTTGTAACTTTTGGTGGTGATGATGGTGGTGGTTCTGATTGTTGTTATTTTTTGTTGGTTCCTGTGGTGGTTGTTGCTCTTATTTATTTATTATTGTCTTTGTTTTTTGTTTTTGTTGTTGCTATTGCTGTGTGTTGTGTAGTAACTCCACCTTCATTTTTTAAAAAGAAGTATAATTTTGTGAAATACCTGCTTACATGGGATCCCATTGTTCAACCTCTGCTATTGACTTCATTTGTCCTCAATTACTAGTCCTTGATGATTAATCACTTGAATGACAACAACATGAGAAATTCCAGGAGCAGAGCAGAGGTCTGTACACAATATTTAGAGATCTGACCAAGGCCTTTGATACTGTTAGTCATGAGGGCTTATGAAAAATTAGGTCAAAATTTGGTTGTCCAGAGGAGTTCATCAGCACTGAATGTGGATTTCATGACAGCATGCTTGCCAGGTTCTAGAAAATGGACAATGCTCTCATGCTTTCCCAGTCACCAATGGAGTGAAATGCAGCTGTGTGCTTGCTCCCATGCTTTTTAGGATGATGTTTTATTGATGTTGTCAAATGCTTTTAATGAGGATGAACATGGCATCAAGGTCATCTACTGCACTGATGGTAAATTCTTCAACCTGAAAAGGCTACAAGCCAAGACCAAAGTGGAGTGTTGGTGCATGATTTTCTGTTTGTGGATTATTGTGCACTCAATGCAGCCTCTAAAGCTGAGATGCTCCACTGCTTGTACTAATTTTGGCCTATTAGCACCAAGAAAACACAGGGGCCCCCTTCAGCCACCACTGTAACATGCATAGGTGGAACCATCTGTTATAGCAAAGGGAAAAGTTTTGAATGCTGTGAATAATTTCACTTGGTAGTGTACTTTCCAGGGATGTACATAGTGAGAATGAGGTAGACCCACGTGTTGTCAGAGCTAGCTCAGTGTTTTGGAGGCTCCAAAGGAAAGTGTGGGAGAGAAGCAGTATTAAACTGACTACCAAACTGAAGGTTTACAGAGCCTTGGTGCTGACCTCATTGTTGTATGTGTGTGAAACCTGGATAGTCTACCAACACCATGCCAAGAAACTGTATCTCTTCCATTTGAATTGTCTTAGGAAGATTGTGAAGATCATCTGGTTGGATAAGGTACCAGACACCGAGTTCCTTACTTGAACTAAACTGGCAAGCATTCAAACTCTGCTTCAGAGAGAGGAACTCAAATGGGATGGCCATATTGTTAGAATCCAAAATGAACGCTTGTCAAAAAGACTATTTTATGGAGAAGTAAAACAGGGCAAGCAATCACATGATGATCAGAAGAAGTGATACAAGAACACTCTCAAGGTTTCTCTTAAGAACTTTGGAATTTGGAGCCAAGATGGCAGCTGGAAAGCAGGGACTAGCATAAGCTCCCTGCCGACTCCCTCCAAAAACCTTTAAAAAATGGCTCTGAACCAATCCTACAACTGCAGAACCCACAAAACAGAAGAGGTAAGCAGGGCTCTAGCCCAAGAGAGCCTGGATGGTCTCTGGGTGAGGTCTATCCCACACCGAGCTGGGAGCTGGGAGCTGGGAGATGGGAGTGGAGCAGAGCAGAGCCCAGCCTGAGCGGCTCAGAGCAAACAGACCAGGAGTCGGGCGGAGCGGGCCCTAGTGCCCTGAATCACTGAGCTGTGGCAGTTACCAGACTTCTCAACCCACAAACACCAAAGACAATGGAGAAGGTTAGTGGGAAAAGCTGCAGGAGTGGAAGGAGTTCGAGGTTCGGCCACCGCCCCAGGGCAGTGGAGGTGGGGCAGCTGCAGCTGCTGTTGCTTCCAGCCCCAGGCCCACTGGTGGGAGGAATTAAGTGGCGGGTCAGAGCAGGAGTGTACAGCCTGTTGAAGATCTAAGCCCAGTCCCAGTTGGGGGTTCTTGGGGAAGGAGGAGTGCTGGTGTGGCAGAGCTGGCACATCCCCCCAAAATGTGGAACATAGAACTCTTTGGTCTACAAGCAGTCATACCCTACTGAAAAACTCAAGGGTCAAGTTCGTTGGCTGGGAATATGGCCAGGCAGCGAAAACACACCCAGATTCAGTCTCAGACTTTGGATTCTTTCTTTGGTGACAAAGAAGACCAAAACATACAGACAGAAGAAGTCAAAAAAGTGCAAGAGCCTACACAAAAAGCCTCCAAGAAAATCATGAACTGGCCCCAGGCCATGGAAGAGCTCAAAAAGGATTTGGAAAAGCAAGTAAGAGAAGTAGAGGAAAAATTGGGAAGAGAAATGAGAAGGATGCGAGAAAATCATGAAAAACAAGTCAATGACTTGCTAAAAGAGACCCAAAAAATACTGAAAAATACACTGAAGAAAGCAACACCTTAAAAATAGACTAACTCAAATGGCAAAAGAGCTCCAAAAAGCCAATGAGGAGAAGAATGCCATGAAAGGCAGAATTAGCCAAATGGAAAAGGAGGTCCAAAAGACCACTGAAGAAAATACTACCTTAAAAATTAGATTGGAGCAAGTGGAAGCTAGTGACTTGATGAGAAATCAAGATATTATAAAACAAAAACAAAGGAATGAAAAAATGGAAGACAATGTGAAATATCTCCTTGGAAAAACCACTGACCTGAAAATAGATCCAGGAGAGAGAATTTAAAAATTATTGGACTACCTGAAAGCCATGATCAAAAAAGATCGTAGCTATCATCTTTCAAGAAATTATCCAGGAGAACTGCCCTGATATTCTAGAGCCACAGGGCAAAATAGAAATTGAAAGAATCCACTGATCACCTGCTCAAATAGATCCCAAAAAGAAATCTCCAAGGAATATTGTCACCAAATTGCAGACCTCCCAGATCAAGGAGAAAATACTGCAAGCAGCCAGAAAGAAACAATTTGAGTATTGTGGAAACCCAATCAGAATAACCCAAGATATAGCAGCTTCTACATTAAGAGATCGAAAGGCTTGGATACGATATTCCAGAGGTCAATGGAGCTAGGATTAAAACCAAGAGTCACCTACCCAGCAAAACTGAGTATCATGCTCCAAGGCAAAATATGGATTGTTAATAAAATAGAAGACTTTCAAGCTTTCTCATTGAAAAGACCAGAGCTGAATAGGAAATTTGACTTTCAAACACAAGAATCAAGAGAAGCATGAAAAGGTAAACAAGAAAGAGAAATCATAAGGGACTTACTAAAGTTGAACTGTTTTGTTTACATTCCTACATAGAAAGATGATGTGTATGATCGATGAGACCTCGATATTATAGTAGCTGAAAGGAATATGCATATATATATATATATATGTTTATGTATATATATATGTGAATGTGCATGTATGTATATATGTATGTGTATATATACATATATGTATGTACATATATATGTGTATATATATATATATATATATATATATATATATATACAGAGAGAGAGAGAGAGAGAGCAGACACAGGGTGAGTTGAAGATGAAGGGAAGATATCCAAAAGAAATAAAATCAAATTAAGGGATAAGAGAGGAATATATTGTGGAGAGGGCAGGTGAGGGGGGAATGAGTGAATCTTGCTCTCATCAAATTTGGCCAGAGGAGGGAATGCCATACATACTCAATTGGGTATCTTACCCCACAGGAAAGAAGAGGGAAGAAGACAAAAAAAGGGGGGGGAGATGGAGGGGAGGGCAGATGGGGGTGGAGGGAATCAAAAACAAACACTTCTGAAAGGGGACAGGGTCAAGGGAGAAAATTCAATACAGTGGGATGGGTTGGGAAGGAGCAAAATATAATTAGTCTTTCACAACATGAGTATTGTGGAAGGGTTATACATAATGATACACATGTGGCCTATGTTGAATTGCTTGACTTCTTAGGGAGGGTGGGTGGTAAGGGAAGAGGGGAGAGAATTTGGAACTCAAAGTTTTAAAAGCAGATGTTCAAAAACAAAAAATAAGTTTTTGGAAGCAACTAGAAAATAAGATACACAGGCAATGGGGCATAGAAATTTATCATGCCCTACAAGAAAGGAAGGGAAAAGGGGATGGGAGGGGAGTGGGGTGACAGAAGGGAGGGCTAAATGGGGAACAGGGCAACCAGAATATACGTCATCTTGGAGTGGGGGGGAGGGTAGAAATGGGGAGAAAATTTGTAATTCAAACTCTTGTGAAAATCAATGCTGAAAACTGAATATGTTAAATAAATAAAAAAAGAAAAAAAAGAACTTTGGAATTGATTGTGTAACATGGGAGACACTGGCAGAGGATGGCTCAGTATGGCATGTCCACATCAGAGAAGGTGCTGTGCTCTCTGAGAAAAGCAGAGTCGAAACAGCTCAGAAAAACTCAGGTTATGTAAATGTAAAACACCACCCCAAATGTTCACACAGACTTTCCCTGATTTGTGGTAGAGGATTCTGAGCTTGTCTGATCAGCCACATTAGGACACATTGAAACCTGCCCCTACAAGTGATGTTATTTTGGTCCTCTTCAAGAATGAAAGACACCAATCAATGAACCAATTGATTACTTGAATAATAAAATTTGACTTTACTTTTTTTAAGATTAAAGGGGTGCATAGGATGCAGAATGAATTCAAAGAACAATATATGTTATTTCCTGACAATAGGCAATATTAGGGAGTGGGAAGGGAAGGCAGAAGAGAGACCAGAGTTGGCATTCCATTGCTATAAGGAATGCCTGATGTGGAAACTCCATCTACCAAAATACATTTTCTATAATTAAGAGACTCAGAGAGTTGCCTAGATGGTGGTATCAAACTCAGATACAAACAGGGGGCACTAATCTGTACAAAAGTATCCCTAACAATCTCATATAGACTTAGTTTTTATTGCATTTTTATTTATTTTATTAAATATCTCCCAATTACATTTTAATCTACTTTGGGTAGCACTTGGGAGTGTTGAGTGGTTGATACCACAGGCACTGAGAGGTTAAACAATTTGGCATGATCACCCAATATCATACACGAAAGAAAAGACTTGAATTCTGAAGCTGGCTTTCTATGTTGGCATACTGCCCTTCAACATGTGAATGGAACTGAATGAAAAATCAGAAGTCATGGGTGCTAATCTCAATGCTTTCACTTACTTTGACTAATCTTTTGGCCTTTTAATCTAAATTTACTTATCAATAAATGTGAATAATGCCTTCTTGGCAAACATTAGCAAACAGGAATTTATAATTATGCATGCTACATGAATTCTAAGGCAATAATAAGTTAATTTTTCTGATAATGTATTAACAGACACATATAGCTACAAAGAGGCGATGTTGTACAATGTTGTACAAGTGTTGGATTTAGAATTAGGAGGGTATAAGAGCAAATCACTACAGCTCTCTTTAGCCCAATTTCCCCATCTATACAAAGGGGCTAATAAAATTTGTAGCAAAATTTCCACCTGTTATGGGGCTAAAATGGAATTATATGTGTTCTGAACTGGGCCTGACTCAGGCCAATTCCCTGATACTTTAGGTTTAGGGTACACTTTGATTTTCCAACAATCAACAAAAAGATTTACTTAGCCGTAGAATTAGGAAGAGATTCAACAAAGATAGTCACTGAGAACAGCTTGAGTTAATTCACCTGAGCAAAGATCCTTCTTTAACTATCATGTTCCAACATCTAAACATCATGGCACCCCTGTTTCTCTTATGGATGTAGTATTCTAAGGTGATGAGGATGTGACATAAGAAATCCGAGTCTTTAGTCCCCTGAGCCAACCATTTCTCAAAGAATGTTTCAATACCTTTTAAGGAAACAAACAAAACAAAAACCTAACTTGCATGGGGGAAGGGTGGAGGAAAATAGGATGTTGCTTTTACTACAATATGTAAAGTGCTTTGAAAAATTTACTGTGGTATAGAAATGTCATTTATTATTATCTGCATATATATGCTTTTCCAGTCTCTCATGCTTCATATAAAATCAGCTACTATCTCTTCCTGAATACTAGGTAAAGTGTCTCCATAAAATGAATTATTTGCCGTTTTAATTCTTCTGGGACCATGGTATTCCCTTTGCTGTCATGTGAAAGACAGATTAAAAGTATTCTATGTGTTCTCAAAGGACAGAGATTGTTCTAACAGGTGAAAGTTACAATAAGAAAGATCTGCCTCAATATTTGAAATAATTTCCTATACATTAGAGCCAAATTTGAAATGAACTGCCTTAAGAGTTAGTAAGGTCCCTGCCACTCAAAGTGTTCAATCAGAGGCTGCATAACCACTTAGAGAAGAAATAACTGTAATTAAGAAAAGCTAGACTAGCTGACCATTCTAACAATAGGATTATATGACTCTACCATTCAGTGCTAGTGGCAGATGTAAGTTTAATTAATAATTTTTCTACAGTTAGAACCACTACTTGAGTTATCCTTGCAACTGAGAGAGAAAAGTCTATCTCGCTGAAAAATATTTTTGTCTATCTGCATCTTTCAGTCAGGTGCAAGGAAAGAAAATCTACCACCCTACATTCATCTCCCATGATTTCTCTTTTTCTACTGGTGAGAATGAGGCATAAAAAATAATAACAGAGGCAGCTAGGTGGCACAGTGGATAGAGCACTGGATCTGGATTCAGTAGGATGCGAGCTCAAATCCAGCCTCAGATACTTGACATTTACTAGCTGTGTGACCCTAGGCAAGTCATTTAACCCCAATTGCCTCCCCAAATAAATGAATAATTAAATAAATATAGCATGCCGTCCAAAAATATTAGATGACAGATTCATTCATAGACACATTCATTCATGTAAAGCCAAAAGGTGCCTATAAGGCCATCGAGTTTGATCCCTTATTTTACAGAAAACTGCAGCCTGGCACAGTTAAGAGATTTGCCCATATATATTTGGTGTTTCCCATCCTTCCCTCTGCTTCTACCCTCAATTGACTTAGGATTTAGATGTTTAAATCTTTTAACTTACAATACAATGGTCTCCACCTCACAAAATTTTTATAGGATACACATCATAATTGTTGTTTTGTTTGTTTTTCCTCATTGAATGTGGTTATGAACTCATTGATGGCACAGACCATAGGCCTATCTACTTCTTCCCTCTACGTTGGAAGTACCTTAGAGCAGAAATTGGATCTGCAGTGTAGAGATCTTCTCAGTGTTAAAACTGTTTTTCGTTGTGTTTTTAACCCTGGCGATGAAGAGCCATCACTTTCTACTTTACTCCTTGGAGGCCATATATACCATGGATATAATCATATTTGTCACCATTCCCAGCAGTAAGCTTGGCAAAGTAGTCATTAAAAAAATACTAGCACTAACAATGAATTAAAATAGCATGCATTAATGTTAAAGTTACAGGACAGAAATTGGTCATCTGTGTGGCCAAACGTCCTTCACAGGCCCCACTTAATCTCTTCCTTGATATCATTATATTTGGCAAATTTCTCCAGAAAGCAGGTCTGATACACAACAGACATTGGAAGTAGGAACACAAAAGTTCATGCTGGTGAACTTCTTATTCAGTTCAGGGATGTCTTTGCTCACACCTGACACCACCAGTGGAAGCAAGGATGATATTTGAAGCAGCATTCTACCTATAACAACACGACTTGCCAAAGGGGTCATCTACTATCTTTTGGTAGCAGGAATGTCATGGACTGAGCTCATGAGTCCTTCCACAATACCAAAATTATCCCTAATTACACTAATCAAGGGGAGCAAGCAGTTAGCACTTGAAGAGGAACATTAGTCACAGTCTTAATGGAATTATCATATGTCTTTTGATCAACTCCTCTCATGAACATAGGGGCCTCAGCAGAAGCTGAGATCTTGATAGTCTTAGAGTCATCCTTTAAGTAAGAACCAGCCTTTTCTAAGGTCGTAAAGACCCCAATAGATTTTGCTATTTACTTAGCTTCAGCATCTCTCCCACTTAATAAGGGTGGGATCATTTTCCTGGAGGACAGTAATGATGTTTTATTGATTTAAAGACTAGTTACTTTCTATTCACAGTGTCCTTGAACTTGTGTTGTGCAGAATACTATTGAGACCAATAAAAAATCATTGATGGCCACTACATCTGTTCTGTCTAAAGTGAATGCAGTCCTAGTGACCCTGTGCCCAATACAGCTTTGCAGAATACATATGACTTGCAGGTATGATTGGGATAAAAAGTCAACAAAGAAAAGGAAATTGAGTAGTGAGCAGATAGGAATGAAGAGAAAAAGGAGAAAGCAGGACTAAGAAAAACCTAAAGAGAAGAGTGTATCAAGAAGAAAAGAAAAATTTCTAGACAATATCAAAAGCTACAGAGAGGCCAAGAAGGGTAAGGATTGGTGCAGTGAATAGAGCACTGGCCCTAGAGTCAAGAGGACCTGAGTTCAAATCCAGCCTCAGACACTTGACTAGCTGTCCTTGAGGATATGGGTACAACTGGTACTATCAGATTGAGTCTTCTGCTCCATGCTCAGAGCTTAAACAGAGGTTATGTGTGAGGAACAGCAGTAGTGCCAGTGTTTCTAGACTGTAGAATATTGAAAAGACCAGTAAAATTGCAGGGGGGGGGATCTAGAAAGAAGTAAAATACATACATGTGAAGCAGCTTCAAAGATGTTTTCATTACCTTTGAAGAAAAAAAAACAGCCTAGTCTTGGCAGCAAGAAGTTTAGTAGCTAGAACTCCTACTAGCAAGGCTGTATATTAAACTTGCCAAGAAAGAACTGTTTTTAACTCAAGCTTGAAAATTAAGAATTAAGGTATCAACATCATAATATGATGATATTAACATGTAAGGAGAGATCTAGAAATAGACAAGGTTTCAGGGCTCATCTATTTCAATCTATTTTTAGAAGATGTGTCAACTGAGACACAAGGAGGGCCTTTTTCAAGGTCAAGTAGTGTTAGATGTGGCACAATCCCATAGGCAGAAAGTGTAAGCTGGGTATGTTTGGAATAGGATGCTATCTAATACCAGTATCCTCCTTTTCTTCTACCTTTAGGCAATTCCCTGATGCTGCTCCTTCCTACCATATCCACATGGGCTACACCTCCGCAGTGGAGGGCTGAAAAAGGATGGCATTCATTTACTGGGCTCCTGAATTATATAAAGAGAAAATCAGCATCAAGTCTCTTCTGAAAAATATTGTGATTTCTCCTAAAGGCCAGCTGATGATTCTGGCCTTGACACTGTGTGCGAATTTGGCAATCTGTAAGGAAGGAAATAGGTAATAAGGTCTAGGACAACTTATAACAGCTTTTTCACATTTTCAAATGTTGGCATTAGGGAAATGCGTATCAACTGACCCTTTCCAAAACTGTGTGTTTATCTGTAGATAATTTTATTTTTTTTCTCCTACCCTGGCATCCCCTTGGGTTTTGGCCAATGAGTAACACAGCACCTGCAACTACTTAGGAGTTGAAGCAAACCATCATTTTTATCAGATATGCCATTCTTTCATTGTCTTTATTATGCATTCTACATCAAGCACATTTCAAAACCATTTGTATTTTAAGTGTGTCTTCTGCAAACAGTCACATATAAATGGACTATTCAAGGGATAGCATTTTGAAATAAAGGGTATTCCCTATAATATGTAATGAGATTCACCACACATCATAAAAAATGAAAGCAACACTTTTCATAATTTTCTCAACTAGACAGTATACATTCCTGCCTCCACACCTTTGTTCACTTTGTTTCCATACTATGAAATTTTATTTTTGTAATTTTGCTGAATTTTAAAAGATATTTCAAGTATAGTGACACTAGGTTTAATTGATGTCCTATATTAAAAGTCTGCATACTTAGCTATGTTTGGGAAAATTTTAATTATCCCTTTATTGCCTTCCATTTGAGAAGGATGAGAGGCTTAATAATGTACTGTTTCCCCATTGTGTTTAAAAAAATAGGTAGTGCTCAGGAAGAACAACAGTGAATAGAACATGTGACCTGAAGAAGGAAGCATCTTTCCATTGCTGACATGGATAGGCCTTAAATTAAATCTGACATGACCCTTTATAAGGGATATAGACCCCACATGATGTCAAATATTGCTTCAAACCTTCAAGAGATGCTGAAGAGCATGTTATAGAAACTATAGCAAGGGGGAGCTAGTTATAATAATAATTTGGTGGATTTAACTCCAGAAAAAGGACTTTAGAGCATGCTAGCAGCAGTGTCCTGGGGATACATTTTCCCCTAATTGCCCTTTCCCTGCTCCAGTAATAGTCTTCTCCCAGGGATTCATCTTTTCACTTCAGTTTAGAAACCAGAGCATGTTTCTTGTGGCCTGCAAAGACACATCCCATGAGTCTGTAATCCCACCCCCAACTCCCCCAACAGTTGTTCTACATAGATTTCTAGTCATAATGAATGTGGGAAGAGATTAAGCTATTGGAAAGGACATGGGAAGCATTCACATGGTACATTCTCCCCACTCAACTCTTCTTTCTCTACTCTGATGCCTGTATTAGAAAGATGAGCTCTTTATAACTTCTCTGGAGGTGAGGGCAGCAAGTAGCAATTCTCATTTTTTTTTTCTCTAGAGGGCTACATGGTCCCAGGTCTAGATGTACATTGTGAGGTATTAATGTATGAACTGATTCCATCTTAGCTGGAATACTATTTCTTAGTCTGTAAATTTAGAGCAGGGTTTCTTGACCTATGGCCCTGGAACTTTTTTTTCAGCATTTTAAAAATTTTATTACACTGTAAGAGAGCTAGGTGGTGCAGTGAATAGAATGCTGGACCAGGAATCAGGAAGACCCATCTTCCTGAGTTCCAATTTGGCCTCAGACATTTACTAGCTGTGTGATGCTAGGCAATTACTTAACCCTTTTCCCCTCAGTTGCCTCATCTTTAAAATGAATTGGAGAAGGGAATGGCAAACCACTCCAGCATCTTTGCCAGGAAAACCCCAGATGGGTTCATGAAGAAAAGAACAGGACTGAAATGACTGAACAACAAAAACAAATTATAATTTATTTGAGTTTCTTTTGTAATCCTATGTATATTTTTAATTTAAAAACATCCTAAGAAAGTATCTATAGGATTAACCAAACAGTCAAAGAGGATCATGACATAAAAAGGATTAAGGACCTTTGATTAAAATCAAATGGATTTCTAGAAGTAATTTCAATGAATTTACATGTTGATATTTAGCTATACATTCCTCATTATGTCCCTGTGTTTACAAGTTCTCATGAAATTCTCCCTTTCTTTTTTTGAATGAAATCATCTCTGTTTATTGAGTAGGGATTTAACCTTCAACTGCATCCTATCAAATATATCCTATCAGATTCTATTAGATGTTTATGAAGATCAATCATTTGTACTCATATTATAGACATGTTTATTTGTGCACTGACTTCCTGACTACTCACAGTGCAGTAAATTAGCACATTCAGATGTGGTCCCTCTAGATTCCAAACTTATTCTGGTACTTCATTCTAGAGTCCCTAGGAGGAGAACTTGATGATGGCACACAGCTAAGCTGAGTAGTAGAGAAGGCAGGAGGAGGGAAGGAGTGAGGGATAGGATGGATGGAAGGAAGAAGAGAGAAAATGTGTCTGACCAAGGCAGAGAGCCTTGTAACAATAAGGTAATGCAATGATTGCATGTGCATGATTGATAAATTGTCCCTGAAGGCAACTCAAAACAAATCATTCCAAGAATATTTTTAGAAATAGCAATAATGCTGGCATAAGTATTCAGCTTCCAAAGAGTAATAACGCTGAAGGACAGCACTCATTTCA
Organism: Trichosurus vulpecula; assembly: GCF_011100635.1. Classification (NCBI taxonomy): domain Eukaryota; kingdom Metazoa; phylum Chordata; class Mammalia; order Diprotodontia; family Phalangeridae; genus Trichosurus; species Trichosurus vulpecula. Next base: position 246,427,989 of record NC_050580.1, on the reverse strand, counting down.
CCATTTAAGGTCTGATATAAGTGTAAAAAAAGCCAAGCTTCATTACTTTATAGTTGTATATATTCAGTCCCTAAACATTTTCTTAGCTTTAGTAAAAATGTTTTTCTCGTAAGGGTGGCAGCTTACTTTTTTATAAACAACACAGAAGACTTTGAACTGAAATGAAAAGATTTTCCATCAGAAGCAATTTAATTCAGCAAACGTTTCTTAAATACCAACTGTATGTTAGGCAGCTTTGAATTATGGACAGAGAATTGGCCTTGGAAATGGGAAGAACTGGGTTCAGATCTTGACCTGGCATATACTGGCTATGTGACCCTGGATAGGGTATATGGAAACTTTTTAAGACTATTGCAAAGTTGTCTATCTTGGAAAAAGAAATTTCCACACTAAAAGCTCTTTCTACCAATGAAACATAGGTCTACTTCAAAAACAAAAATTTAAAAAGTCAGGTACAGTATTACACTAAGCATCTGCAACAGAAAGATGAAACAAATAACTTTGTATGGTTTAAAAACTTTAATCACCACTGTGACCAATCATGATTTCAAAAGATAGATCATGAAGCAAGCTATCCACTTCCTGACAGAAAGGATGGATTCACAAAGCAGAATGAGAAATAATTTTTGGACATGGCCAACATAAGAATTTGTTTGACTTGACTGTGTATATTTGTTACGTGGATTTTTTTTCTTTTATCTTTCTTTTTTTTCAATGTGGGGAGGAAGGTGGAAGGGAATCTAATTAGATTTTTGTTAGCTGAAAATAGTTAAATTTTAATAAAGTCATCCTTGCCCTCAGTAAGTAAACACACAAAGGGAATAGGGTGGATTCTACATGTAAAGAAATAAATATAAGGTGGAACATGATAAGACAAAGGAGAAATCCAAACCAAGTACCATTAAAAATAAATTACGGGGATCAAAGAAGGCTTCTTGGGGAGCATATCACCTGGGCTGAGGTTTGAAGAAAAAAGTATTTCGGTTGGTGTAGGGTGTATTTGCCAAGATGATGGGGTGCAGTGGGGAGGAACTGACATGAATACAAAAGGGGCCAGAGAACAGCAGGCTGAGATTCTGATTGGCTAAAACTTGGTTTGACTGAAATGTAGAATGCATGAAGAGGTGTAGTGTGATATAAGGCAGAAAAAGTGGATTGGCCTCAGATTCTAGAACGCTTTAAATGCCAGGCTCAGAAATGTTTTATCCTAGAAGTAATAAAAGAACATTTGGAAATATTTTTAGTAGATCAGAGACATGGTATGTTACAGGAAGATTATTTTGGTAGCTATGTAAAGCATGAATCAGAGAACGGAAAGATTGAAAAGAGGGAAATCCTTTATGAGACTTTTACCAAAGGCTAGTCAAGAGCTGAGGAAGACTTGAGGTAGGTTGAGAGTGGTGTGTATAGAAATAAAGGGCAGCTAGTTGGTGCAGTGAACAGAGCCCTGGACTTGGACTCAGGAGGATTCAAATCTGGCCTCATACAATTAATAGCCATGTGACCCTGGGCAAGTCACTTAACCTTTTTTTGCCTCAGTTCTCTCATCTGTATAACATGCTAGAGAAGGAAATGGCAAAGCACTCTAGTATCCTTGCCAAGAAATCACCAAATGGGCTCATGAAGAATCAGAATCAGACATGGCTAAAGATAGTGATATGTTATAGGAAAGAGGATAAGGACTTGAGAGAAATTGTGGAGATACAATAGACAAGAGGAAACAATTGATTAGATTTGGGAGGTAGGAGGAAGAATCAGACTGAAGACTATGAACCTTTGTATTCACATTGTAGCTCACATGACAAAAAGATTAACTACTTTAATTTGAATGTGGACAATTTAATCAATACAAATAATGCTCAATTCCTACATTGCAAAGGAAATTGTACCTTGAGTAATGTCAGAAGGTTTCCTTATAGAGGGGGATGTCCTGCAGGGGCTCCTATTTGAAGATTACTTTGTATTGTTTGTTTTAAACATAGATTATTATAGGGCCTCAATCAGCTACAATCTACACAGGAAAGGGAAAAAAAGAAAAAAAATGTTTAATAATGTCTGTTGTCCACTTTATGGCATACAGCTGGAAGTGAATTCCTTCAAGTCAGCTTCTAAGTTTATATATTTTATATATGCACTAGGAAAAGGTTGCAGGACAAAGAACTGGCTGAAAATTGAGTAAGAAGAAGAGAGTAGACAGAATTGATTTTTTAAACTTGTACAGTATTTTTGATGGTTTCGCTGTTCCCTGACAAACTCATTAAATATGGGTATGTATGTACATATACATGTATATATATTATACATATACATGTATAAGTGTGTATACGTGTCTGTTATATGGTTGTAGAAATAGGAGAGATACAAACTCTGAAGATTCAAAGTTGTGGAGGACATAAAGGACATAGGAATAAGTGGGTTACAAGGTATTAATTGTGTTTTTTTATGGAAGATTTATAAGAGGATATAATATTCTACCTGATGTCAAACTTTTGGATTATCAAATGAATGAATAAATGGAAATGCTTGTTTTGTGCACTGAATTGAAAATAAAATAAATTTAAAAAAAGAAAAAGCATTTATAAAGTATTTACTATATCCAGAACACTGTGCTAAATATTGGTTATAGAAATATAAAAATAAGGCTATGTCTTCTCTTAAGGAAGTCACATTTTGATGGAAGAAGAGGGAAAAAAACTAATTAACTTCTATGTGTATGGCACTATGGTAAGCATGTTAAAAATATTACAAGTTACAAATATTTGTATAAAAATTTGTACAAATTTCAAATATCTCATTTGATCCTACATGTTGAATAGACAAGCCATATAATAGGTTTTAGCTGTATGGAAAGAACCCATGATCCTTAGGTTGAAATAGAAAAGCATATAGCAATACATTTTCTTTAATATTGTTTCAATGAATAAAATCATAAAATGGACAAATCCAAGTATTTATAAATAATCTAATGAACCTGGGTTTGAATACTACCTTTAATACTTATACCTGTGTGACTTGGTAAAATCATAAGACTTCCCTGGGTCTTAGTTTTCTCATCTGTAAAATGAGGAGACTGGACGACATGGCCTCTGAGGTCCCTCCCAGCTCTAAATCGATGATCCTCTAATCCTATGAACTTACAGCTGGCAGATGAAGCACATCTGTGTGATTAATGTTGTTTTTTTCACTTTTCATCCAGTTGATTTGACATCCTGTTAACACAACCTATGATTTAGTCTCCCTTATGTAGAAAAGGGGAATAAATATCTCTCAGAAGACATTTTCAGTATATTAAGTACTATAAAAGTGCTTTGTAATAATTAAAAAGAAATCATTTTCAATTAAGTTACGGTAATTGGTTCTGGTAGTGATTCATGTGCCAGATAAACATGAAACTTGTTAAAGGAAAATGAATAAATACCCCTTCTGATAAATGGTAACTTACGATTTTTATTGCTATTAGAGATACTAAAATGTATATTAACATGTTTAGCATAACAATATCACCTCTACTACTCCATCTACTTAAATTAGTTTTCCAAGTGTGTGCACTCAGGTTTTATTAAATGTTGCTTCCTTAATACCTTTCTTTTATAGTAGATAAACAGTCACATTATTGAATGGCATCATTTTTTTTAATGAAAAATTGGGACAGTTGAGATAATGCAAAGGAAGTTGAAGAGATGAAACAAGTTTCTTGTTTGATTCCTAGCAGAGGTGTCAAACATGAACCCCTTCCCCCTTTCCCTGCCCACACTCCCCAGTGCTGCCCAAACCAGATTAAAACATAACTGGGAAATATTTAACAACATAAATAATAATCCAATAAAATAGAGATGCCATTACATTTTAAATCTAAGTTAATACGTAGCTAAGCTGGGATCCTTAATGGACAGATTACTGGCCAGGGTTGCCATTTGCGTTTGACACAATCATCATATAGGACATTTGACAAGGAGCCTGGGTGAAAGCTATATAAAGCTATTTCACGTGTATTGAGAAGCTTCTGACTCAATGTGAAGCTGCTATATACTTGTAAAATTCTCTTTTGCTGATTCCTGTTCACCTAACCCTGGAATATATTTTAGCAGCAATGAAATAAGCTTCCACCTGGGCCTCTAACACATTTATTATTGACTAAACCAGCTTGATCTTGCTTAAAGGATCTGGTCATCTGTTGCTACCTTTTCTAGTGTAATAATATTTTCGTCTGAGAGGCTAATATGTTATTTCAGGGCAAATAGCTTTTGAGATCTTAGGAGTCTAGTGTCATGTTCACAGATGGATAAGGAGTCCAGAGATCAGTCAGTCAAAATGTGTTTATTAAAGCACTCTGTTGTACCAAGCATTGCATTAAATTGTGGGGGTACAAAAAAAAAAGAAAACAGTCCTCACCCTCATGGATCTGACAGTCTGGGGAGGGAGATAATGAAAGGTTATGCCAGACTAGCCCCTATCAGGTACCTTAGAGTTGCATGAGAGAAAACACACGGAAAAATCTGAAAGCTTCCATCCAAGGAAAGCTTGCTCCAAGAAGGTAGCCAACATCTGCTAATGAAATTTCCAGTGCCACTCCTTTCAAAGAGGACATAAATTTCAGGGTCTCTGAACAAATTCCAACCTCCCTTCCCTCCCCTTCCAAAGAAGAAATCTCAGTCCACATGTACAAGCAATGGCAATCTAAGAAGAAAACAAACAGAAATTGAGTGACTATTCACTGAGCCTTGAAGGTTGGCAAACAAAAAATCTTTCTCAAAGATTCAAATTCTGTATTCTTCTTGGTTCAACCTAGAATAATACAGGACCAAGAAACAAGTCTTAAAGGAAAGTTAGTAATTAAAGGCAATTCATGTAGCCAGTTTTGCTTAATTTTAGTAGAAGTACAATATAGCACGGAGGAATAAAATTATTTTTATTGCTATCACTTTTATATGTAATATTTATAATATCTAGCCATTTCATATGATTTTTGTGGGGAAAGCATTCTGGAAACTTTAGAGAGTAATATAATTCCCAATTTAGGGGATTTTAAATACTAGGCTGAGTATTTTCTATTTCATCTTAGTTGTACTGGGAATCAATCCATTGAAGCTTTTTGCAATGGTGATAATGTGATTTGGAGCAGCTAGGTGGCTCAATGGACAGACTGCTGGGCCTGAAATCACAAAGACTCATCTTCCTAAGTTCAAACCTTGTTTTAGATTCTTGCTAGCTGTGTGACCCTGGGCAACTCTTTTAATCCTGTTTTACCTCAGTTTCCTCATCTGTAAAATTAGCTGGAGAAGGATATGGCAAACCACTCCAGTATTTCTGCCAAGAAAATCTTAAATGGAGTCAACGAAGATTCGGAAATGACTGAACAATAATGTTTGGACTCAGGAAGTGATATGGTACAAGGGAAATGAGTACTTGCTCTGGAGTCGGAAAACATGGGTTCAAATACTGCCTTTAATGCTTACTATATACTTTAAATTGATCGGGTCACTTAACTTCCCTAGCCCTCAGTTTTTTTCAGAAGTAAAACAAAGGATTGAACTATATGAGGTCCCTTCCAGCCTACTGTAAGGAGGGACTCTGAGGTCCCTTCCAGATCACTGTAAAGTTTTCACAGCTTCAAATGACATTTAACTCATCATTAATACAAACACCTTTTACTCAAATCTTTTCCTCTATAAATTAAGAAACTAGAAATAATCATATTATCTTTCTTTTCTAAAAAAGTTTATTTGCAAACAAACAGTATATTTTATTTATTTTGTATTCTAAAAGATATTGTACAGTGAGTAGAGCCCCGGCCCAGGAGGCAGGAGGACCTGAGTTCAAATTTGACCTCAGGCACTTGACACATGTACTAGCTGTGTGACCTTGGGCAAATCACTTAACCCCAATTGCCCTGCCAAAAACAAAAAAACAAACAAAAGATATTGTACAATTTCTGTGACATCTGTTCTTTCTTCAGATTTCCTTTTTAAGGTTAATGGCTTCCCCATCTTTTCGGTCAGGCGGATTTGAAATCTTGGAATTATCCATGATTCTTCTCCCCTCATCCTCCATATCCAGTAAGTTGCCAAGTCTTTTCAATTCTACCCACACAATATTTTCACATCATTCACCTTCTTTCCACTCATACAACATCACTTCTCATTCAGGACTTCATCACTAGTTGCTTGAACTATGGAAACAGACTCCTAATTGGCTTCCCTGCTCCCAAAGTTTCCCTCTTTCCAATCAATTCCTATACAAAGCAGTCAAAATAATATTCTTAAAACAGTGATTCAACTGTTTTAAAGTCTACTTAAAAAACTAAAGAAAATAAAGAAAAAAATTTGTTGCAATCCCCCCATCTCCCTGCAAAAAGTTGACAATTATTTTTCATACCTTACCATGCAAATATGCTTTAAGCAACATCTTTCCATTTCTCTAATTTGATTTTTTTAGTTTAGTCATTAGCTAAAGCTTTAGGAAAAACCTTTAAACTAGCCAGATTATAATCAACTTTATGGCCCAAGCTGGACACAAAAATATGTGTTGGATTGAAGCCCAAACAACTGCTAATTTCATTCTATAATCTCATTTAGATTGGCATTTGGTATGAATGAATTCTTATTTGTCAACTAATTGATGTTGCCTATATTTAAATTTTGCTAGTAGAAAGTTCCCATCTTAATTTTTGAGAGCTAGGAGGTATATATCAATTTTAGACAAGGATCATTTCGGGGCCTATGTAGATGCTTGATCATCATATTGTACCGTTGAACATGTGTCTCCCATGTTGAGAATGCACTCGCTTCCTCTCCATATCACCCTTTGTGGATCCATAATTTCAATTTTTTTTTCAAAACACGTCTCAGGTGCTACCTCCTAAACAATTTTTTTTTTCCTGATTTCCTTAGTCTTTAGTTCTCTCATTGAGATGACTTTGTATGACTTTGTAAATTGTTTGTATTTGTTTATTTTAAGCCTTGTCAGATTAGATGATATAATTAAAGTAATTTGCAAAACCTGAAATTATGGTTTTAAAACTTTTTGGTCTCAATACTACTTTAACCTCTTAAAATTATTGAGGACATCCCAAAACCTCTCTTATATTTCTGGTTAATATCTACCAATATTTGCTATTTTAGAAATTTTTATAACTCATTAATATTATGAAAACAGATTTGACCCCCAGCACTCGTTGAAAGGGTTTCAAGTTACACTTTGCAAAATGTTATTTAAAGATAATACAAATAATAGTTGATAATATTACTATCATTATTACCATCACTAAGCTATTCAAAGCTGCCTCAGACACTTAATAGTTGTGTGATCCTGGGGAAATCACTTAACCCTGTTTGCCTTAGTTTCCTTACCTATAAAATGAACTAGAGAAGGAAATGGCAAACCACTCAATTACCTTTGCCAAGAAAACCTCAAATGTAACAAAGAGTTGGACCCAACTGAAATAACTTAACAACAACAAAATACACGCATTTTATTTCACCAGAAAGATATGTTTCTTGAAATTCTTTTTAAGGGAAAGCATGGTTTCTTCATAAGTCCTGTCATTCCTAGAATCTAGCATAGTGCTTTGCATATAGTAGCCATTTGATAAATATTTATTAAATACAAGGAACATTCAGAAAAGATTTCTTTTTTACATTTCAAACAAATTTATTTATTTTTTTTTAATTTTTATTTTTTTAAATAATTTATTTATTTAACATATTTGGTTTTCAGCATTGATTTTCACAATAGTTTGAATTACAAATTTTCTCCCCATTTCTACCCTCCCCCCACTCCAAGATGGCATATATTCTGGTTGCCCTGTTCCCCAGTCAGCCCTCCCCTCTATCACCCCCCTCCCCTCTCATCCCCTTTTCCCTTCCTTTCTTGTAGGGCAAGATAAATTTCTACGCCCCATTGCCTGTGTATCTTATTTTGTAGTTGCATTCAAAAACTTTTTTTTTTGTTTTTGAACATCTGTTTTTAAAACTGAGTTCCAAATTCTCTCCCCTCTTCCCTTCCCACCCACCCTCTCTAAGAAGTCGAGCACTTCAACCTAGGCCACACATGTATCATTATGTATAACCCTTCCACAATACTCATGTTGTGAAAGGCTAACTACATTTTGCTCCTTCCCAACCCATCCCACTTTATTGAATTTTCTCCCTTGACCCTGTCCCCTTTCCAAAGTGTTTGTTTTGATTACCTCCACCCCCATCTGCCCTCCCCTCCATCATCCCCCCCCCATTTTATTTTTTTTTTATCTTCCTCCCTCTTCTTTCCTGTAGGGTAAGATACCCAACTGAGTATGTATAGTATTCCCTCCTCAGGCCGAATCTGATGAGAGCAAGGTTCACTCATTCCCCCCTCACCTGCCCTCTCCCCTCCTCCCACAGAACTGCTTCCTCTTGCTACCTTTATGCGAGATAATCCACCCCATTATATCTCTCCCTATCTCCCTCTCTCAGTATGCTGCTCTCTCATCCCTTAATTTCATTTTATTTCTTTTACATATCTTCCCTTCATCTTCAACTCACCCTGTGTCTGTTCTCTCTCTTTTACATATATATATATGTATATATATATATATGTATATACATATATAAAAGCACACATATATATACCTACATACACATGCATACATATACACATAGATACATACATACATACACATTCACCTATATATATACATAAACATATATATATATGCATATTCCCTTCAACTACTCTAATACTGAGGTCTCATGAATCATACACATCATCTTTCCATGTAGGAATGTAAACAAAACAGTTCAACTTTAGTAAGTCCCTTGCAATTTCTGTTTCTTGATTACCTTTTCATGCTTCTCTTGATTCTTCTGTTTGAAAGTCAAATTTTCTATTCAGTTCTGGTCTTTTCACTGAGAAAGCTTGAAAGTCCTCTATTTTATTGAAAATCCATATTTTGCCTAGGAACATGATACTCAGTTTTGCTGGGTAGGTGATTCTAGGTTTTAATCCTAGCTCCATTGATCTCCGGAATATCGCATTCCAAGCCCTTCGATCTCTTAATGTAGAAGCTGCCAGATCCTGGGTTATTGTGATTGGGTTTCCACAATACTCAAATTGTTTCTTTCTGGCTGCTTGCAGTATTTTCTCCTTGATCTGGGAGCTCTGGAATTTGGTGACAATATTCCTAGGAGATTTCTTTTTGGGATCTATTTGAGGAGGTGATCGATGGATTCTTTCAATTTCTATTTTGCCCTGTGGCTCTAGAATATCAGGGCAGTTCTCCTTGATAATTTCTTGAAAGATGGTATCTAAGCTCTTTTTTTGATCATGGCTTTCAGGTAGTCCAATAATTTTTAAATTCTCTCTCCTGGATCTATTTTCCAGGTCAGTGGTTTTTCCAATGAGATAGTTCACATTGTCTTCCATTTTTTCATTCCTTTGGTTCTTTTTTATAATATCCTGATTTCTCATAAAGTCACTAGCTTCCACTTGTTCCAATCTAATTTTTAAAGTAGTATTTTCTTCAGTGGTCTTTTGGACCTCCTTTTCCATTTGGCTAATTCTGCCTTTCAAGGCATTCTTCTCCTCATTGGCTTTTTGGAGCTCTTTTACCATTTGAGTTTGTCTGTTTTTTAAGGTGTTGTTTTCTTCAGCATATTTTTCAGTATTTTTTTGGGTCTCCTTTAGCAAGTCATTGACTTGTTTTTCATGGTTTTCTCGCATCCTTCTCATTTCTCTTCCCAATTTTTCCTCTACTTCTCTAACTTGCTTTTCCAACTCCTTTTTGAGCTCTTCCATGGCCTGGGGCCGGTTCATGTTTTTCTTGGAGGTTTTTGTTGTAGGCTCTTTGACTTTATTAATTTCTTCTGTCTGTATATTTTGGTCTTCTTTGTCAGCAAAGAAAGAATGCAAAGTCTGAGACTGAATCTCGGTGCGTTTTCGCTTCCTGGCCATATTCCCAGCCAACTAACTTGACCCTTGAGTTTTTTAGTGGGGTACGACTGCTTGTAGATTACAGAGTTCTATGTTCCACGTTTGGGGGGGAGGTGCCAGCTCTGCCACACCAGCACTGCTCCTTCCCCAGCCCCTAACCCGAACTGGGCTTAGATCTTCGGCAGGCTGTGCACCCCTGCTGTGATCCGCCACTTAATTCCTCCCACCAGGTAGGCCTGGAGCCGGAAGTAACAACAGCTGTAGCTGCCCCACCTCTGCTGCTCCCGGGGCTGGAAGCCGAACCGGAACTCCTTCTACTCCCGCAGCTTTTCCCACTAACCTTCTCCGCAGTCTTTGGTGTTTGTGGGTTGAGAAGTCTCGTAACTGCCGCAGCTCACTGAATCAGGGCGCTAGGGCCCCCTCCGCCCAGCTTCTAGTCTGGATGGTCCACGCTGCTCAGGCTGGGCTCTGCTCCACTCCGTTCCCAGCTCCCAGCTCCCATCTCCCAGCTCCCAGCTCCGTGTGGGATAGACCTCACCCAGAGACCATCCAGGCTGTCCTGGGCTGGAGCCCTGCTTCCCTCTGCTGTTTTGTGGGTTCAGCTGTTCTATAATTGGTTCAGAGCCATTTTTTATAAGTTTTTGGAGGGTCTCCATACGGAGCTCACATTATTCCCTGCTTACCAGCCGCCATCTTGGCTCCGCCCCAGAAAAGATTATTAAATAAAAACTACCCAAGATATTACTACTCATTAAAGGGGGAAAAGTGGTATATCTGTTTTGTATAACCAGACATGATTGTAATTAAATAATTTGATAGAACAGACATCAGCACAGAGAGGTTTCTTCTTCAGAATAGTGGAAAATTGAACTCCCTAAAATATATTTTAAAGTCAAGAGGTTAAGCTGTAATTAAAAAGTTATCTATAACTTATCTTTATATATCTTGTTTATACATAGTTATTTTAATTTTGTCTCACTAGACTGTAAGTTCCTTTAGAGTAGGAATTTTCATTCACCTTTCTTTGCAACTTCAAGTGCTTAGCATAGTGCCTGGCATTTAATCAGTATTTAATTAATACTTATTGACTTGCTGATGCTGAAATTGTCCTGTTGGTTGGTCTGCAGGAATTCATGTTATAGTACGTTCTACTAGAGAGTCCACCAACATATCTAGAGTGGAGAATTTTTAAAGACTTGTAATAAAAATCACAACCCTTCAAAGTAAGTATTCAAATGATTTGTGCTAATGTGTGCCTACCATCATATAGATTACTTGGCCTTTTGGAATCAGTGGAGCAGGGTGATGAATGATCTGTGAAATGAAATATCCATACCCAATGTACAGAGAGAGTTAAGTAAGCACTGTTCTATCAGGCTTAAGCTGAGATGTTATAGAGAGTTTATGAAGTATCATATTGATGTGTAATTCAAGTCCCCTGAATCTCAGAGCAGGAAGGTGGGCAAAAAAATTACCCTTTAATGAGCTGTTTTATTTTTCTTTTATTTTATTTTTTACTTTTAGTTTACAACACTCAGTTCCACAAGTTGTTGAGTTCCAAATTTTCTCCCCCTCCCTCTCCTCCAACCTCCCCCCACAAGTTGGCATGTAATCCAATATAGGTTCAACATATACATTCACATTATTTACACAATAGTCAAGTTGTAAAGAAGAATTATAACCAATGGAATGAATCATGAGAAAGAAGAAACAAAACCAAAAAGGAAGGGAAAAAAAGAGAGCAAATAGTTATCCTCAATCTACACTCACAATCCATAATTCTTTTCTGGATGTGGATACTTTTTACATCATGAGTCTTTTGGAGCTGTCTTTGAACATTGAATTTCAGAGAAGAGCCAAGGCTATCAAAGTTAGTCATCACAGACACCATATTTCTGTAATCCTGTATAACGTTCTCCTGGTTCTACTCCCCTTACTCAGCATCAGATCACATACGTCATTTCAGGTTGTTATGAAGTCAGTGTGTTCCTCAATTCTTATAGCCCAATAGCATTCCATTACATTCATATACCATAACCTGTTTAGCCATTCCTCAATTAATGGGCATCAGCTTGATTTCCAATTTTTGCCACCACAGAAAGAGCTGCCATGAATATTTTTGTGCATATGGGTCCTTTTCCCACTTGTGTGATCTCTTTGGGATACAGCCCCAGAAATGTTATTGCTGGGTCAAAGGGTATGCAAATTTTTATAGCCCTTTGGGCATAGTTCCAAATTGCTCTCTAGAATAGCTAGATCAGCTCACAACTCCACCAACAAAGTAACAGTGTTATTTTCCTACATCTCCAGCATTTAATATTTTCCTGTTTTGTCATGTTAGCCAATCTTACAGGAGACATGTGGTACCTAAGAGTTGTTTTAATTTGCATTTCTCTAATAAAAGTGATTTAGAGCTTTTTTTTCACATGCTTATAAATATCTTTAATTTCTTCCTCTGAAAACTGCCTCTTCATTTCCTTTGACCATTTCTCAATTAGGGAATGACTTGTATTCTTATAAATTTGACTCAGTTCTCTGTATATTTTAGAGATGAGGCCTTTATTAGAGACACTGGTTGTAAAAAGTCTTTCCCAGTTTTCTGCTTCCCTGCTAATCTTTGTTGCATTGGCTGTTGTTTTTGTTTTTTAAAACTTTTCAATTTAACAATGATCAAAATTGTCCATTTTGCATTCCACAATGCTCTGTATATCATTTGGTCATAAATTCTTCCCTTCTTCATAAATCTGAAAGGTAAACTATTCTTTGCTCTCCCATTTTGCTTATAGTATCAGCCTTTATATCTAAATCTTGAAACCATTTTGACTTTATTTTGTTATACGGTGTAAGATATTGGTCCATGTCCAATTTCTGCCATACTATTTTCCAGTTTTCCCAGAAGTTTTTGAGAAATAGCTAGTTCTTAACCTAGAAACTGGACTCTTTGGGTTTATCAAACAATAGATTCCTCTAGTCATTGACTACTGTGTCTGGTGTACCTAACCTATTCCACTGATCCAAGACTCTATTTTTTAGCCAGTACAAGGTAGTTTTGATGATTGCCATTTTATAATACAGTTTAATATTTGGTATGGCTAGGCAACCTTCCCCAGCAATTCTTTTCTTCAATTCCCTTGATTTTCTGGACCTTTTGTTCTTCCAGAGGAATTTTGTTATTATTTTATCCGGCTCTGTAAAATAATTTTTGGTAGTTTGGTTGGTATGGCACTGAATAAGTAAATTAATTTAGGTAAAACAAATAACACATAACATTTTCAGTATGATTGCCATCATTGGTGATGCAAAGTTGATGCTTTTTGCAAGATTCACATGAACTTGATGAAATAACTCCACATTGCCATCAGTTTTGGCACATTAACTCTTTATGCATTCAATCAAGTGTCTTGCGTCTGTGATTATCATTGAATACAACTTCTCCTTCAGCATACCCCAGAAAAAGAAATCACTGAACAACACAGAGTCTTTGGTGAAATGGTTAATGACATGTTAATGAGATTCCTATGTGTACAGACTTTAGGGACACCCTGTATATTATCTTGCCTTAATTATGAGCAACCGATGATTTTCCATTTATTGAGATCTGGCTTTATTTGTGTGAAAAGTGTTTTGTAATTGTGTTCATATAGGTCCTGGGTTTGTCTTGGCAGGTAGACTCCCAAATATTTTATAGTCTACAGTAATGTTAAATACAACTTCTCTTTCTATCTCTTGCTGTTGAGCTTCATTAGTAATATATAGGAATGCCAAGGATATATGTGGGTTTATGTCATATCCTGGAACTTTGCCAAAGTTATTTAGTATTTCAAGTAGCTTTTTACTTGATTCTCTAGGATTCTCTAAGTAAATCATCATATCATCTGCAAAGAGTGATAATTTAGTTTCTTCTTTGCCTATTCTAATTCCTTCAATTTATTTATTCATTTATTGCTAAAGTTAACATTTCTAGGACCAAATTTTATAATAGGGATGTGATAATGGATATCCTTGCTTCATCCCCAATCTTATTAGAAATGCATCTAGCTTATTGCCATTACATATAATGCTCACTGATGGTTTTAGGTAGATGCTACTTAACATTTTGAGGAAGACATTTTATTCCTATGCTTTCTAGTGTTTTTAATAGGAATGGGTATTATATTTTGTCACAGTCTTTTTCTGCACCTATTGAGATTATCATATGGTTTCTGCTAGTTTTGTTGTTGATATAATCGATTATGCTGACACTTTTCTTAATATTGAACCAGCCTTGCATTCCTGAAATAAATCCTATCTGGTCATAGTGTATTATTCTCCTAATAAGTTGTTGCAATCTTTTTGCTAATATTTTATTTTATTTTTATTTATATTTTATTTATATTTTATTTATATTTATTTTATTTATTTTATTTAAAATTTTTGCATCAATATTCATTAGGGAAATTGGTCTATAATTTTCTTCCTCTGTTTTTACTCTTCCTGGTTTCAGTATTGCACCATATTTGTGTCATAAAAACAATTTGGTAGGACTCCTTCTTCACCTATTTTCCCAAATAGTCCATCAAGTATGGGGATTAATTGTTCTTTAAATGTTTGATAGAATTCATTTGTAAATCCATTTTACTCTGGAGATTTTTTCGTAGGGAGTTCATTGATGGCTAGCTCAATTTCTTTTTTCTGATATCGGGTTATCCAGGTATTTTACTTCCTCTTCTGTTAAACTAAGCAATTTATATTTTTGTAAAAATTTATCCATTTACCTAAGATTAACAAATTTATGGGCAAACAACTGGGCAAAATAATTCCTAATTATTGTTTTAATTTCCTCTTCATTTGAGGTAAATTCATCCTTTTCATTTTGATACTGGTAATTTGATTTTCTTCTCTCCTTTTTTAAACCAAATTGACCAAAAGTTTACCAATTTTATTGGTTTTTTCATAAAACTAGCTCTCATTTTTATTTTTTAGTTCAATTGTTTTCTTGATTTCCGTTTTGTTTATCTCTCCTTTGGTTTTCAGTATTTCAAATGTGGTATTTAATTGGGGATTTTCAGTTTGTTGTTTTTCTAGCTTTTTCAGGTGTGCCCAATTCATTGATCACCTTTTTTCTCTATTTTATTCATTTAAACATTCAGAGATATAAAACTTCCCCTAAAAACTGCTTTTACTGCATCCCATAAGTTTTGGTATGTTGTCTCATTATTGTCATTCTCTTTAATGAAGTTATTGACTGTTTCTAATTGGTTTTCAACTAATTCTTAGTCTGTTAGTATTGCTGCCCCTGCTTTTTTGTTTTAATTCAGCTGAAGCAAAATATATTCTACTCGAGCCTTTTACCTTTACTCTATGTGTATCCCCCTGTTTCAAGTGTATTTCTTGTAAAAAAAAAAACATATTGTAGGATTTCAACTTTTTAATCCATTTTGCTGTTTGCCTTTGTTTTATGGGAGAATTCATCCATTTCACATTCAGAGTTATGATTACTATCTGTGTCTTTTTGTTCATCATATTCCCCACCCTGTTTGTGTTTTCATTTCTCCCTTCTCCCTTACCCTCCTCAAAAGAGTTTTGCTTTTGACCACTACCTCCCTCCATATTCCCTCCCTTTCAAACCCACCTCTTATCTTACCCTTTTCCATTACTATTTCTTCCCTCCCTTCTAACAACACCATTTGTCCCCTTTCCACTCCTACTGCTTCTAGGGCAGGTTTGATTTCTATACTTAACAGAGTATGTTATTCCATCTTTTAACCAAATCTGTTGAGAGTAAATATCTAACAGTGCTCTTCTCCCTCCATTCTTTCCTTCTAGTACGATATATTTTTGTGCCTTTTCATGTTATGTAATTTACCCTTTTCTGCCTCCTCCTTACCTCTTCTCTCATGATGATCCCTTTTCCTCTCTTAGTTATTTTTTTATCATCACATCAGTTTATTTATACCCACACCCTCTGTCTATGTATGTCCCTTTTAGATGCCGTACTGACTATACCATTCTCAAAATCAGCAAATATCATCCTCCCATATAGGGATGTAAACAGTTTGCCCTTGTTGAATAACAAGGCTTTTTCTGTTTTTTTTTCCCCAGTTTACCTTTTTATGCTTCTTTTGAGTCTTGTATTTGATTATCAAATTTTCCATTGAGTTGTGGTCTTTCCATCAGGAAGGTCTGGAATTCCCTTATTTCATTGAATATCCATCTCTTTGCCTGGAAGATTATGCTCAATTTTGCTGAGTAGTTGATCTATACTTGTAGCCCAAGCTCCTTTGCCTTTCAGAATATCATATTCCAATCCCTCCTATTTTTTAATGTAGAAGCTGCAAGGTCCTGTGCAATCTTGACTGTAGTTCCATGATATTTGAATTGTTTCTTTCTGGCTACTTGCAGTGTTTTCTCCTTGACCTGATAATTCTGGAGATGGCTACAATATTCCCTGGAGTTTTCAATTTGAGATCTCTTTTAATGGATGAACAATGTATCTGACACCAGCACATTCCCCTGACTGTGCAAAGGCATGTCTGGGGTCCTGGTGTTGGTGCTTGCCAGGTCTGCCAGCTGGGCCTCAGGAACTCCCACTCATCCGCTAAGGTGGGTCTTGCTGGGATTATTCCCTTCCTGCACTGGTCTCCTTCCATCACCATTTGAGGGGATCTCCTTACCTTCCAGAGCTAAAAGACTACTGAACCCCTACTTCTGGCACCTCTGTTCCAGGGTTTTTCCTAGGGCAGTATTATCTGGGTTATTCAAGGGTGGGATGAGAGTTCTTAGAGTTTCCTCAGTAATCTTGGCTTTTGGAAGTTCAAGAAGGTGAATTTCAAACTTTTGACTGGGGGCTTATAGCCCCAGGAGTAGCTGCAGCTGTTGTCACAGACTCTGTGCTTGTGAGATGTTTTATTTCTATCATGCCTTTCTTATCTCTTCTTGATATCCATAGATGTAATGATTGTGTTTTCTGCCAGAAAATCAAGGGTAACACTGAGGAAATGACCTGAATGATTTAGACAAAGAAAGAAGGAAGAAAGTAAAAGAGGAAAGGAGAAGGAGAAAGAGAAGAAGGAAGGAAGGAAGGAAGGAAGGAAGGAAGGAAGGAAGGAAGGAAGGAAGGAAGGAAGAAAAGAAGGAACAAAATACAACTAAAACCTTTGACTTCATTTTCAAAACAACATAGATTAGGATCAGAGTTAAAGCTGAGGCAGATTTTTTTTCCTTTGGACTGAAATTTAGATTGTTGTTTCATATCTTTGCATCTCTTAATCTTTGAGAAAATGACTTCCATACTAAATATTGGTATTCCTTTTGTCAAGATACAATTAAAATATAGATGCAAAGTAGCTAGATGTTCCAGTCACAGATAGAGCAATCTGAACTCTGGAATATGGAAGACCTTGACAAAAGACTCAAGAAAATTGGTATGTGGTGGCACCAATGATTCATTTAGCACTTCTGTCAGATAAAATCAATGAAGAAATTGAGCAACTGCTAAAATCTGAAGAGAAAAAAGCTGAAGAAACTAAAGGTATTAAAAATCTTCACTTAATACAAATTCCAGAAATTATACCTAGAGATAAAACAGCAACAGAGATGTGTCAAGTTATTTGGAAAAGGAGATGAGTGTACTTTTAAAGGGAATTTTGAAAAGAACTTCTTGGGTGTTTGATGAAATAAATTCAATAAGGATATCAATTTATTAAAAAATAGATTATTATTTTTTAAAGATAGTGTTTGTATAACTCTAAGGAGTGGATAGCTTCTCCAATATTATTTTCACAAAAGGTATAAAAATATTTCAACAATTTCATATAATTCATGAAATATTATTTTCAATAGTAATTTCATATTTAAGAATCAGAAGGAAGATAGAGTTATTAACAAATAAAACCTAGGATGTATATCAAACATCACTAAAATAGAATTAACAGGGGTATGGAGCCAAGATGGCTGAGTAAAAACAGGGACTTGCTTAAGCTCTCCCCCAAACCCCTCCAAATACCTGTAAAAAATAAATCTTAAAAAATTCTACAGCTACATATGCCATAAAAAAATGAAACAAATCTTCAGCCCAAGACAGCCAGGAAGGTTGAGAGGAAAGGTATATCACACCTGGCTGGGAGCAGAACACAGTCCAGTATGGACCACATCAGCAGATGGGGCTGGAGCAGGCCTCAGGGGACTGAATCACTGGCAGCTGTGGCAATTTCCAGACTTCTCAACCCACAAAAACCAAAGACAAAGTAGAAGGTCAGTGGGAAAACTCTGCTGGACCTGGATGAGAAAAGAGCATGGTCTGGCCCCAGCCCCAGGGTAGTAGAGGTGGTGGTGTTGGTGCTGGTGGCAGTGGTGGCAGGAGCAGAAGCAGTGGCTGCTTTCAGAGCTCCAGGCCCACAGATGGTAGGGGGATCAAGCAACTGATCAGAGGGGGATTGCAGGGATCTCTTTGCTGGTATTGAGGCAGGATTCTCTTGCTTTGCCCTGCTTGGATCTGGGTCACAGTCCTGGGTGGTGGAACTGGGGTGAGGAGGAGCACTGGTGTGAAAGAGCTTATGGCAGCTGTGGAGAGGGAATCCTCCTCACAGTTCCAAGACAGAAAAGATTGCTTGTGGTCACTCACAGCACAGAGAACAGGCCGGGAGGAGAGAAAATAACCTCTGCTTGGAGCAAACCATTTAGGAAGAATTAAAATTTACAGGGTGTCAAGAAATGTATCTGAAAATAGATGCACAAAACTGCTAAAGCATGGAACAGAGTACTCTCCATGAGGGAAGCAGAATCCTATCTTAAGAAAGAGCCCAATAGTCAATGAATTAGTGGAGGAAATGAGCAAACATTAAAAATCAGACTATAGAATCTTACTTTGGTGACAAAGAAGATAGTAACATACAACCAGAAGACAGCAAAGTCAGAGCTCCTACATGCAAAGCTGTGAGAAAAATATGAATTGGTCTCAGGCCATATGAGAACTCAAAAAGCATTTGGAAAATCAAATAAGAGAAGTAGAGGGAAAATTGGGAAGAGAATTGAGAGTGATACAAGAAAAACATGAAAGAGTCAGCAGCCTGCTAAAGTAGACCCCCAAAGATACAGAAGAAAATAACACCTTAAATATAGACTAATCCAAATAGCAAAAAAAGGTCTAAAATGCCAATGAGGAGAAGAATGCCTTAAAAAGCAGGATTGGCCAAATGTAAAAGGATGCCCAAAAGATCCCTGAAGAAAATAATTCCTTAAAAATTAGAATGGAGGGGCAGCTAGGTGGCGCAGTGAGTAGAGCACCGGCCCTGGAGTCAGGAGTACCTGAGTTCAAATCCGGCCTCAGACACTTGACACACTTACTAGCTGTGTGACCTTGGGCAAGTCACTTAACCCCAATTGCCCTGCCTTCCCCCCTGCAAAAAAAAAAAAAATTAGAATGGAGCAAATGGAAGCTAATGACTTTATGTAAAATCAAGAAATTATAAAGCAGAACCAAAAGCCTGAAAAAGTAGAAGACAATGTGAAATATCTCATTGGAAAAAAAATTAACCTGGAAAATTGATACAGGAGAGGTTACTTTAAAATTATTGGACTACCTGAAAGCCATGACCAAAAAAGGAGCCGAGACATCATCTTTCAAGAAATGATCAAGGAAAACTTCCCTGATATACTAGAACCAGAGTGGAAAATAGAAATTGAAAGAATACACTGATCCCATCCTGAAAAAAATGCCCCCAAAAACTCATTGGAATTTTGTAGCCAAATTCGAGAGTTCCCAGGTCAAGGAGAAAATATTACAAGCATCCAGAAAGATACAATTTGAGTATTGTGGAAATACAATCAGGATAACACAAGGTCTCACAGTTTCTACACTAAGGGATCCATGGGCTTGGAATAAGATATTCTGGAGGTCAAAGAAGCTAGGATTGAAACCAAGGATCACCTACAAAGCAAAACTGAGTATAACATTTCAAGGCAAAAAAAATAGATTTTCAATGAAATAGAGGATTTTCAGCCTTTCTTTTTTAATGTTTTATTATTTAATATTTTAGTTTTCAACATTGATTTCCACAAGATTTAGAATTACAAATTTTCTACCCTCCCCCCACTCTAAGATGGTATATACTCTGATCTCCCCATTCCCCAACTCAGCCCTCCCTTCTGTCACCCCATTTCCCCCCACCTCCTTTCCCCTTACTTTCTTCTAAGGCAAGATAGATTTCTATGCCCCATTCCCTATATATCTTATTTCCCAGTTGCATGTGAAAATATTTTTTGAGCATCTGCTTTGAAAACTTTGAATTCCAAATTCTCTCTCCTCTTCCCTTCCTACTCACCCTCTTTAAGAAGGCAAGGAATTCAACATAGGCCACACATGTATCATTATTAAAACATTTTCACAATAATTGTATTCTGAAAGACTAACTATATTCCCCTCCATCCTAAACTGTCCCCCTTTATTCAATTTTCTCCGTTGACCCTGTCCCTTTTCAAAAGCATTTGCTTTTGATTAACTCCTCACCTATCTGCCCTCTCTTCTATTATCCCCTCTTTTTTATGCCCTTTTCCCTACTTTCCTATGGGGTAAGATACCCAATTGAATGTGTATGTTATTCCCTCCTCAAGTCAAATATGATGAGAGCAAGATTCACTCGTTCCCCCTCCCCTGTCCCCCTCTTCCCTTCCAACAGAACTACTTTGTCTTGCCACTTTTATCTCAGTTAATTTACCCCATTCTCCTTCTCTTAATATATTCCTCTCTCACCCATTACTTTTATTTTATCTTTTTAGATATCATCCCTGCATATTCAACTCACAACTCACCCTTTGCCTTCTGTCTATATATCTATATCTATATCTATATCTTTATCTATATCTATATGTATATGTATGTATGTATGTATGTATGTATGTATATTCCCTTCAACTACCCTAATATTGAGAAAGGTCTCATGAATTACACATATCATCTTTCCATCTGGGAATGTAAACAAAACAGTTCAACTTTAGTAAGTACCTTATAATTTCTCTTTCTTGTTTACCTTTTCATGCTTCTCTTGATTCTTGTATGTGAAAATCAAATTTTCTATTCAGCTCTTGTCTTTCACTGAGAAAGCTTGAAAGTCCTCTATTTTATTGAAAATCCATATTTTGCCTTGGAGCATTATACTTAGTTTTGCTACATAGATGATTCTTGGTTTTAATCCTAGCTCCTTTGACCTCCTGAATATCATATTCCAAGCCCTTCGATCCCTTAACGTAGAGGCTGCTAGATCTTGTGTTATTGTATTTCCACAGTACTAAAATTGTTTCTTTTTGGCTGCTTGCAGTATTTTCTCTTTGACCTGGGAACTCTGCAATTTGGCGACAATATTCCTAGGAGTTTTCTTTTTGGTATCTTTTTCAAGAGATGATTGGTGGGTTCTTTCAATTTCTATTTTACCCTCTGATTCTATAATACCAGTGAATTTTTCACTGATAATTTCTTGAACGATGGTGTCTTGACTCTTTGTTTGATCATGGCTGTCAGATAGTCCAATAATTTTTAAATTATCTCTCCTGGATCTATTCTCCAGGTCAGTGGTTTTTCTAATGAGATATTTTACATTATCTTCAATTTTTCCATTCCTTGTTTCTGTTTTATATCTTTATTTCTCATAAAGTCACTAGCTTCCACTTGCTCCAATCTATTTTTTTAAATAGAGAAAATATTTTTATTCAGGTATAATTTGTACTAGAATGGAAAAGAGATAAAAACTTATGAAGGTAATGCTCTTACAAGATAGATGAAAAGAAATATGTTTTAAAAAGCCCACTTAAAATAATAAAAAAGATATCATATAGATAAATTTTTATACAATTTTCAAGTTGAAGGCATTTCAGCATCATCTACTATATCCCTTTCATTTTATTTTTTCACTTTTTTATTTAATATTTTTCTTATGTTCAGCATTGATTTTCACAAGAATGTGAATTACAAATTTTCTCCCCATTTCTACCCTCCCCCCCACTCCAAGATGGCATATATTCTGATTGTCCTGTTCCCCAGTCAGCTCTCCCTTCTGTCACCCCACTCCTTGCAATCCCCTTTTCCCCTGCTTTCTGGTAGGGCATGAGAGATTTCTATGCCCCATTTCCTGTATATCTTATTTCCTAGTTGGATGCAAAATCTTTTTTTTAAGAAATCATAAGGGACTTAAGAAAATTGAACTGCTTATATTCCTACATGGAAAGATGATATTTGTAACTAATGATACATTTCTCAGTAGTAGGGTAATTAAAGGGAATATACATATGCATATGGACAGAGGGCACTGGGTGAAATGTTTATGAAGGGATGATATCTTAAAAATAATATTAAGGGGTGAGAGAGGAATATATTGGGAGAAGGAGAAAGGGAGAGAAAGAATGAGGTAAATTATCTCACATAAAATTGGCAAGAAAAAGCTGTTATAATGGAAGGGAAGAAGGAGTAGGTGAAAGGAAATGAGTGAAACTTGCTCTCATCAGATTTTGCTTAAGGAGGGAACAACATACACACTCAATTGGGTATCTTACCCAATAGGAAAGTAGGGGAGAATGGGATAAGAGGTCAGGTAATCATAGAAAGTAAGGCAGACTAGGGGAGGAGGTAGTCGAAAGCAAACACCTTTGAAAAGGGACAGGGTCAAAGGCAAAAATTGAATAAATGGGGACAGGATAGGATGGAGGGAAATACAATTAGTCTTCCACAACATGATTACTATGGAAGTATTTTGCATAATGATAAATGTATAACCTATATTGAATTGTTTGCCTTCTCAAGGAGGGTGGGTGGGGAGGGAAGAATGGATAGAATTTTGAACTCAACATTCTAAAAACCAATGTTAAAAATTGTTTTTACATGCAACTGGGAAATAAAATATAATGGCAATGGGATATAGAAATCTATCTGGCCTTAAAAGAAAGTGAAGGGAGATTCAATGATGGAGAGCTGAGCAGGGTGATAAAAGGGAGGGCAGACTGGGTAAGGGGCATGCACAATACATGCCATCTTGGGGGGGTAGGGAGAGTAGAGATGGGTAGAAAATTTGTGACTCAAAATCTTGTGGAAATGAATGTTAAAAACTGAAAATAAATAAATTAATCATAAAGGTATAAAAAAAGCATCTGTCAGTTAACCATGCTATACATGCTCATCAGTCCCTTGTTATAACCATAGATACATATATATAGATATAGATATGGATAGATACATGGATAGATAGATAGATAGACACACACATAAATGTGTATGTTGGTATAATATCTATTTATATCTACATGTACATCTATATCTATCTATCTCCAAGTAGAACCTAATTTCCTTGATTAATTTCCTTGAAAACAGGGACTATATAGGTTGACATAAGATAGTTGTTTAATAGATAATATTTTTTGTAGGGGGAATGGATGGATTAATGAATTATAAGCTCATTAAGAACAGGACTTTGTCATTTCCCCCCTTTATATTCTCAGTTCCTTAGGACAAGCCTTCAACACAGGAGGCACTAAATAAATGTTTTTTTTAAATGTAACAACAGAATAAACAAAGTTCTGCCTTTTTGTTTTAATGAAAATACATTTACACAATGGAGAAAAAATAAGTATATCTGAAAGTAGCTGCACAAAATCACAGAAGTTGGGACAGTGTACCCTGCACCCTGGAAGCAGAGGCCCACATTAGCGAAGATTTAAAAGTCCAGAAATAGGCTGAGAATATGAGCAAACAACAGACAATATCTGACCATAGAAAGTTACTATGGTGAAAAGGAAGATTAATACTCAAATCAAAGAAGATACCAAAGTCAAATTTGCTGTATCCAAAGCCTCCAAGAAAATCATGAGTTGGTCTCAGACCATGAAAGAACTCAGAAAAGGATATTAAAAATCATGTGTAAGAGAAATAGAGAGAAAATTTGGAAGAGGAATGAGAATGATGCGAGAAAATCACAAAAAATGAGTCAACAACTTGGTAAAGTAGGTACAAAAAATACTGAAAAAAATACATTCAAAAAATTAACTAGGCCACATGGCAAAAGAGGTTGAAAAATCCAATGTGGAGAAGAATGCCTTGAAAAAAAGAATTGGCCAAAGGAAGAAGATACACAAAAATGCCCTGAAGAGAAGAACTCCTTAAAAAGCAGAATTGTCTTAATGGAAAAAGCGACACATATATTGTAACAACAATGTTCCTAGCAGCTGCTGTAGAGCAAAAGACCAATAACAAGACCAACAACAAGAGCACCCAAGACGGCTGCTAGCACAGGTTCTTTGATCTGCTTTTCTAAGGAAAGCAACTTTAAGGGGTTAACAATCTTACTTTAATTAAACATACATATAACATTCACTTAGTTCAGGGGAAAACATCAGCACCGTGAACTTCAGAGCAAATACAAACAGAAACTACAAACAGATCAACACACAGGCTTTGTCTGATCAAGACATTACGTACATAATTACCAAAAAGAGGAGGACCAACATCTGGATTTTCAAAGCCAGGGGGCTCTTAACAACATCTACCCAGAGTGTTGTCTGGTCAAATCACATCACACTATTCAAGTGAGTGAAAGCCCCAAAACAAAAGGCTAACCTCAGATCTTTTATACTCTTCTCAGGGTCGGAGTGCATCACAACCATGTGACTCAAAACCATGTGACACTTCTTCAGGGTCAGAGGGCATCACAACCATGTGACTCAAACCTATGTGAACTAGGGTTTCTTGTTTCTTAAGCAGGTCAAAGACTATTGTTTCAATCAAAGAAACAAAAGACGACAAAAAGTTCACTTTGCTTGCCATTACATTTGAATGGCAAGATTCATGAAAGGTACTTGATTACCTTAGCATTCTGAAAGAGAAAACAAAAATGTCACATCCTAATTACTGTAACATATATATATATATATATATGTGTGTGTACATGTATATATTTATATATATGTATATACACATATATACACATACACACATATGCATACATACATATATTCTATACCAATCTATCTCCCTTTAAAACCAAAGATCATCTCATTTGATTGTTTGCCCATGGATATTACAATCTAGTATAGAAATTATAGTTATAATACCTATCTTTTATATTTGTCCTAAGGCAAAGAATCAAAACATTGTGTTAGACACTTAGTGAGTTCTCAAAAAATACTTTTGATAGAATATTTGTAATCTGAGAATTTCAATTACCACGAGTTCTCAGGTACTGTTCCTCTCTGAAGGGCTGAGTATGAAGTAAAAATTTAGAAAGATAAATTGCACATGACATGGTAAATTATGAGAATACAGGATTACATTCTTTAGTTTCTTTGCATCACCCACATCTCTTATTACAATTCTACAAAGTTGGTCAGCAAAGTATTTCTTTTCATTTTTATTGACTGTCTATGGAAAATAAGTTCTCTGAGACAAGGTAATGTCATTTGTTTTGTCTTTGTGTATGCCCAGAACAGTGGCAAAATGCCTTTTACATAGTAGGTGTTTAGTAAATGATAAGAGAACCCAGTTGGAGTAAATGGAATTATAATTTTCCAAGTGCCTTGAGGTTCCAGATTTATCTCAGGGGGGAATGAGGTTACAAGAAGGGGAATTTTTTGAATGGAACAAAAATATTTGCTAATATTCCCCCATATAACCTGAGCCTCAGAGATGTGAGGGATTTAATTTCTATTTGATCATGGGAGGCCTCATTCAAGTGTCAGGCTCACTCTCTGGCTCTGCCACTAATCTAGAGTTAAAACTCCCGGAAAATTTCTAAAATAAAGCTTCAGTCTGACTCCTATCTATGTTCTCCACAAAGTGCCAGAATCAGGTGGCATTTTATTTGATGAACAATATGGATACCAGGTAGGGGATAGCTCCATCATAGAATATAGATTAGGTTCTAAGGCAAAAGTATCATGAACAGATGCAGAAAAACAAAGCAAAACCATAAAACAGTCAAATGATTAATTATACTTATTTTGTCCAAATTCTTCATTGACCATGGGCTATGGTGTATGTCGTCACCAACTTTAGCCATCAGTGACAAGAAACATAGAACTCTCCCTTTGATCTCAAAGTCATTCCTATATGTCTGTATTACCCTTTTGTCTTCACCTCCCATATTTCTTAGCTTACTCCATTGTAGGAGCTAAATAAATCTTTTGTGCCTAGCTATTTGTTTTCTTAAAAGTGGTGTAGTCTTTTTTAAAGAAAACAGGTAGATTGATTCTATTTTCTAACCTAAGAGAGAAACAGAGGCCCTGAGTAAATAAAATTATTGGCAAAATGCCATAAGACTTTGGGTGGATTATCCAAATCCCAAACCATTTGATTGATAGTCACTAAAAACAACTGAATTCTAAGTAAATTGGATAATAGCCTGAAAACAAGGAGGGAGGAAAAGGGAAATGCCATCTCTTCAATTTCACTTAGCTTCTTAAAACTTTCAAGTAGGAGTTTAAAAAAATTTAAGTTGCTAAGAGTCTCTTGGTGACTCAGCAGGCCTTATCATCCTGTGATGAGATCTGCATTTCTAGAGCATTTGCAGGTGAAGCAGTTCCACTTGAAATCTGTGTCAAGTTAGCTCTGAAGAGAAATTACCCAGGTGAACTGAATTCAATTGCTAAACAGCAAGAATTGAAAGTCCCCTCACAATACTGAGGCTTTAAACAAAACAACACAAACCTCCATCTCCAAGTCCAGGAGTCATGTTAATTCTATGCATGAAAATGAGAACTGACACGATTTACCACTTAATCTTATTTGTTAGTGTAGAAGGGAAGTACCAAAGGGCTGTGTCAAGTGTTTGCAAACTCTTTTAGGTCTATAAAATATTGGAAGTATTGTCCTTAAAACTTCCATGCCATTTGGAGGGTGAAGTGTGCTGTTCAGGAAGCTATTACTTTGAATTAACAAGGGATTTAACAAGTTGCCATACAAATAGTTAATATTTAATTTAAACATTTTATAGATTGAAAATGGCAATTCAACTAAATTCAACAAACATTTACTTTGGGGACAGCAAGGTGGTGCAGTGGATAGAGCATTGGTCCTGGAATCAAGAAAATCTGAATTCACATCTAGCCTCAGAAGCATCCTAACTATGAGACCCTGAGTGAGTCACTTCATGTTTGATTCAGTTTCCTTATCTGTAAAATGGGACTAATAATAGCACTTTCTTTCCAGGGCTGGTGTGAGGATCAGATGAGATGATGATTGTAAAGTGCTTGGCACAGTGCCTGAAACATAGTAAGCACTATCTAAATGTCAGCTATTATGAATATATAATTACTATTAAGCGCTTATTATATGTAAGAAAAAAGACAGGTTTGGATAGTCAATAGAGCACTGATCTTGAAAGTCAGAAAGACTTGGGTTCAAGTTCTATTACTTATACATACAGCTGTGTGACCATGTGTAATTAACTCAACCTCTTTCAACCACAGGAAACTTTTTAAGATTACAAATTATAAATCAGTTGCTGATCTGCACCCCTGAGGGGAATTTCCATGCCAGAAGTTTCATATGAAAGAGTAGGTCTGGTTAAAAAAAACAAATAAATAAAACAAACAATCAAAAACAAGGGCCTATGCTATGTCACGGGAACATATACAAAGGTGAGGAAAAAATAGACAAATAAATAAATAGACCCTCCTTTCCAGTAAGGGAAGATGTAGGCAATAATACAGAAGACATAACATATGAATAAATAAGAATTGTATAAAATAAAATGTGATAGTGTTCCAGGTTAAGAGCCATAATATAATTTGAACAAGGAAAGATCACTTTCATCTAAGAGAAGTGCAATAGGTGATCCCTGTGATGAATCTAGAAGAGAAAGATTTCAAGGTCTGGCTCACACTAGACAGATAGTTATATTGATTGATTTCTTGGTTAATGATTGGAAGAAGTGTATTTCAAGCATAGGGATAGTCTGCAAGAATGCATTTGACCTAGCAAGACAAAATTAGGGAATAGTCACTCATCCAGTTTGATTAGAATATCGAGTATATGAAGGACAATGGAGTGAAATAAGAGAAAGTAGGTTGGCATCAGATCATGGAGAGCTTTAAATGAAAAGTGAATCACTTTGTACTTGTTATCTGTAGGCAAAAAGGGAGCATCTGAATGTTTTCTACTAGGTGAGTAATGTGGTAAAACATCCAGCTAGCAGCTTCTGTGGGGGTGTAAGATCCACCAACAACCAGCACCCAGAAAGCTGCCAGCACGCTGCAAAAGCATAGGTTCTTTTGATCTGCTTAACTAAGGAAAGCTACGTTAAGGGTTTGACAAGCTTACTTTAATTCAGCATGCAGATATCATTCACTTAGTTCAGGGGAAAAAACCACCACCCTGAACTTCAGAGCAAAACACAAACAAAGTACAAACATGGACAGACAGACCTTGTCTGATTCGAATCCCAATACATAGTTACCAGAGTTTAACAAAGTCCCAACATCCGGGTTACGAGCTAGAGGGCTTCTTAGCCACAGCTGCCCAGAGTGTCCACACGTTACCAAGAGAGAAAGCCCTGCACAAATGGCTCTGTCTTCCCTTCTTATAGGGTTTCAGATGTCATCAAATGTCATCTGAATGATCAGAACTTAGGCTGCTATGATTGGCTCTTGAGTTAGCCCCTGCCCTTAGGACCCTGGGAGGTTCACATCCACATAGGTTAGGTTAACACCTAATAGGGGTTAGAGCCCGGGACTTAGCACTTAGCAAGACTCAATGAAGTACACTGAATTACTCAAAGGAAGCAAAAGCCAAACTCTTCAAGGGTACTTGGTTGAACTAAGAGCCCATTTTGCTTACCAATACAACATTAAAGTGACGTATCCCAGTCCTGAAACACATTGGTGTGAAACTCTCCTCACTGGTGGAGTTCAATGCCCTAATCAGCATGATCAGTAGAATAGGGAGCAGGAGAGAAGAGTTACTCAGTCTTCCTCAGGTTCTGGAGTTGTTTCAGGTACTTCTGGCCTCCAGTTTTGAGAGGATAGATGGACAAGATCAAACGCACTTCAGGTTACTGAAAGAAAATACTAGGATGACATGAGGGGGGTTGGAAGTCTCCATCATGTCCCTATATGCAATTTATTACACTACAGACTTTGAGAAATTACCCTTGGGGTGAGATCTAGGACTCTCTCTCTCTCTCCATGGGTTAAGCTGTTACCTCTTTCTCAACAAGAGAGCTTCTTCACTCTGATAATTTGGCTGATATTTGAAGAAAGCCAAGGGAACCAGGAGGTAAAGAGGTAGAGTATTCTAGACATATCCATAAAAGTGCATGGAGTTGAGACTTTGAACATCTTGTACAAAGAACGGCAAGGAGGCCATCATCACTGAATCATCGAATACATCGAGGAAAGTCAAGTGTAATAATAAGGGAAATATATGCAACAAGACTGGAAAGGTAGAATTGGCCATTGTAGACTACTTTCTCAAGGCACCAAGGCATGAAAGGGAGGAGAGATATGGGATGAGAAATATTGGGGATAGATCAAGTGAGTGTTTTTTTAAAGGATGGGGAACACTTGGGTATATTTAGACAGTAGAAGTTAGGGAGAAATTGAATATTAGTGGGGGTGATGGATGGGGTAATCTATTAGGGAAACGGGATGAAATAAAATTACTCTTTAATGTAGAGGGTCAAGGAGCAGGGTAACCATTATATGTGAAACACAAGAAAAGTAAATTGATGTTAGGTTAAAAGGAACTGGGATACTAATTATGTACTCAGCACTAAGGTTGGGTGGAAGACACCCAGAGAGAGGGTTCAAGTAAATGATGTTAGAGAAGAAATACCGGCATCTCTCAGGGGTACTACTAGAGCACTGAGGGAGAAGATGCAGCAGCCTGAATCTGGTAATGTAACTCAAAGAACATTTTTACTAAACAGTACTGGAAGAGATCAGAGAGCCTACCTGGTTTAAAACTATTTGTACATGGTTTTGTACATGTGTAAACTGAAGTCCCAAGCAATGCTTTGAATAAGGTTGCACAGGCAATAAGCATCAGAGAAGGATTCGTACTCAAATCTTCTGAATCCAAAGGCAGTGCTAGTTCTACCATATCACATTTCATTGCCAGTCATTGAAAGGAAGTGGCCTAAAAAAAAAGATGAAGTAGATAGTGGCTGAAATCTGACAAGCTCAGGCATGGAGATAAGAGCTTTAGCTACAAGTAGATTCTAAAAATTAGCAACCTAACAATCAATTTAAAAAGGTCATGGTAATGAGTTACTTTAAATAAGGGGAAAATACAAAGAGGAAGAAATTCTTATTACATTCCAAACCCTTGATTATGTCTTCTAAGCAAAGAAGGGCAACTTTCAAAACTAAATCAAAGAAAATAAAACAACCTGAAATGTAACCACAGCAAGATACATTTTACTAATGAAAACATTTAAAACCAATGAATATATCACTTTAATTATTTATGGGACTTTACCAGTTCTTCACTATCCACTGAGAGAACTACTAGCACTCAAATTAGGATATCGTCAGTAGTGCTACCAACGTGGTGGTTGTCTCAGACAGAGGGCCTTTTTGGTCTTGTATATTTTGCCTCAAATGCCAGCTTGAACTCTGAGTGTGTGTGTGTGTGTGTGTGTGTGTGTGTGTGTGTGTGTGTAAACCAGGGCTTTTTTAAGTACAAAGAATATGTCAGGCACTGAGGTAAGTGACGCAATTAGAGGCAAAAATACAACCCATGCCATCAAGGTACTTATATTACAAAAGGGAGATACCATGTAAGTAACTAGGTAGATACAAGATACAGACAGAGAAGAAGACATTCAGAATGGGGAAAGACTAGGGGGAGGGAAAAGCCTCCACGAGCATTTGGAGGGGGGGAGAGTGAAGCCCCAGTGAGTGGCACATCATGGACTATCATTACTAGTAATAACCATCACCACTACAAAGGCCACTATTCCATTACAAGTCAGTTTAATGAACATTTATCAACTATTTATTATTTACCAGATATTGAGCGAAGTGCTAGAGATACAAAGGAAAAAAACAACAACAGAAACAAAAATTCCATTGTCATTGTTCAATGGTGTCTGACTCTTCATGACACCGTGGACCATACCACACCAGTTCCATCCATGGAATTTTCTTGGCAAAGATATTGGAATGGTTTGCCATTTTCTTCACCAGTAAATTAAAGCAAACAGAAGTTAAATGACTTGTCCAGGGTCACATAGCTAATAAATATCTGAGGCCAGATTTAAACTCACGTCTTCCTGACATGCAGCCCCAGAGCTCTATCCACTGAGCCACCTACCTGCCTCCTAGATAGCTACCTGCCTCCTTCTCTCCAGTCAAGTCAATCAGTCAAGGGAAAAGTATTTGTTCAATATTTACTGTGCTAAATTATGAAGATGCAGAACAAAAGAGAGAAAATATAAAAAAGTATGGTCCTTTATCTCAAGGAAAATACCTTCTAATGGGGGAGATAATATGTAAATATCTAGGCATATAAAAGTATGGAAGTAAAATAAAAATCTCCATTTTAATCCAATTGAATATATTAAGAAAAAAAACATATTTCTAGGCTAAAGTCATTTTCTAGACTTTTACCTTGAAGAAATTGTGTAGAAAATCTAGAATGAAATACTAAGGCCTCAGGAATATAGAATAATAGTTGCAACCAAAAGTGGATCAAAAAGTACCTCTTAATTAGTTTAGATCATTCTTCATACTTTCAAGCAATTGAAAGTATGACCTAACTAGCAACAATTCTCTTTTATTTATTTATTGTTTCATTTCGAATGGACTAGGATATTAAGAACTCAGCGGAAGATCTTTCCATTGTTGAGAGTAGAAGAAGTGGAGTAGTTCTTTAGTTAAAGGACTAGTTGACTAACATTCAAGAATGTCAACTTAAAATTGTATTTTGACTTACAGTGTTTTTACAGTATATTTTAACTTATACTGTTTGAGATTTCTAAAAATAAATCCTAACTCAAATTATCTTAGAGTAGACAGTAAGTAAGGGCATGAATAAAATAGAGAAAAAGGAGATCAATGAATGGGGCATGCAACTGAAAAAAACTAGAAAAAGAACAAATTGAAAATCCTGAATTAGAAACCAAATTAGAAATACTGAAAATCAAAGGAGAGATTAAAAAAATTGAAATCAAAAAATTATTGAATTAATAAATAAAACTAAGAGCTGGTTTTATGAAAAAAAAATACAATAAACTTTGGTCAATTTGATTTTAAAAAAGAAAGAAGAAAGCAAAATTACCAGTATCAAAAATGAAAAGGGTGAATTCCCTTCCAATGAAGAGGAAACTAAAACAATGATTAGGAATTATTTTGCCCAATTGTATGCCTATAAATTTGATGATCTTAGGGAAATGGATGAATATTTACAAAAACATAAATTGCCCAGATTAACAGAAGATGAGGTAAAATACTTAAATAAACCCAACTCAGAAAAAGAAATTGAACAATCCATCAATGAATTCCCTAGGAAAAAATCTCCAGGGCCAGATGGATTCACCAGGAAATTCTCTCAAACATTTAAAGAACAATTAATTCCCATACTTAATAGACTATTTGGGAAAATAGGTGAAGAAGGTGTCCGGTCAAACTCTTTTTATTACACAAATATGGTACTAATACCTAAACCAGGAAGAATCAAAACAGAGTAAGAAAATTATAGACCAACTGCCCTAATGAATATGGATGCAAAAAATTAAAAAATATATATATTAGCAAAAAGATTGCAGCAACTTATTACCCTATGACCAGGTAGGATTTATTCCAGGAATGCAAGGCTGGTTCAATATTAGGAAAACTATCAGCCCAATTGATCATATCAACAACAAAATTGGTAGAAACCATACCATTTTCTCAATAGATGGGAAAAAAAAAGCTTTTGACAAAATACAACACCCATTCCTATGAAAAACACTAGAAAACATGGGAATAAATGAAGTCTTCCTTAAAATCATAAGTCACATTTACCTAAAACCATAAGCAAGCATTATATGTAATGGGGATAAGCTAGATGCCTTTCCAATAAGATCAGGGGTGAAACAAGGATATCCATTATCACCCTTGTTATTCAATTTGGTACTAGAAATGTTAGCTTTAACAATAAGAGAAGAAAAAGAAATTGAAAGAATTAGAATAGGCAAAGAAGAAATTAAGTTATCTCTCTTTGCAGATGATATGATGATTTAATTACAGAATCCTAGTGAATCAAGTAAAAAAACTACTTGAAATACTAAATAACTTTAGCAAAGTTGCATGACATAAAATAAACCCACGAAAATCCTCAGCATTCCTATATATTACTAACAAAGCCCAATAGCAAGAAATAGAAAGAGAAATTCCATTTAAATTTATGTAGACACTATGAAATATTTGGGAGTCTACCTGCCAAGAAAAACCCAGGAACTCTATGAACACAATTAACAAACACTTTTCATACAAATAAAGGCAGAACTAAATAAATGGAATGTATTAGTTGCTTGTGGTTAGGCCAAGCTAATATAATAAAAATGGCAATTTTACCTAAATTAATTTACTTATTCAGTAATTCAAACCATCAAAAATTATTTTACAGAGCTGGATAAAATAATAACAAAATTCATCTGGAAGAGCAAAATGTCCACATTATCAAGAGAATTAGTGAAAAGAAATGCTAGGGAAGGTGGCCTAGCCATACCAGATATTAAATTGCATTATAAAGCAGCAATTATCAAAACTACTTGGTATTGGTTAAGAAATAGTGTGACAGATCAGTGGAATAGATTAGGTACACAAGATGCAGCAATCAATGACTATAGTAATTTATTATTTGATAACCCAAAGAGTCCAGCTTCTGGTTTAGGAACTTACAATTTCACCAAAAACTACTAGAAAAACTGGAAAATAGCATGGCAGAAACTGGGCATAGACCAATATCTTACACCATATACCCAAATAAAGTCAAAATGGGGACAAGATTTAGACATGAAGGGTGATAATATAAGTAATTTGGGAGAGCAAGGAATAGTTTACCTGTCAAATTTATGGAGAAGGGAAGAATTTATGACCAAACAAGCAATAGAGAGCATTATGAAATGCCAAAGGGGTAATTTTGATTATGTTAAATTGAAAAGTTTTTGGACAAACAAAGCCAATGTAACAAAGACTAGCAAGAAAGCAGAAAATCGGGAAAGACTTTTTACAACCAGTGTCTCTGATAAAGCCGTCATCTCTAAAATATACAGGGAATTGAGTCAAGTTTATAAGAATACAAGTCATTCCCCAGTTGATAAATTGTCAAAGAATATGAACAGGCAGTTTTCAGAGGAAGAAATTAAAGATAGCTATAGGCATATGAAAAAATGCTCTAAATCAGAATTGATTATAGAAATGCAAATCAAAATAACTCTTTTATACCACATCTCTCCTGTCAGATTGGTTAACATGACAAAATAGGAAAATTATAAATGCTGGAGAAGATACAGGAATATAGGAACCCTGTTACATTGTTGGTGAAGTTGTGAACTGACCCAGCCATTCTGGAGAGCAATTTGGAACCATGCCAAAAAGACTATAAAATGAGCATACCCTTTGACCCAGAAATTCCACTTTTACTGCTATATCCCAAAGAGATCATACAAGTAGGAAAGGGACCCATAAGTACAAAAATATTTATAGCAGCTCTTTCTGTGGAGTCTAAGGATTGGAAATCAAGGGGATGCCCATCAATTGGAAAATGGCTAAACAATTTGTCATATATGAATGTAATGGAATACTATTGTGCTATAAGAAGTGAGGAGCAGACAGGCTTCACAATAAACTGGAAAGACATGATCTGATGCTGAGTGAGGGGGGCAGAACCAGGACAGCATTATTCATGATTATAAACACATGGTATCTGTAATGACTAACTTTGATAGCCTTGGCTCCTCTCAGCAACGCAAGGTTCCAAGACAGCTCCGAAGACTCATGATGAAGTCCACATCCAGAGAAAGAATTACAGAACCTGAATGCAGATTGAGGCAAACTATTTGCTCTCTCTTTTCCCCTCTTTTTTGGTTTTGTTTCTTCCTTCCCATGTTCATTCTGTTGGTTATGAATCTTCTTTACAATTTGAAAATTGTGAAAAATAAGTTTAAGGTGAAGGTATATGTAGAACTTAGATTGCATGACATCTTGGGGTGGGTGGAGGGAGGAAAGGGACAGGGAGAAATGTATTTAGAAAAAATAATACCAAATTTAATTTTAAAAAAAACCTGTTGTGACAATTACACCAAAAAATACAGAGAATAATCTAGGCATTTTTTTTCAACACAAGTCAAATACAAAGTTTATATAAACTGGTAGGAGAAGACATTAGTATCTGAAGCAACCTACAGGAAAAGACCTCCTGCCAAAAATGTGATTTGAGCTAAGTCTTAAAGAAACTTAGAGGAAAAAATGGTTTGATCATTTTAGGGATGGGATGGAGTCAGTGCAAAGGCACTGAGAGAGAGGGAATGGATTGTGACGTGTAAAGAATAGCATGTATGCCAATATGACTGGATTATATTATGCACAGACAGGAATTACATAATTTAAAGATGGAAAAGTAGGAATAGGGCAAGATTGTAAGGAACTTTTAAATTCCAAATAGAATACTTTATATTTTGAGATTCATTTGAACTATTGGAACTCCTGAGGTGGGGGAAGGAGTGATATGATTAGACCTAGATTTTAGGGGGAAAAATGGTAGCCATGTATTGGATGGATTATAGGTAGGAGGAAGGGAAACAAGTTATATGATTATTTCAGCAGTCCAGGTGAGAGGTTATGAGGGCATGCACTAAGTTTATGGATGAATGAGAAGGGAGATTATAAGAGAGATGTTGGGACGGAAAAAAAGATCAGGAAGAGGGTGATTTACATTTTCAAAAGTCACTCAAATCCTATCTACTTCCTGATCAAACTTCTGGTAGCTGTTGTCTGCTGAACATCAGTTCCCTTCTTTCCTTCTACATTAGGTGCCTCTACTTCTTCCCCTCTCACTTGCTTTAAAATCACGTGCATTCAACCTCACCATTCACTGGAAACTGCCTTCTGCAAAGTTACTGTTGATCATTGTTAGATTTAATGCCCTTTTGTCATTCCTTATCCTCCTTGACCTCTCTGTAACATTTGATATTGCTGATCATATCATTCTGCATACTTTCTATTCTCTAGATTTCCTTGCCAATGCTTTCTCCTGGCTTTCTCACTATGTTCTGAACAATCATCCATCTGCAGATGACCAACGTAGGGAAGGCATAGCATTAAGGGAATCAGAAAAAAAAAACCTTGTAGAAGAACCAAAGTGGTGGTGGTGTCAGAGAAGGGAGCATATGTGAAATATGGTAGGAAGTAAAAATTAACGAGCTGTGAGAGGAGTTTGAGGGGGAAAGAGAGGGGGTGTTGAGGGAAGCATGTATTACTGAGAAGATGATGGTGACAATGATAGGGAAGCTTGGAAGAAGGGAGGGTTCGAGAGTGTGAGTGCATGTGCGTGTGTGTGTTCATGTAAGGTAATGAGTTCAATTTTGGACATATTTAGTTTAAAGTGTCTATTGGTCATCCAGTTCAAAATGATGTATAAGTAGTTGGAGATGTGAAACTATAGGTCAGGGAAGAGGGTAGAGATCCTTAAGTAAATTTGGACATCATCAGCATAGTTATGATAACTGAATCCATGAGAGCTGATAAGATCATCAAATGAAATAGTATAAAAAGAGAAGAGAAGACAACATTAACAGCCACAACCTGGACTCGGATCCAGCAAAGAAGATTGAGAAGGAATAGATTAAGTGTCATGGAAATCTTTCTTAACGTCCCAGATAAAATCCCATCTTCTACAAGGGTTTTTTCTGATCCCCTTTAATGCTATGCCTTCCCCACATTGATTATCTGCAGTATATCTTGTATGTATCTTTCTTATATGTAGTCATCTGCTTGTCACCTCCTTAACTGGATAGCAAGGACCGTGTTGTGCCTTTCTTTTTATCCTCAGGACTTAATTCTGTACCTGGTACATAGTAGTTGCTATATATATATAGATATATAGATATATATATATATATATATACAGAGAGAGAGAGAGAGAGAGAGAGAGAGAGAGAGAGATATATATATAGATATAGATATAGATATAGATATATAGATATAGATATATATAGATAGATAGATATAGATAGATAGATAGATAGATAGATATTGAGTGACTGCGATCAAGGGTACAAGCAGAGGGTTTGACCTTGCCAAAGGGGAGGGCTACCTTTCATTGGAGGCAGAAATAAAGACGTAGTCATTGAAAGGAAGTTGTATGAGGGATGTAAGGTAAGGAGAAAGAGAGAAGAGGGAACTCTCAGCAAATGATCATGTTTTTCAGTTAAATACAAGTCAAGATTTTTGACTTGAG
This sequence comes from Trichosurus vulpecula, assembly GCF_011100635.1. NCBI lineage: Eukaryota > Metazoa > Chordata > Mammalia > Diprotodontia > Phalangeridae > Trichosurus > Trichosurus vulpecula. Next base: position 246,390,686 of record NC_050580.1, on the reverse strand, counting down.
AATTTGGGGGTGGAAATGTTGTGGATGGCTTGAGGTAAGATAAGGAGGTTTGGAATAGCCACTAAAGAGAACAGAACAGACACACAATCTGAGTGGAGTAGAATGTTTGCCCTGTTCCTTTAGCGTACTTACTCAATGCAGCTGTATAATTTCCTCTACCTCTAATTAACTTGAATTGGGATGAAACAGTCAGATCATGGGGAGGAATCCAGGGTTTGGGACTTAACTAGACATGATCAGTGACTGGATAAAGGGACAGGGGAATCAAAAATGGAATATGATGTAGCTTTAAGTTGATTCACTACAAGGATGAGAAAGGGAAGAAAGGAGAATATAGCCTGTGTAATGGTAATGTCCTGGGAAAGAACTGAGAGGTTAGATGGAATAGGGTAATAATAAGAAAAAAGTGGTCTTAGGTAAAAATGGGATGATAGCAAATTATTGTCAGATAAAAGGATTATATAGCTCTTTAACATGTATACAGAACACTTGAAGGTGATGGAAAGGACAAGCTATTACCATCTCTAAAGCTGAGTGGAGTACTAGAACGGAGGAGTGAGTCATGGCAGTTGAGGAGATTGAGTACTTGAGATATTAGGGTATGGGGGAGGGGTATTCCTATGTATTCAGATGCCCCCTAAAATGAGGACATGATATGGGGAGAAGACAATGATTATTAGCCAGGGACTGAACTTATTGGAAAACAAAGGAGAGACTATTTAGGGATTCTATAAATAATTGCCAACAGAATTTGAATTGAGTGAAATATTTTGATGGACATCAAAGAAAGTTTTCTTAGTGAAAATGGTTCCGAATGAGATTCTGAAAGCTGCTAAGACAAGCAAGGAATATTTTAACTCCTCCCCCATGAGCAGTGATTTGGGGTTATGGGAGAAAGTTTAGCCAGTAATGAAAAGGCTGGTTAGAAGGGAGCTACCTGTAAGAAGATGGAAGAAATGAGAAAAAAGTGGTTTAAGATGAAAGGAAGTTTTTAATAATGGAGGAGACATTCTAGGGGGCACCATGGAAAGATCAAGCTAACATAGAATGTGATTTTGGGAGGAGGAAACTATGATGTATGCTCAAGGTGAATAAGCCTGGGGGAGCAGTGAATTTTTAATATAAAAATATATCATAAGTCAAGGGTTCAGGATCACTGGCACTGGTTGTATATAAAGAGATGTGAGTATGCTAACAATTGGGTAGTATCTGTGGTTGGAGAAAAGTCCATTGAGGGAGGTATGAAATTATATAGTTTGGATCCTTCCTTGGAGGTTTAGCCTACTGGAAGGTGGAGTTGTGTTCTGTGAGACCTGAGCAGATTTGTCTCATGGCAGAGAGAACAGGCAGAAATCAGAATCTTTTAACTGAATTGTATAAGACCCTAAAAGTTATGATATGGAAGAGTTCTTTTTCCAAAGGGCAAGGTGACAACAGAGAAGGCCATGTTGCAGGGGACCATTGAGAGTGGAAATGGGCATGGATACCATTCCTCTTCTACAGCAGAATTTCTGTTCTACTTGGTGCAACAAAAAACATACACAGATAAATAAATATTTAGTTTATAAAGTAGTAGAGAGTGACTTCAAGGAAGGAATCTTAACAGAGAGGATCAGGAAAGGATTCATGTGAGAGATGATATCTAAGTCTGATCTGGAAGGAGACTAAGGATTATGTTAGGTGGATATAAGGAAGAAATGCATTCCATAAATGGGTATCTATTGTTACCTCCTTAACTGGATAGCAGGGACTATTTTGTGCCTATTTTATCCTCAGGACTTGACTCAGTTGTGGCACATAGTAGTTGATTAATATGTGTGTATTGACTGACTGCTATCAAGGGTGCAAACAGAGGGACTGACCTTGCCAAAGAGGAGAGCTACCTCTTCATCTGAGGCAGAAATAAAGGAGTAGTCATTGAAGGGAAGTTCTCTGTACAAAGGCACTGGGGTTAGGACTAAAATGATGTATATGGGGAACTGCTGATTTAACTAGAACAGAGAATATTTGACTAGATGATGTCTAAAGTTCCCTTGAGCTCTAAATCCTAGAAGTGGTCAGGTGAATTCACACTTCCATCTCTAAATTTTATCACATGTCTGAGTAAGCAATGTTATTTCTTTATCTAATGTTATGCTGGTAAATGTTTAACGAATGACTCTCATGTGGAAAAAAGGGGGTGGCATGTACACATGATACATTTTAAATTTAGTATTTGTTACTAAAATTTTTTGCACTATTTTATCAACAACAAAATCCAACACTGATTTGTAGTGTTTGCCAATTTCTAGGATGTAGATGCTCACGCTGAAAATTTAACAATCGACTCTCCCAAGCTGGTAAATGCTGGCTCTAGCATACCACTACCTATAGCTTAATCTTTCCCAGTTTCCTCAATAGTGACACATGGGTTTTAAAGACAATGTTGCTGTATATGAAAAGAACTAAAGGATTGGCTAGAAGCCTTGATAATCCAAAGAGAACGGATGAGAGAGAATGGCTCATAGAACAGAGCCAGCTCCTCTGTCCATATTCTAACAGTTCCTAATCTATTCTCTTTAAACTAATAAAAGTAGGTACCATATCTGAAAATATGAGATCTTAGCCCCGAGAACCCTCTTGACATAAGTTCCAAGGAAAAATAACTTCCTTTGACAGGAATCTTTGCTAATGCTATGAATTGTATTCTTTCCAAGTAGGAGTAAAGAATGACTTAGATAAAATAATAAGTAACCGGTAACTTCCATCAAAATACCATCCAGACCTTCACCACAAATTTAATTTGAACCTTTTATGCTCATAAAGCCTTGATAACTACTCTTTGCACCCCATCTTTTTATTTCTGATTATTTCTGCCCTTGCTCTTTCAAACAAGATAAGAATTGGAAAGTGTCAGAATATTATACGTAAAGCTTTTAGATTGCTCGTGAATGAGGCACAAATAAGTACCCAAACTTTTGAGTGCTAGATCTAACCTATTATGCCTTTCAAGGTGCCTTCAGGAAACATTTTCAGCACTGTGGAAAATATTTCTTGCAAATATAAGTCACAGAGGAGACTGTATACCAAGAGTTGTAGGACAATTGACATCCTTAAGGGTAAACATGGGAGACTTTTCATCCAGAATATGCTAGTACTGTCATTATAGCTGCTGATATACAGTGGTTGCTTTGTCATGGACAGTGATGAGTAGTATGTAGTGTCAGTACAAGAGCTACAGGATATTAGGGGAAAGAAAGCTACTGAAAATCAATCCCCTGGAAGAGCCACTCTTAGCACTGAGCTCAGAATTTATTCATTTAATATTCAAGAAAAGCAGGGGTCATATTTATAGTAAAGCATGTCTTGTGTGATTAAAACAGAATTCAGCAGGAATTGATCTTTAAATCTGGCCTCATCTGCTTCCCCCTACAAAGGTCAAAGCTTGCTTAGTAAACAGAGTACTTGAAATATAGATACAGACCATTTACATATATTGATTTCCTCTTGAATGATTTTATGTTGGCTAAATTGTTAAGGAGGTCCAGGCACTTTAAAAATAGTAAATTTTCCAAAAGGTTAGGTAAGAATATCAACCAGTCTCAAAGTACTTGACACAGTAATCAGGAACCTATTCATCTCCATAGCAGAGGCAAAACAAAAATCGTATGATGTTACAACTAGACAGACCACTTCAATGTTGAGAGACCTACCAGTAGAGATCTGGGGGATTGGTTATCACAGGGTCACAAAAAATAACAGAATATTTTAAATGGAAGGTAACTCATCAACAAAAGCTTCCATTTCTGTGCTCAGAGAAATGACAATAAAACAGCCAGGCAAGTGGTCATTCAGACTCTGCTTGAGAAATCATGTTTTTAAATTTTTATAAAAAATAATTTTCAGTTCTACCATCCCCTCACTCACTCATTAAGTGACTCAATAAGACACTCATTATACATGTAAAGTCAAGCAACACATACTTCCATATTGGCAATCTTGCCAAAAACCAAAAACAAAAAAACTAGAAAAATAAAGTGAAAAAGATATGCTTCAATTTGTAATCAGAGTTCACCAATGCTCTCTCTGAAACTGAGTATCGTTTTTCATTTTGTCTTTTGGTTTTGTTCCAGATCATTGTTTTGATCAAAGTCTTTCATAGTTGACTATAGTTACAATATGTACAATGTTTTACTGGTTCTGCTTACTTTACTTTGCATCACTTCAAGTAAGCCTTTACAGATGTTTCTGAAACTATCCTCTTCATCATTTTTTATGGCACAATAATATACCATCTCAAATATATAACATAACTCTTTTCAATCATTCTCCAAAATGACAGGTATCCCCTCAATTTCCAATTCTTTGCCAGCACACAAAAAGAGCCACCATATAAATATTTTTTGTACTTATATGTGCTTTTCCCCCCTCGATTTTTTTTGAAATATAGACTTAATTGTGGTATTACTGGGTCAAAGGATATCTGCAATTTCATAGCCTTTTGGGCAAAGTTCTAAACTGTCCTCCAGAATGGTTGGACCGGTTTACATTTCTGCCAACAACTCATTAGTGTACCTATTTTTCTATATCCCCTCTTTTGCATTTATCATTTTATTTTGCTATCATATTAGATAATATGATAGGTGTGAAGTGGTACTTAGAGCTATTTTAATTTGCATTTCTCCAATTACAAGTGATTTAAATCATTTTTCATATGGCTATTGATACCTTTAATTTCTTTGTCTGAAAACTGCCTGTCCATATTTTGTAACCATTTATCAATTAGAGAATGGCATATATGTGTATGTGTGCATTTATGTATATACATATATATATATATTTCACTAGGTTCCCTATATATTTGACAAATGAGATCTTTATCAGAGAAACTTGCTATAATTTTCCCTTGGTTTCCTGCTTTCCTTCTAATTTTTATGAATTGGTTTGTTTGGACAAAATATTTTTAATTTTATGTAATCAAAATTATCCATTTTACCCCCCAATGATCTTCTCTCTATCTCTTTGGCCATAAAGTCTTCCCTTATCCACAAACCTGACAGACAACTTTTTTGATGCTCTCTGAATTTGCTTATGTTATCATCTTTTATGTCTAGATCACGTTCCCATTTGACCTTATCTTTCTATATTGCATGAGGTGTTGAGCTATACCTGGTTTCCACTGGACTGCTTTCCTTTTCTCCCCACAGCAATTTTAGAATAGTGAATTCTTGCTTCAAAGCTTAGACCTTTGGTCTTAACAAAAACTACCTTACTGTGGTCATTTACTTTTGTATATTGTAGAGCAAATCTGTTCTATTAATCAACGACTCTATTTCTTATCTGGTACCAGATTGTTCTGTTGATTCTTCCTTTATAGTATACTTTGAGACCTGGTACTGCTAGACCACCCTACTCAACGTTTCTTTCATTTCTTCCTTTGATATTCTTGACCTTTTGTTCTTCTGCATTATTGTTTTTTAGCTCCATAAGTTTTTGGTAGTGTAATTGGGTTGTCACTGAAAAAAAGTAAATTAATTTAGGTAGTGTTTTCATTTTTATTTGATTATCTTGTCTTACCCTTGAGTCATTAATATCTCTCCAATTAATTAGATCTGCTTTTATTCATGTGAAAAGTATTTTGTAATTACATTCATACAATTCTTAGGTGTATTTTGGCTGGCAGTTATTTTAGATTTTTTTTATTTGATATTTTTTAGTTTTCAGCATTGATTTCCACAAGATTTTGAGTTACAAATTTTCCCCCCATTTCTACCCTCCCCCCACTCCTAGATGGCATACATTCTGATTGCCCCATTCCCCAGTCAGCCCTCCCTTCTACCACCCCCCTTCCCCCAATCCCTTTTCCCCTTACATTCTTGTATGACAAGATAGATTGCTATGCCCCATTGCCTGTATATGTTATTTTCCTGTTGCAAGCAAAACAACCTTTTTTTGAGCATCTGCTTTTAAAACTTTGAGTTCCAAATTCTTTCCTCTCCTCCCTCCCTACACACTCTCCCTAAGAAGGCAAGCAATTCAACACAGGCCACACATGTATCATTATGCAAAACACTCCCATAAATAATCATATCATGAAAAACTAACTGTATTTCCCTCCCTGCTATCCTGTTCCCCTTTATTCAATTTTCTCCCTTGACCCTGTCCCTGTTCAAAATTGTTTGCTTTTGATTACTTCTTCCCCCTACCTGCCTTCCCTTCTATTGTCCCCTTTTTTATCCCCTTCCCCCTACTTTCATGTGGGGTAAGATACCCAACTGAGTGTGTATGGTATTCCCTCCTCAAGTCAAATGCGATGGGAGCAAGATTCACTCATTTGCATCACCTGCCCCCTCTTCCCTTCCTACAGAACTGCTTTTTCTTGCCACTTTTATGTGAGATAATTTATCCCATTCTATCTCTCCCTTTCTCCCTCTCTCAATATATTCCTCTCTCATCCTTTAATTTTATTTTATTTCTTTTAGATATCTTCCCTTCATCTTCAACTCACCCTGTGCCCTCTGTCTATATATATGTATACACACATACACACATATGTATGTATGTATGTATGCATGCATGTATATTCCCTTCAGCTACCCTAATACTGAGCTCTCATGAATTACACACATCATCTTTTCATGTAGGAATGTAAACAAAACAGTTCAACTTTAGTAAGTCCCTTATGATTACTCTTTCTTGTTTACCTTTTCATGCTTCTCTTGATTCTTCTGTTTGAAAGTCAAATTTTCTATTCAGTTCTGGTCTTTTCACTGAGAAAGCTTGAAAGTCCTCTATTTTATTGAAAATCCATATTTTGCCTAGGAACATGATACTCAGTTTTTCTGGGTAGGTGATTCTAGGTTTTAATCCTAGCTCCATTGATCTCCGGAATATTGCATTCCAAGCCCTTCGATCTCTTAATGTAGAAGCTGCCAGATCTTGGGTTATTCTGATTGGGTTTCCAAAATACTCAAATTGTTTCTTTCTGGCTGCTTGCAGTATTTTCTCCTTGATCTGGGAGCTCTGGAATTTGGTGACAATATTTCTAGGAGTTTTCTTTTTGGGATCTTTTTGAGGAGGTGATCGATGGATTACTTTCAATTTCTATTTTACCCTCTGGCTCTAGAACATCAGGGCAGTTTTCCTTGATAATTTCTTGAAAGATGACATCTAGGCTCTTTTTTTGATCATGGCTTTCAGGTAGTCCAATAATTTTTAAATTATCTCTCCTGGATCTATTTTCTAGGTCAGTGGTTTTTCCAATGAGATAGTTCACATTGTCTTCCACTTTTTCATTCCTTTGGTTCTGCTGTATAATATCTTGATTTCTCCTAAAGTCACTAGCTTCCACTTGCTCCAGTCTAATTTTTAAGGTAGCATTTTCTTCAGTGGTCTTTTGGACCTCCTTTTCCACTTAGCCAATTCTGCCTTTCAAGGCATTCTTCTCCTCATTGGCTTTTTGGAGCTCTTTTGCCATTTAAGTTAGTCTATTTTTTAAGGTGGTATTTTCTTCAGTACTCTTTTGGGTCTTCTTTAGCAAGTCATTGACTTGTTTTTCATGACTTCTGGTCATCACTCTCATTTCTCTTCCCACTTTTTCCTCTACTTCTCTTACTTGCTTTTCCAAATACTTTATGAGCTCTTCCATGGGCTAAGACCAGTTCATGTTTTTCTTGGAGGCTTTTGATATAGGCTATTTGACTTTGTTGACATCTTCTGGCTCTATGTTTTGGTCTTCTTTGTCACCAAAAAAAAGATTCCAAATTCTGATTCTGAATCTGGGTCTGTTTTCGCTTCCTGTTCATGTTCCCAGCCAACTACTTGATGCTTGGGCTTTTTGTAAAGGTATAACTGCTTGAAGAGTAGAGAGTACTTTGTCTCAAGCTTTAGGGGCCTTGTGCTGCTGTTTTCAGAGCTACTTCTACACAGCAAATGCTGCCACACCAGCACTCCTCTTCCCCCAAGAACTGCCAACCCAGAAATCATCTCAGATCCAAGCAGGCTCTGCACTCCCACTCTGATCCACCACTTAATTCCTCCCACCTGGTGGAAGCAACTGCAGCTGGAAGCAGCCCCAGAGCTGCACCACTTCCATGCCCCTGGGGCTGGGGCTGACCATGCACTCCTTTCACTCAGTTCTAGCAGTTCTACCCACTGACCTTCTCTCTTGTCTTTAGCCTTTGTTGGTTGAGAAGTCTGGTAACTGCCACAGCTCAATAATTCAGGGCCCTGTGGCCTGTTCCACCTAGATCCCGGTCTTGTCGGTCCTGGCCCATCCCATGGTGGGCTCTGCTCAGCTCTGCTCCCAGCTCCATGCAATAGACCATTCCCAGCGACCATCCAGGTTTTCCTGGGCTGGAGCCCTGCTTCCCTCTGTTTTTTTTTTTTTCCATGGGTTCTGCAGCTCTAGAATTTGTTCAAAATGATTTTTATAGGTGTTTTGAAGGACCTGGAGGAGATCTTTAGGCAAGTTGCTTCTTTCCACTGTAGTTATTTTAAATGGAATTTCTTTTCCTATCTCTTCCTGCTGTGTTTTGTTGGTGACATATAGAAATTCTGATGATTTGTATTGGTTTATTTTATATCTTGCAACTTTACTAAAATTGTTAATTTTTTCAATTATTTTTTTTTCATTGATTCCCTAGGACTTTTTAAGAATATCATCATATTGTCTGCAAAAACTGGTGGTTCTATTTCTTCGTTATCTATCCTAATTCCTTCAATTTCTTTTCTTTTCACGTTGTTACAACTAGCAAATTCTAGTACAATGTTTAATAATAGTGGTAATAAGGGACATTCTTGCTTCACCTCTGATCTTATTAAGAAGAATCTTCTACCTTACCATCATTACAGATAATGCTCATGGATTATTTTAGACAGATTCTACTTATCATTTTAAGGAAAGCTCCATTTATTCCCATGTTTTTTAGTTGTTTTTTTTTTTTTTAATAGTGTTGTGTATTGTATTTGGCCAAAAGCTTTTTCTGAATTTTTTTAATATAATCATATGATTTTTGGTTTATATATTATGGATGAACCTGAATTTTTGAAATAGATCTCACCTAGTCATAGTGATCTTTGCTAAATATTTCAGTAGTCTTTTTAAAGAATTTTTATTTATTTTTTATATCAATATTCTTCAGGGAAATTTGTCTACTAATTACTTTTTCTGCTTTTCCTGTCCTTGGTTTAGATATCAAACCTATATGTGTTTCATAGAAAGAATTTGGTAATGCTCTTTCTTATTTTTTTTCTTCAGTTAGCTTAAACACCTCTGGGATTAGATATTTTAAAATATTTGGTAGAATCCATTTTTAAATCCATGTGAACCTACAGATTTTATCTTAGTGAGTTTATTTATGGTATTTTCAATTTCTTTCTCTAAGATGGGATTATTTAAGTATTCTATGTCCTCTTCTGTTAAACTAATCAATTTAGGTTTTAGAAATGTCTTCAAATTTATGTTTTTGAAAAATCACTTAGATTATCATTTTTATTAACATATAATTGGCAAAATAGCTCCTAATAGTTGCTTTAATTTTATTTTCATTAATTATTCATTAATACTTTTCATTTTTGATGCAGATAATTTGATTTTCTTTATTAAATCAAATTAACCAAAAGTTTATTATTTTTGTTTTCCTTTTTAAAAAGTCAGCTTTTAGTTACATTTACGAGTTCAAATTTTTTTAAACTTTCAATTTTATTAATCTTTCCTGTGATTTTCAGGATTTCTATTTTGGTATTTTATTAAGAATTTTTATTTTTTTTCTAGGTTTTTTTTTATTTTCATGCTTAATTCACTCATCTGCTCTTTCTCAGTTTTGTTGATATAAGCATTTAAAGAAACAAATTTTCCCTAAAGTATTACTTTCACTGAATCCCACAAAATTTGGTATATTGTCTCCACTGTCATCTTTAATGAAATTATTTTTTATTGAATTCCAATTAATTTTCAGTCTATGTTTTCAAGAACATTATTGAATTTATATATATCCATATATACATACATACACACACACACACACATATATATATATATATACATGTATTATGTGTGTGTATAAACATTTCTGCTTTCCTACATTTCTTGCTTTTTAATTGCTTTAATGCATGGTCAATTTCTGCTCCTTTACCATGTTCCCTGATAAGTTTTGTATGATTCTGACTGTGGTTCTATTGTATTTGAATGATTTTGTTCTGGCTGTTTGTAATATTTTCTCCTTAAGCTGGGAGTTCTGGAATTTGAATATTACTGAAAGTTTTTATTTGGGAATCTCTTTCAGAAAATGATTAGTGGATTATCTTAATTTCTATTTTGCCTTCTAGGTCTAAATCTGGGCAGTTGCCCTTTACAATGTCTTGACATGATACCTAGACTTTCTTTTAATCAAAGATATCAAGTACTTCATTAATTTTTACATTATCTCTCTTTGATTTATTTTTCAGATCAGTTGTTTTTCTGATATTTCACATATTCTTTTATTTTTCTTCTGATTTGTTTTATTGCTTCCTAATACCTTATGGGGTCATTAGCTTCTGCATGGCCAATTCTAACTTATTTTCAGCATATTTATATTTTTGTTTAGTATTTTTAGTTTTCAGCATTTATTTCCACAAGATTTTGAGTTACAAATTTTCCCCATCTCTACCCCCCCACCCCAAGATGGCATAAATTCTGACTGCCCCTTTCCCCAGTCTGCCTTCCCTTCTATCACCCTACCACCTTCAATTCTAACTCTTAAGGAATTATTTTGTTCAGTTAGCTTTTCTACCATTTTTCCATTTGGCCAATTTTGTTTTTTAGAGAATGATTTTCTTTAGTATTTTGTGCCTATTTTTTTTTACCAAGTTGTTAAGTTGATTTTCATAATTTTCTTGCACTGCTTTCATTTCCTCAATTTTTCCTCTACCAGTAATGTGATTTTAAAAATAACTTTTATTGGTAATCTCTTACTTTAGCTCCTCTAGTAATTCTTATTGGGCATATGTCCAACCTACATTTTTTTTTACTTCAGGTCATTTTCTTCTGAGTTAGTGTCTTAAACTTCCTTGTATTAGCTTTTTATGGTCTGGTTCCCTTGTTGTTGTTGTTTGTTCATTTTTCTAGTCTATTTCGTAACTTTGTGCTTCATGTTAGAGTTGGGCTTTGCTTACATGGTGGGGAGGGGGGATCAGCATCAGGATTGTTTACCTTTGTGTTTTCACTGCTACTTCTGGAAGCCTGTAAATATTCAGTATTTTCAATGTGGTGTTATTCTATGAAAAGTGTGATTACTGCTTTCTTGGTCTGTTTTCTGGTCTTTATGAAGGTGGGACCTCTTCTCCTTTGCAAATATCAAGTACTCCTCTCCAACATGGAACTGTAATCCATAACTAGCAATGGAGTTATCAAATGGTACCCAGTCTAGCAGCCAGTAGTAGCACAGGAATCTCCTGTAATATCTTTCTGACAAGGTGTTCAATCCCCTTACTATCTCTGCATGCTGTGCATTCCTGGTACCAGTACTACTGCTGCTACTGAACTTGCTGCCATCTCCAATGACTACAACTAGTATTGCTGTCGCAAAGTACTCTAGGCCAGCCCCCACCACAGTGCCATAGATATTTCTTTTTTTGTTCTCATAAATTTTCCTGGAATAGAAAAATGTCTCACTGACCTTTTGTCGATTATACTATTTTGTATTTGGTCCAATGCATCCTTTTAAAGTTGTTTAGAGAGGAATGTTGGGAAACATCTAGTAGAATATTACCTTTACTTTTCCATTTTGGCTCTGCCTCAATAAAATTCTTGAAAAACCTTAATGAAAATAAATCCATCTCTTCAGAGACAGCCAATGAAATTTTGAACAGATTTGATTGTTAGGTTTCCCTATTGTATTGAAGCTTATTATGTTCATACCTTTGCTCTGACTTGTTATTATCCATTTGGATCCTGACTCCTAACCAGTGCATTAGCTATTAAATGTTTTGGTAAAATCTGGAAAAACTACATGTACAGTAAATATTCTCCTGACCTATGAATTGAGATTAAAAGACAACAAAACCTTTTGGAATTCATTGCAATTGGAATTGAAAACTCTAGTGATAGAGGGAAAATTAATGGAACAAAATTTAGATATAGTGCTACCTCTATGTCTTCACCAAATCATGCTGACATAAGCAAGTCAGTAACCAAAAAGGGAGAGCTGTTAGATTGATTTTGAGGAGCAACCCTTTTGGAACCTTCTAATATTCTAGGTCATGAACACCCAACAATATGCCTCCCTTTGAGAATAAGTTAATAGACTCATTTTTTTTTCAAAAAGGTATTTGCTCAAATACCATAGCAAGAATTGCAGTGAAAAAAATCTCCCAAAACATAAAGTGTATTTCTTCACAAATATGAAGATATTCTATGGGATGGGGAAAGAGAGAGCATGGACTTGAGTAAAATGAGAGTAAAACACACATGCAGGTTTTGCCAAAGTAACTCACAAATAATGAAAAGAATGGGTTTCAATAGCCTTACTTTTTTTCCCCAGAGTATCAACAGCCAATTCACTACAGAGCTTGGTCTAGTTATTTGCTTGACTGCTGGGTTGCCTCCCCATGGGGCATGACTCCTGTGATTCTGAGATGAGCAGTGTACTTTACCATTTAGCACAGCTGATACTGAACTGGACTGAGTTAATTGTTTACTAGACAACTGCTGCTGGATTGGGTAAAACAATTCACTTTGTCATGGGGCTATAGAAGATATAATTTGTTTACATATACATGTATCTATATATGTACATATATACATATGTATGTTATATATATGCACATATGTATGTGTATATATACATAGATATTCACATAAATATATGTGGACACATTTCCATTCAAAGAGCATCAAAATTATTTTATCTCTAGTTTTGTAACAATTTGTTTGATTTTATATTTCCCTTCTGTTTGTTTTGATGTTGGCTCTCTGAGAGAGGAGGGCTAAAGGAGTTCAGGAAAAGAACAACACCAACAACCTATAATATATCATAGAGGGATGAGGAGGCTAAATGTTTATGGAAAGTAATATAAAGCCTCATTGCCCCCCATAAGGAAATACATAGTGATGTCATGAACCTAGAGCACGGTATGTACTCCAGTCAAAGGCCAATAGTCACTCAAGGGTCACACTTATTTAGAGTCTTTATATAAAAAGTCGATGCAACACTAATAGGAGATCTATATCACCAGTGGATTGGAGAAAGTGGGGTGACCTGGACCAATTGAATGAGAGTATTATGTGTATAGCCTAGTAAGGAATGAGGAATGAAGAATCAGGAAGCTTAATTCTACCTGAGCCACAAGACACAGAATGAGGAATTAAGGTAATAAATGTCCCACTGCAAGCAGGTAGATGGGGGCAAAACCCGGTTTTCTGTGCAGTTAGATCTTAATAGAGGAATATCATGAATTTTCCTTCAGGCTGGTATCTAACTAGTTTTTATTGGCTGAAATTATGTTACTCTGTCTTGTAATTTATTTTTTCTTTAAGAATTTAAATGTTGATGACATTTAGAAAATATATATTTAATATTAATATGGTTTGTTTTCTATGGTTCTTTTAGCTTAATAGAGTTTCCTTAATAATCTTTTTTATAGTATATGGAATTTCAATTTTTAACTTTTGTGTTGTCATGATGACAAAATAACTGGAGGCACACCCAGTGCTCATGGCTGGGCTGTACAAATATAATAAAAATGGCAATACTACCAAAGTATGTGTGTGTGTGAGTGTGTGTGTGTGTGTGTGTATACATATATATATATATGTATATATATATACATATATATATGTATATGTGTGTGCTACAAATCAGCAAAGGCATATTTTATTGAACTCTGTAAAGAAAATTTTAATATCTTTTGAGGGAACAAAATATCTAGATTTTAAAAGTAAATGATTAGAAAAGATAAAACTTAAGAATACATATTGGATAAACTATAGGTCATAAATCATTTCAGTGCTTTGACCAGAAGTACAAGGGCCAAGTTAGTCAAAGAAAGTCATTTGCATACCACCCCCCCCCCCGAAAAAAGGCCAAGACTGCAAAGAAAATAATGCTGAGATGGATACATTGACCCAATTACAAATTTAAAAGGAAATTAGCCACTAAGAGATGTCAAGACTTGAAATTAGGAGGACACAAGAAGAGCAATTTTAGTTAAAACTAGATCAAGATATCCAGTTCTAAATTTCATCACTTGGTATTTCCTTAAAAAAAAAAAAGCAGTCTACCTGCCAAAACAAACCCAGGAACAATGTGAATACAATTACAAAATACTTTTCACACAAATAAAGTCAGATCAAAATAACTAGAAAAAATATTAAGCTTCCTGATTCTGTTCTTCATTCCTAATTCCTTACTGGGCTATACACACAGGCTGAGACAATATAAAAATAGCAATTCTACTTAAATTAATTTGCTTATTCAGTGCCATACCAATCAAACTACCAAAAATTATTTTATAGAGCTAGAAAAATACTAAATTCATTTGGAAGAACAAAAGGTCCAGAATATCAAGGGAATTAATGAAAAGAAATGCTAAGGAAGGTGGCCTTGCCATACCAGATATTAAACTGTATTAAAAACAGCAATCATCAAAACTATTTAGGACTGGCTAAGAAAGAGAGTGGTGGATCAGTGGAATAGGTTTCTTTATTTTTCTTGTTTTTTTAAATATGGTTAATATGGAAATTTATTCTATATGATTTCACATGTTATAATTGACATATTGCTTGCCTTCTAGGAATGTAAGGTGGGGGTGGGAGGGAGGGAGAGAATTTGGGCACATTTTGTATCTGGAATGGGAGAAAAATCTGTCAACATTCATAAGAAGGTTATTTCTTTAGCCAAAATAATTTTTAAAAATACATGGTAAAATTGAGTTGACTTAAATGTCTGCCAAAAGTGTAATGAGCTATAAAACTGGATAAAAAAAAACATGCATGGCTATAGAGAAAAAAAAGTGGGAAACCTTCTGGAGAAAAGATGTGCAACTATGTGGTTTATAATAAATAAAATTCATTTCCTTCATTCCCACAAAAAAAAAAACTATTTAGGACTGGCTAAGAAAGAGAGTGGTGGATCGGTGGAATAGGTTAGGTACATAAGACACAGTATTCAATGACTATAGTGATCTACTATTTGCTAAAGCCAAAGAGTCCAGCTTCTG
The DNA here is from genome assembly GCF_011100635.1 of Trichosurus vulpecula. Lineage (NCBI taxonomy): Eukaryota > Metazoa > Chordata > Mammalia > Diprotodontia > Phalangeridae > Trichosurus > Trichosurus vulpecula. The sequence goes on along the minus strand of NC_050580.1, from coordinate 246,375,506 downwards.
GGATAAGAACTCACTATTTAACAAAATCTGCTGGGAAAATTGGAAAATAGTATGGCAGAAACCAATATCTTATACTGTACACCAAAATAAAATCAAAATGGTACATGATTTAGATATAAAGGCTGATACTACAAGCAATTTTGGAGAGCAAGAAATAATTTACCTGTCACATTTATGGAGAATGGAAGAATCTATGACCAAACAAGAGATAGAGAACATTATGAAATGCAAAATGGATAATTTTGATTACATTAAATTGAAAAGTTTTTGTACAAACAAAGCCAATGTAACCAAGATTAAGAGGGAAGCAGAACATTGGGAAATAATTTTTACAACCAGTGTCTCTGATAAAGGCCTCACATCTAAAATGCATAGAGAATTGAGTTGAATTTTTAAGAATATAAATCATTCCCCAATTGATAAATGGTCAAAGGATATGAACAGGCAGTTTTCAGAGGAAGAAATTAAAGATATCTACAGTCAAATAGAAAAATGCTCTAAATTACTATTGATTAGAGAAATGCAAATCAAAACAATTCTTAGGTACCACATCATACCTGTCAGATTTGCTAATATGAGAAAGCAGGAATATTATAAATGATGAAGAAGATGTGAGAAAATTGGAACACCAATGCATTGTTGATGGAGTTGTGAACTGATCCTGCCATTTTAGAGAGCAATTTGGAACTGTGACCAAAGGGCTATAAAATTGCATATACCCTTTGACTCTGCAATAGCCCTTCCAGGATTGTACTCCAAAGAGATCATGCAAATGGGAAAAAGAACCCACATGTGCAAAAATATTTATAGCACCTCTTTTTGTGGTGGCAAAGAACTGGAAACTGGGGAATGGCTAAACAATTTATGGTGTATGAATATGATGGAATACTATTGTGCTCTAAGAAATGATGAGCAGGCAGATGTCAGAAAAACTTATATGAACTGATGCTGAGTAAGGGGAGCAGAACCAGGAGACTATTGTACACAGTTACAGTTGCATTGTATGATGACTAACTTTGACAAACTTGGCTCTTCTCAGCAATGCAAGGTTCTAAGACAATTCCAAAAGGCCGATGATAGAAAATGCTATCCGCATCTAGAGAAAGAACTATGGGCTCTGAAGGCAGATAGAAGTATACTATTTGCTCTCTCTTTGTTGTTTCGTTTTGATTTTCTCTCCAGTGGTTTGTTCCATTGGTTATAAATCATCCTTGCAACATGACTAATGTGAAAATATGTTTAATGCGAATGTGTTTGTAGAGCCTATATCAGATTACATGCCATCTTGAGGAGCGTGGAGAGAAAGGAGACAGAAAATTTGGAATACAAAAGCTTGTGGAACTTAATATTGCAAACTAAAAATAAATAAATAACTTTTTAAAAAATTTTCTAAGATGTAATTCGGAGGGAAACCTGGAAGAAGATTGAAAAAATGAGACTTATACATGCACTTTACACTATATTTCACAATAAATTCAAATTGAAAACATGATCTGGATATTACTTGTCACATTGTTAAAATAATTAGAAGTGAAACAGATTATATAAGTTTCATTGCTATGGGTAGAAGACATATTCTTAACCAAATAACGGATTAGACAACATGGATAATATTGTTTCTATTTAATTGAAATGCACAAACATGTAAAGCAAATAACATAGGAAGGTAAAGTTATATGTCAGAAACCAACAACAACTTTGCATCAGAATTCTTGGATAATGGCTTGGTATCCAAGAGTAATATATAATCATATTGAAAAACATTCTGAAATTATGCAAATAATGTCACTAAAATGTCTGCACCTTTTGACTCAGAGATTCCTCTACTTGATATATATCCCAAAGAGGTCATTAATAAAAAGAGTGTTCTCAAAATACACCAAAATATTTAGAGCAGTACATTTTGGGACATCAAAGAATTGTAAACAAAGTAGGTGCCCATTAATTGAGGAATGATTAAACGTGATATGGTATATGAATGTAATGGTACATTAATTTGTTGTAAAAAAATAATGAAGTATGGCAAGATCTACATGACCTGATGCAAATGATGAAAGCAAAGTCACTAAAATAATACACAGAATAACTAGAATAATGTAAGCTAGGTCATAATTAGGGCTAATAAAAATGAATCCCTTGGAATGGTTGCATTATTTAAATCCACATTGAGTATTTCCATTGGGCTGGAAACTATTACTCTATTTTACAAGATTATAATTTTAATCAGTGTGAATTTGGATACATGAGACCACATCAGAGGATTCATCACATGCAAGAAGTGGGAAGAACAAACTGCCACAAAACAATTAAAAATTAAAAAAACAACATAGCAAGAATGTTGCAAAATTACAAAGAAAAAGCACAGACCCAAAGAAAAGATATGTGGGAAAAAACCCTCTACATCTGCATGCGCATACACACACATGCACATACATACATCCCCACACAGAAACTACTTTTCATAAGTGGAAAAGTACAAGCAGGTGGAATATTACCAATTTTCAGATTTTATAATTGTATTGATGGGTTATGCTGATTTTTTTCTTCTTGTTCCTTTCCTTTTAATTAAAAAACCTTTGCCAAATGGCATGTATCTCTAGGAAGGAAGGGGCAAATGAATAAAAATCTACAGGCAATAGCAATATTTATATACAAATAAACAAAAAAGGTATAGTCAGCTATATTATGGAATTCTCTAAATGTTATACTAAGGAGTTTGACTTTTATCCAATAAGTAGACCAGTAGTGTCAAACTCGAATAGAAAGGGATCACTAATCTACACAAAAGGACCCAAAAAAGGACACATTTTGAATTAGTTTTAAAATGTATTATTATACATATTGTACTGTATTTTTATTCTGTTAAATATTTCCCAATTAAATTTTAAACTGGTTTGGACTGCATCTGACATAGATAATTCTCAAAGTGACTGTTTTAAGGACATACACACTGGTAATTTTTTTTTTAATTCTATTATCTTATAGTAGCACTTGTAATCTTTCTGGGAAAGCTGTGGGTTCTCAACAGATTATTGCTTAGGTGCTTGCTTATTGCATGAAGGAATATTATAGCAGAGAACTGAACTCCCAAATCTTAGTATCTTTCAACAATAAGTAATGAAATTAAGTATTTCTGTTGTTTTCATGAAATATAAAGATTCCTGTTTCTTGTTCCTTGCATTAAATACCAGAAATTTTACATATGACCTGACTTTGACAAATCCCTCATGTTGGATTATAGATGATGGGCATTAGCTTCCTTTGGGCCAATTCCAGATTGTTTAGTCATATTTTATTATAATTATTATTCTAACTGTTTAGACTCTAACTGCTTAGTTTTTCACACAGTTTATAACTCCCCATTGACTATGATTAAGCTGTCTTTCTACCTAAATGGCTGGACAATTTGTAGAGCCCAGTTTAATGAATAATAATTTTCATAGCCATCTGGCTACAGGTTGAAAATTTCTAGAAGATAATTTCTTTAATCTTAAACTTTGCAAATAAATAATTTAATCAGCTTTCATAATAGCCCATGTAAAGGGATTTGCCTTGCAAAATTCTACTAGACCACTGATTTGTGTGTGAGTATCACACTTCTACAGTACCCTGAGGGAGAGACAGATCATTTATATAAATTAAAATCATTAGGGGTCTAAATGGTTAGCCTTTTGCAACAGACTCTTTTGTAAGTTGAAAATTTAAAAACTAAGGGATTAATCTTATTTGCTTGGTTTCTCTCATCAAGATAAGATTTAGGTCAATTAATTATAATTTGTGAAATATTAAAAGCTAGGCAGCATTTGGAGCACATATTTTTGACAATTTTGAAGGTCTTTTTCCCCTTATTTAAAAAATTCAGCTTCAAACATGTGACTGTAGTGGTTTCTCAAGGTATTTATATGTTCTGTGCTATTTTTTGGAATCAAGATTAATGCTGGAGTTCTGGAAATAATTTATAGATTAGGAAATATAGCTTAGGAGTCTTCTAGCCTTGATCCTATTTCCTGTCTCCAAAATAAAAGAGAAAATATCTTCACTCTTTTGTGCCAATATGATGCATATTTTCAATACATAAAAATGGAGTGGTCTATTTATAATGTAATATATCTGGATGTAAATGAAAAGTAGACTTTTTCTTTAAAATGAGAAAAACTCCACCATACTCAAATTGTGCTTTTGGTTTATAGGATCACAAAGGGAAATCTGACATTTTTGATTTCTTATCTATGTCTAGATTATCTATCTAGATATATGTATATAAATAAAGGTTTTGAAAATTTTTAGAAACCTTAAAAAACAATAAACATATCTTCAAAGATTCCGAATTATATGGTATGATGATATATTACATTTTTATGGTGCTTTTGGACCTTAACATACATCATCTCACCTGAGTCACAACAACCTTGTGAATATAAAAGGTATTATTAACCCATTTTCCAAATGAGGAAACTAATGGTTAGAGACTAAATACCTAAGGACAGGCCATTGCTGTAGCACGCTCAGCAGCCACACCCTGGCAAAACCAGCTTGGGCTAAACCAGGTTGAGAGTAACAACAGGATTCAAATCCATTAGTGAGGAAGGGGCATATCTACCCCAAGCACAAGAAGGGAGAATGGGGAAATGAGAACAATTTGCTCCAACGGCCATGAAGGTGACTGAAGCAGGCACTGTGGCATACTTAGACCTTGGTCAGACATATTTTCCCAAGGTTCTCCACTGCAGCTTGGGCAGTTGCCAGTTCTCTTGACTTTCGTCTTGTGCCTGGACTTTGATGACTGGAAGAAAAATTGAGTCTAATGACTTTATGCAACTCTACCTTACCTAAATGCAGTTTCACATACAAGTCAAAATATCACCCATGAAAGGATCTCACTTTTTAAGGATCTCATTGCTCACTCCTGGTGTGAGGAAGGGGCTAGTAAAAGTGCCCTAAAAATTATCTGCTTACCCAACCTTGGCCTGATTACCACAGCATGTGGAGAACCCCACTCTGTACAAAATATATAAAAACATCTGCAAAGATGATTCCACTTACCACCATCACACGGAATGTGCACACGCTTATAGACAACACAAAATCCAGTAGACCTGAAAGACAAAAAAAAACTCTTGTTATAAGAGAACTCAGTAGGTATCTCAACCAAATAGCAGCCCTGAGTGAAACAAGGTTGTCAAATGAAGACCAGCTTACTGAAGTTGGAGCAGGACACATGTTTTTCTGGAGTGGCCACAATGAAGGGGAGCACCATGAAGTTGACATAGGTTTTGCAATCAAAACTAATCTAGTCAGTAAGGTTGTATGCCTGTCAAAAGGAGTGAACAACAGGCTCATGACAATGCAATTGTCACTTGCAGGAAAAGGTCACACAACCATCATCAGTGCCTAGGCTCCCACCATGATGAACCCTGATGAGGTCAAAGAAAAATTTTGTGAAGACCTGGAGACCCTTATCATCAATCTGCCAAAAACGAACAAGCTTATAATTCTGGGTGACTTTAATGGTAGAGTACACTCAGACTACCAGACTTTGCATGGAGTCCTAGGGAGGAATGGAGTTGGAAACGGCAACAGCAATGGTCACTGACTACTGAAAACCTGTGCATCTCACGACTTTCTTATCACCAGTACTGTCTTCTGTTTACCTAAACACAACAAAACCTCATGGATGCAGTCTCACAGGAAACATTGGCATTTAGTAGACTATGTAATTGTAAGAAGAAGAGACACACAGGATGTGAGAGTGACACAGGTGATGTGTGGTGCAGAGTGCTGGACTGATCATAGACTCATCCTTTCCAAGCTAAATATTCTCATTCAGCAAAAGTGGTGCTCCCCAGGGAAAATGACTACCAGAAGAACTAATGTCAACAAAATAGAGCTCTTCTCGGAGAGGGAGCAATTTGTTGCTCACTTGGAGGGAAAATTGAGCCAACACGCAGTTGGCAACAGTGGAGCAGAAAAGGAGTGGTCAGATTTCAGAGATTTGGTGTATAGCACTGCATTTGCTCCTCTGTGCCAGAATACCCACAAACACCAAGACTGTTTTGATGAAAATGATGGGGAAATTCAGAAGCTGCTAAATGAAAAAGAGGAAGTCCACAGAGTTTACCAGCAGGATAGCTCATCCATCTCTAAGAAGTCAGCATTTAATTACATCAAAAGCAAATTATACAAGAAAAGCTTAGAGAAATGCAAGATTCTTGGCTCAGTAAGAAGGCAGATGAAATTTACTTTTATGCTGATAATAATAATCCAAAGCACTTTTATGATGCTCTGAAGGCTATTTAGTGGCCAAAGACCTATGGTGCATCTCAACTACTCAGTGCTAACAGAGCCACTTTGATTAGTGATAAGGACATGATCCTGGAGAGATGGGTTTAACACTTCCATAATGTTGTAGCCACTGGCTGTTTACCTCAGGTTGAAGTCAATCCCTCCCTAGCTGAAGCTCCAACTGAAGAAGGGGTTTTCAATGCAATTAGGCTTCTTTCATGTGACAAAACACCTGGTGCTGATTTTATTCCAGCTGAGATTTACAAGGTAGGGGGTCCATTGCTCATACAAAAGCTGACTGAACTTTTCCAGGTTATATGGAAAGAGGAGGTTATCCCCCAGGAGTTCAAGGATGCTTCCATTTTCCATCTTTATAAAGGTAAAGGAAATAGATTGTCCTGTGACATTCACAGGGGGGTCTCTTTGTTAGTCATTGCTGGCAAGATTCTTGCCAGAGTCCTCCTTAATAGACTGATCCTTCACCAGCAAGATGATCATCTTGCCTGTGTGGTTTCAGAAAAGGGCTTAGGAATAGTCGATATAGTGTTTGCTGCCCAACAACTCCAGGAGAAATGCCAGGAGCAGAACAAAAGTCTGTATACAACATTTGTACATCTGACCAAGGCCTTTGATACTGTTAGTCATGAGGGCTTTTGGAAAATTATGTCAAAATTTGATTACACAGAGAAGTTCATCAGCATTGTATGTCAATTTCATGGTGGCATGCTTGCCCACATTCTAGATAATGGACAATACTCTTGTGCCTTCCAGTCACCAATGGAGTGAAACAAGGCTGTGTGCTTGCTTTCATACTTTCTAGCATGATGTTTTCAGCCATATTGTTAAATGCTTTCAATGAGGATGAATACAGTGTCAAGGTCAGCTACTGCATTGATGGTAAAGTCTTCAACTTGAAAAGGCTACAAACCAAGACCAAAGTGGAGGGAGGGCTGATGCATGATTTTCTGTTTGTGGATGACTGTGCATTCAGTGCAGCCTCTGAAGCTGAGATGCAATGAAGTATGGATCAATTCTCTGCTGTTTGTGCTAGTATGCCATCAGCCACCACCACACCATCCATACATGAAACTATCAGTTATAGCAAAGGGAGAAGTTTTGAATGCTGTGGATAAGTTCACTTGATAGTGCACTTTCCAGGGATGTACTGAGGTTGATGCATGCATTGCCAGAGCTGTCTCAGTGTTTGGGAGGCTCTGAAGCAAAGTATGGGAGAGAAGACGTATTAGACTGATTACCAAACTGAAGGTCTACAGAGCTGCTGTCCTGACCGCATTGTTGTATGCCTGTGAAACCTGGATGGTCTATCAGTGCCATGCAAGGAAACTGAATCGCTTCAACTGAAACTGTCTTAGGAAGATTCTGAAGAACACCTGGCATGATAAGGTACCAGACACTGAGGTCATTACTCAAACTAAACTGCCAAGCTTTCAAACTGCTTCAGAGAGCACAACTTCAGTGGCTGGCCATGTTCTTAGAATACAAAATGAACACTTGCCAAAAAGACTATTCTATGGTGAACTCACAAAGGGCAAGCATTCACCTGGTGGTCAGAAGAAGCAATAGAAGGACACTCTCAAGGTCTCTGTCAAGAATTTTGGAATTGATTGTGTGACATGGGAGACATTGGCACAGGATGGCTCAGCGTGGCATGCCTGCATTAGAGAAGATGCTGTCCTCTATAAGCAAAGGAGAAGTGAAACAGCTCAAAGGAAATGCAGAATACACACTTTTGGAGTATCCACCCCAAATATTGACACAGACTATTTTTGTCCTCCCCGTGGTAGAACATTCTGAGCTCTTATTGGCCTAATCAGACACAGATACATTGAATTTTGAGTCAAGCAAAGTGATGTCACTTTGGTCCTCTTCAAAAATGAAGGACAACAAACAACCAATACACATTAGAAAATCTAAATACACCATAAGATTAAGATTAACAAAAAAGAAAAGTGGGAAGTGGAATCCAAAAAAACAAAAAAGTGTATAAAAATTCTCAATAGCTTTATTCAAAATAAAAATGTAAAGTTTGAGTTGATATGATGATTAAATGCAGTACAAAGAAGATAAACAATTCAGTATCAGTTTTTTTAAACCTTGATTACAGATTCTTTTTTTAATTTTTTTAATTTTCAATATACATTTCCACAAGATTTTGAGTTACAAATTTTCTCCCCATTTCTACCCTTCCCCCCACTCCAAGATGGTATATATTCTAATTGCCACTTTCCTCAATCTGCCCTTCCTTCTAACACCCCACTTGAACCTCCCACCCCAATCCCTTTTCCCCTTGCTTTCTTGTACGGCAAGATAGACTTCTATAACCCAATGCCTGTATATCTTATTTCCAAGTTGCATGTAAAAACAATTTTTTATCACTCATTTTTAGAACTTGGAGTTCCAAATTCTCATCCTTTTTCCCTCCCCACCCACCCTCCTTGAGAAGGCAAGCAATTCAATGCACGTTGTACTTGTATTACTATGAAAAACACTTCCATAATAGTCATGTTGTGAAAGACTATATTTCCTTCCCTCCTATCCTGGCCGCCTTTATTCAATTTTCTTCCTTGATCCTGTCCTTTTCAAAAGTGTTTGCTTTTGACTACATCCTCCCCCCAATCTGCCTTCCTTTCTATCATTGCCCCTTATCGCCTTCCTCCTACATTCTGTAGTGTAAGATAACTAATTGAGTGTGTATGATATTCCCTCCTTAAGCCAAATCTGATGAGAGCAAGGTTCACTCATTCCCTTTCACCTACCCCCTATTCCCTTCCATTATAACAGCTTTTTCTTGCCACTTGTAGGTGAGATAAGTTACCCCATTCTGTCTTTCCATTTCTCCTTCTCCCAATATATCCCTCTCTCATCCCTTAATTTTGTTTTTTTTTAGATATCATCCCTTTATACTCAACTCACCCTGTGCCCTCTGTGTGTGTATATGCATTTATGTATGTATACATATATATATGTATATGTGCATGTGTGTATATATATATATATATATATATATATATTTATACGTGTATATACACGTATGTATATATACTTCAACTACCCTAATACTGAGAAAGGTCTCATGAGTTACAAATATCATCTTTCCATGTCGGAATGTAAATGGTTCAACTTGAGTAAGTCTCTTATGATTTCTCTTTCCTCTTTAACTTTTCATGCTTCTCTTAATTCTGGTATTTGAAAGTTAAATTTTCTAATCGTCTCTGGTCTTTTCATCAAGAATGCTTGAAAGTCCTGTGCTCCATTGAAAATCCATATCTTGCCCTGAAGTATTATACTCAGTTTTGACGAGTAGGTGATTCTTGCTTTCAATCCTAGCTCCTTGGAACTCCAGACTCTCCCTTAATGTAGAAGATGCTAGTTCTTGTGTTAACCTGATTGTGTATCCACAATACTTGAATTATTTCTTTCTGGCTGCTTGCAATATTTTCTCCTTGACCTGGGAACTCTGAAATTTGGCTACAATCTTCCTAGGAGATTTCTTTTCAGGAAATTTTTCAAGAGGCATCAGTGGATTTTTTCCATTTCTATTTTACCCTCTATTTTTAGAATATCAAGGCAGTTTTCCTTCACAATTTCTTAAAAGACGATGTCTAGGATCTTTTTTTTTTATCATGGCTAGTCCCTGATTGAAAGTTGTCCAATTGGAAGTCCAATAATTTTTGGTTATCTCTCCTGGATCTATTCTCGAGGTCATGGTTTTTCCAATGAGATAGTTCACATTGTCTTCCATTTTCTCATTCTTTTGGTTCTGTTTTATAATTTACTGATTTCTCATAAAGTCACTAGCTTTTGCTCCATTATAATTTTTAAGGTGTTATTTTCTTCAGTGGTCCTTTGGACCTCCTTTTCCATTTGGCTAAGTCTGCCTTTTAAGGCATTCTTCTCCTCCTTGGCTTTTTGGAGCTCTTTTGCCATTTGAGTTAGTCTATTTTTTTAAGGTGCTATTTTCTTCAGTATTTTTGGATCTCCTTTAGGATGCTCTTGACTAGTTTTTCATGATTTTCTTGCATCACTCTCATTTCTCTTCCCAGTTTTTCCTCTACTTCTCTTACTTTATTTTCCAAATCTTTTTGAGCTCTTCAATGACCTGAAACTAATTCATTTTTATATAGGCTCTTTGACTTTTTTGACTTATTCTTGCTGTGTATTTTGATCTTCTTTGTCACCAAAGTAACATTCTATAGTCTGAGTCCTTTTATGCCATCTGCTCATTTCCCCATCCAATTACTTGACTTTTGAGCTGTTTGTCAGTGTATGACAGCTTTCAGACTGGAGAATTCTATGTCCCAAGCTTGAGAGGTTTTTTTCTGTAGTTTTCAGAGCTACTTCCATTATGAGGTGGTATGATACTCCTCTCCTGGCCTGTGCTCTGGTCTGTTAGTACAAGCATTCATTTCTGCCATGCAACTACCAGGAAGACTCCTTCTCCACAGCCACCACAAGCTTTGCCACACCACCATTCCTCCTCCCCCAAGGACCACAAACCAGGACTGTAACCCAGATCCACACAGAGCAAAGCAAGATAATCCTGCCTTAGTGCCAGAAAAGAGATCACTGCACTCCTGCTTTGATCAGCTGCTTGATTCCCACCACTGTCTGTGGGCCTAGAGGTCCAGAAGCAGCCACTGCCACCACTGCTGCTGTTGCTGCTGCAGCCACCTCTGCTGTCTTGGGGCTGGGACCAGACCTCACCCTTCTCTCACCCAGGTTCAACAGTTTTCCCACTGATCTGTTCAGTTGTCTTTGGCCTTTGTGGGTTGAGAAGTCTGGAAACCACCACAGCTGCCAGTGATTCAGTGCCCTGAGGCTGGTTCTGCCAGGTCTTCTCTGGCCTGTTCTCTTCTGGTATGGATAATGATGGCCTGTGCTGTGCTCCCAAAATAGTGCTATAGATCCTTCCCAGGGACCATCCAGGCCATCTTAGGCTAGAGACTTGTTTCGCTCTGTCATTTCATGGGTTGTGTAGCTCTACAATTTGTTGAGAGTCATTTTTCACAGTGTTTGAAGGAATTTAAGGGACAGCTCAAGCAACTACCTGTTTTCATGCTGCCATCTTGGCTCCACCCCCTACAGATTCTTAAGAATAAAAAGAAATTAGAGGAGAAAAGCTAAGAAGAAAAATTATGCAGAAAATTTCTGGTCATCTAAATATAATCTAAAAGAATTCAATAAAATGAAAACACAAATTGGATCAAATCTGAAATAATGTTTGTATACCATGAATATAATGAATGATAGGACATTTAGAGCCAGAAAAGTGACTGAACTTCAAATTCTCTGCAAAACTGGAAGATAGTGAATTCTGATAAAATCTATGATGATTTGTTTAAGCAGTACCAATCAATGAATGCATCACTAGCAAAAAGCTTTATCTGCTTTCTGTCTTTGGTGAGCCTGATCCTCTCTTTCTTAAAAAGAAATTGCATATTGATTACCAAAAGATGAGAACATCAGTACCCCCTCTGATTATGTATTTCTATTCTTCCATACAAAACAATCTATGTTTGCATTACTAAAAAACAATACTTGTAAGATAAGAATATACTGTTTGAGGAGAAAAAAGCATGTGTCAGAATGTTCCAGTTGTATAAGAAACAGTATATTATCATTTCAATGATTGTCACATAATCCACCTGAAAACACTGTAACATTTATATAGCCTTTAATGATTATCACAAAACCCTTGTCTCAATTCTTCACTCACGGTTTTATCATGTGCTGCAAATACACGAATAGATTGAGTGAGGAAACACTGGAGTATTTCATGGTTAAATAGAAAACCCTATTTAAAGCATGGCAGCAAAACAGTGATGTCAAGAATTATTGACATAAAACATGGCACCTTGTATAGAGGAAGCTTAAAATCACTATGATTCATCAAAACCATTAACAATCCTTGCTAATAGATCTGAGTATAATTTTCAAATCAGAACACCAATTATATAAAAATCATCATACAAATCCATTGATATTAATGGCATACATACACTTCCATGGCTTCCCTGAAAAGTTACATTAAGCACTTAGTCTTGGAAACTTTTCTCAACAGCGTCAAGATGTCATTTGTACTCTATAAGTGGGAAAATTCTTAAGGTATACCAAAGAAGAATAGAAACTAAAGACTTTGACCTTGAATTCAGAGGTCAAATTTTGAACCAATACTTACAAATCTTTTCCATGAAAGTCATGTCAAATCTATAAAGGGAAAAAATGAAATTATGAAAGTTAAAGAGATTTATTTGTATCCCGAAGTAAAAGTTTATGAGGAAGAATCGTTTAGCATAAATAACATAGAATAACATCCTGAGTTTTCCAATGCTGTTGTACGTTTGTTTTTTGTTTTATCTTCACAATAAAAGGGAATTGAGGGAATTTATGTAAAAAGGTTGTGAAAATAATTCAATGCTTTACACAAATAAGGACATTGTATTAATTGGTATTTAATCATTTCAGTCACATCCAGCTCTTCATGCCTCCATTTGGCTTTTCTTGGCAAAAATACTGGAGTGGTTTGCCATTTGCTTCTCCAGCTCATTTTACAGATGAGGAAACTGAGGAAAACAGGGTTAATTGACTTGCCCAGGGTAGTAAGTATCTGAGGCCAGACTTGAAATCAGGAAGATGAGTCTTCCTGACTCCAGGCCTAGCACTCTATCCACTGCACCATGTAACTATATACAAGGATATTAAAAAAAACAACACATGTCTAAAGATATTATAACCAATCCTTGATTGAATGTCCTTGACAATGAATACATTAGTTATGTCATGTAGGAAACCATGTATGGACTGGAAAGCAGAACACCTGGATTGTGATTCTGGCTTAAGTAGTAAGTATTCATAAAATATTGTAGTGGTCACTTTATAATCCAGTAAAATTTAAGCTCCTTCAGGGCATGAACTCTTTCTGATGTCTTTCTAATCCATAGTGTGTGCATAGTATATGTGTTTATCCCTAGGATCACAGATTTAGAAATAGAAGGAACCTTAGAACTTCATGTAATTAAACTTCATTTTCGCAAAGAGACAACTATCAGATGCAACAAAGCAGCCTCCAAAAGTTATGTTCTTACCGAGGTCACACAGTAAGTGGCATATCCAGGATTTGTACCTGGGCTTTCTTTCTCCAAATCTAATGCCCCTTCCAATGCTCCATGCTGAATTGAATTGAACATCCCATCCTCAGTTTTCTAACCTATCAAATGAGACCTTTAACTACATGATCTCCAAGTGCCCCTTCAATTCTTGACATTCTACAACATAATTTAATATTTTATACATAAGAAAACTTGATGAGGCAGTATTTGTCTCATTGTAGTAAATTGAAGAGAAGAAAATTTTGAAGAGATTCCAATTCCTCCCAGGTGCAGTCTACATCCACCTTCTCTTTATTATAAAATAAATGTATTTACAAATTAAATGTGCTTTAACAGTTGCAATTTATTAAGTGGTAATACAAAAACAATCTTGGTAAAACTAAATTACAATGCACATCAAGAAGTTTAATTTAAAGCAGTTCTGATAAAATATTTTGAATCTAGCTGACAAAACACCAGCTATTTAAAGAAGCAATTAACCAAAGCAATCAACAGAAAACTGCTAAAGAGTCAATGGTACTTCACTTGTAAAAAAGTCCAGACCAGCACACTTCATCATGATTTTGCTGATACATCTTCCTTGATTATTGAGGCTTTTGGGTCTTTATCTTCCTATGGTAAATGAGTCAGGCAAGTAAGAGTAAAAGAAAATATTTTGTTCCCCTGTTTATCTCTCACCTGAAATCATAACCCTTGGTGTGTAACCACAATCATCTCCCTGGATATAATTACAAGGTCAGATTATGGCTTTAAAAGGGGAAAAGGGCAGTAGAAAGGCATGTGGCCTATTAAGAATAAAGAGCTGTTTTCATGAAAATTAATTTTACTACAATGGCATGTTTTCTTTATTAAAAACAGCTTGAATTTAGTAAAACTACCCCTTCCCTCAAGCTCCTCAATTCTTTATTATTTTGCATTTAAAATTGGGTCTTATTTGATATTCAATAGCAGACTCTGTGAACTTACTGATAAACTTTAGGTGTACCTTTGCAAAAGGATGGATATCCACTGTGCTTTCAATTAATAACCTTGGGCTCTATTTTCTTTTTTGATCAAATCACAAATAAAACCCTTGTTTTAATCATCATTGAATATAAAGCTGAAAACCACGTGACAATTTATTTACTTTCATGAATCCTAAAATTAGCTGAGGTAGCAAAATGGGATCATTTTTTTCCATGTTATTTTTCTTTATTCATATTCACCACAAACCTCAAGATCACTATTCTCTCTCTCTCTCTCTCTCTCTCTCTCTCTCTCTCTCTCTCTCTCTCTCTCTCTCTCTCTCCATATGTGTGTGTGTGTGTGTACCAATTTCATTGGAGAGGAAGCTGATATAAAATGTGTGACTCTGCAAATGGAAGTGCCTTAATGACCAGAAAAAATAGTAAAATATGCTTCCTTTTTTACTTATTTAGTATTTTATTTTTCCCCAGTTACATTTAAAAACATTTAACATTCATTTCCAAAACTTTGAGTTCCAAATTCTCTCCTTTCTTCCCCCTCACCCATTGAGAAAGCTAGCAATTTGATATACTTGTGTCATCATGCAAAACATTTCCATATTCATCATGTTGTGAAAGAAAACATGGACCCCCCCAAAAAATACCCTCAAGAAAAATAAAGAAAGTAAAAAAAAAAGTTTGCTTCAATTTGAATTCAGACACCATCAGTTCTTTGTCTGGGGATAGATAGCATTTTTCATTATATGTCCTTCAGAGTACTCTTGGATCATTGTATTGCTAAGAATAGCTTAGTCATTCACAACTGTTCATCATACAACATTGCTGTTACTTTGTACACAGTACATTTCACTTTGCATCAGCTAGTGTAAGTCTTTCCAGGTTTTTCTGTTCATCCTGTTCATCATTTCTTATAGCACAACAGTATTCCATCATAATCACATACCACATACAACATACCACAATTTGTTCAGCCATTCCTCAATTGATGGGCATCCCTTCAATTTCCAATTCTTTGCACCAGAAAAAAAAAAGCTGCTATAAGTATTTTTGTACATATAGGTCCTTTTCCTTTTTGTTTTTTATCTCTTTTGGGAAACAGACCTAGTAGTGGTATTGCTCTACAGAATGGTTGGATCAGTTCACTACTCCACCAATAGAACATTAAAATCTCATTTTTCCTACATCCCCTCTACCATTTGTCATTTTCCTTTTCTGCATTATTAGTCAATCTAATAGACATCATGTAGTACTTCTGTTCCTTTCTTCATTAATTTTTCTGTCTTCTTTACCAAACTGTTCACTCACTTTTTCATGATTTTCTTGCAATCACTTTCATTTCTCTTCCCAATCTATCTTACATGATTTTCAAAATCCTCTCCCATGGTCTGATACCAATTCATATTTTTCTTGGAAAATTTGGATATTGGAGATTTGACCTTGTTATCCTCTTCTGAGTGTATATTTTGATCTTCCTTATCACCATAACAACACTCAATGGTCAGAATATTTTTCTCTTTACTCATTTTCCCAGCCTGTTATGTGATTTTTAACTCTTTGTTAAAGTAGCATCCTGCTTCTGGGCTGTATGGTGCTCTGTCCCAAGCTTCAGGGGGTTTGTGCAGCTGTTTTTAGAGATACTTATAGGAACAGTTAAGTTTTCAGTTTCTTCCAAGGTGGTATGATCAAAGAAGAGGTGTTTACTACTCTCCTGGCCTATGCTCTGGTCTGTGAGTGATAACAAGCACTCTTTTCTGCCCTGGTACTGTGAGGAAGGTCCCTGCTCCACTGCGGCCACAAGTTCTTTTACTTTTTAATTAAGATCTTTTATTTTTAATTTTCAACACTCAGTTCTGCGTGTTTTTGAGTTCCAGATTTTCTTCCCCTTCCTCTCCTTCTCCATCCCCACAAGACGACATGGAATCCGATATATATTCTACATATACCTCCACATTGAACTTATTTACACAATAGTCAAGTTGTAAACAAGAATTATCACCAATGGAATGAATCATGAAAAAGAAGAAACAAAACCAAAAAAAAGAGAAAAAAGAAAAGAAAAAAAGAGAGAACAAATACCTTGCCTCAATCTGCATTCAGACCCCATAGTTCTTTCTCTGGATGTAGGTAGCTTGTTCTATCATGAGTCCTTTGGAGTTGTCTTTGAACCTTGTATTGCTGAGAAAAGCAAAGTCTATCAAAGTTAGTCATCACAGAATCAATATATCTGTGATTGTGTACAATGTTCTCCTGGTTCTGCTCCACTCACTCAGCATCTTATCATGTAGGTCTTTCCATGTTATTATGAAGTCCATATCTTCCCCATTTCTTATGGCACAATAGCATTCCATCATATTCATATATCACAACTTGTTTAGCCATTCCCAAATTGATGGGCATCCCCTTGATTTCCAATTCTTTGCTACCACAAAAAGAGCTGCTATGAATATTTTTGTACGTATGGGTCCCTTTCCCACTTGTGTGATCTCTTTGGGAGATAGCCCTAGAAGTGGTACTACTGGGTAAAAGGGTATGCACATTTTTATAGACCTTTGGGCATTGTTTCAAATTGCTCTCTAGAATAGCTGGATCTGCTTATAACTCCACCAACAATGTAACAGTGTTTCAATATTCCCACATCCTCTCCAGCATTTATCATTTTCCTGTTTCGTCATGTTAGTCAATCTGACAGGAGAGATATGGTACCTAAAAGTTATTTTGATTTGTATTTCTCTAATCACTTGTTCTCTAATCAATTTTCTGCTTCCTTCCTAATCTTTGTTGCATTGGCTTTTTTAAAACAAAAACTTGTCCATTTAACATAATCAAAATTGTCCATTTTGCATTTTGTAATGTTCTCTATCTCTTGTTGAGTCATGAATTCTGTCCGTTCCCATAAATCTGATAGGTAAATTATTCCTTGCTTACAGTATAAGACTTTATTCCTAAATCATAAATCTATTTTGAATTTATTTTGTTATATATCATAAAATATTAGTCTATGCCCAGTTTCTGCCCTACAATTTTCCAATTTTCCCAGCAGTTTTTTTGTGAAATAGTGTATGCTTAACCCAGAAGCTGGATTCTTTGGGTTTATTAAATAGTAGATTGCAATAAGCATTGACTACTGCATCTTGTATGCCTAACCTATTCCATTGGTCCACCACTCTGTTTCTTAGCCAGTACCAGGTAGTTTTGATTACTTCTGCTTTATAGTACAGTTTAATATCTGGTATGGCTAGGTCACCTTCCCTAGCATTTCTGTTCATTAATTCCCTAGATATTCTGGATTTCTTGTTCTTCCAGTTGAATTCTGTTATTATTTTATCCAGCTCTGTAAAATACTTTTTTGGTAGTTCAATTGGTATGGCACTGAATAAGTAAATTAATTTAGGTAAAATTGTCATTTTTATCATATTAGCTCAGCCCAGCCATGAGCAACTGATGTTATTCCATTTATTTAGATCTGACTTTATTTGTGTGAGAAATGTTTTGTAATTGTGTTCATATAGGCCCTGGGTTTATCTTGGCAAGTAGACTCCCAAATATTTTATAGTATAGTGTCTACAGTAACTTTAAATGGAATTTCTCTTTCTATCCCTTGCTGTTGGGCTTTGTTAGTAATGTATAGGAATGCCAAGGATTTATGTGAGTTTATTTTATATTCTGCAACTTTGCTAACCCTGTTTATTATGTCAAGTAGTTTTTTACTTGATTCTCTAGGATTCTGTAAGTAAATTATTATATCATCTGCAAAAAGTGATAATTTAGGTTCTTCTTTGCTTGTTCTAATTCCTTCAATTTCTTTTTTCTTCTCTTATTGCTACAGCTAACATTTCCAGTACCAAATTGAATAATAGGGGTGATAATGGACATCCTTATTTCAGCCATGATCTTATTGGGAATGGATCTAGCTTATCCCCATTACATATAATGCTTGCTGGTGGTTTTAGGTAGATGCTATTTATAATTTTGAGGAAGGCTCCATTTATTCCTATGCATTCTGGTGTTTTAATAGGAATGGGTGTTATATTTTGTCAAAAAGCTTTTTCTGCATCTATTAAGATGATCATATGGTTTCTGCTCATTTGTTGTTGATATAATCAATTGTGTTGATATAAACAATTGTGCTGATAGTTTTCCTAATATTGAACCAGTCTTGTATTCCTGGAATAAATCCTACCTGTTCATAGTGTATTATTCTCATGATAAGTTGCTGCAATCTTTTTGCTAATATTTTATTTAAAATCTTTGCATCAATATTCATTAGGGAAATTGGTCTATAATTTTCTTTCTCTGATTTGACTCTTCCTGGATGGGGAATTAGTACCATATTTGTGTCATAAAAAGAATTTGGTAGGGCTCCTTCTTCAACTACTTTCCCAAATAGTCTACAAAGTATAGGAATTAATTGTTCTTTAAATGTTTGATAGGATTCACATGTAAAACAATCTGGCCCTGGAGATATTTTACTAGGGAGTTCATTGATGGCTTGCTCAATTTCTTTTTCTGAGATGGGATCATTCAAGTGTTTTACTTCCTCTTATGTTAATCTAGGTAATTTATATTTTTGTAAATATTCTTTCTTCTTTTTTTAAATCAAATTGACCAAATTTTTATCAATTTCATTGTTTGTTATTTATTTTTTAATTTAATAGTTTTCTTGATTTCAATTTTATTAATCTCTCCTTTGATTTTCAGTATTTCTAATTTGGTATTTAATTGGGGATTTTCAATTTATTCTTTTTTTTTTTTAGTTTTTCAGTTGCATGCCCAATTCATTGATCTCCTTTTTATCTATTTTGAATATATCATGTGAGCATTTAGAGATTTAAAACTTCCCCTAAGAACTGCTTTTGCTCTGTCCCATAAGTTTTGGTATGTTGTCTCATTATTATCATTCCATTAAATGAAGTTATTTTTTCTATGATTTGTTCTTTGGCACACTCATTCTTTAGGATTAGATTATTTAGTTCCTAATTAATTTGTAGTTTATTTTTCCATGGTCCTTTATTACAACTAATTTTCATTGCATCATGATCTGAAAAGGATTCTTTGACTACTTCTGACTTTCTGCCCTGGATTGTGAGGTTTTTATGCCCTAGTACATGGTCAGTTTTTGGGTATGTGCCATATACCACTGAGAAAAAAAATGTGTATTCCTTTTAATCCCCTTTCAGTTTTCTCCAGAAGTCTATCATATCTGCCTTATCTCAAATTCCATTCACCTCCTTAACTTCTTTCTTGTTTATTTTGAGGTTAGATTTATCAACTTCAGACAGGGGATGTTTGAGGTCCCCCACTAGTATAGTTTTGCTGTCTATTTCTTCCTGTAACTCCCTTAACTTCTCCTCTAAGAATTAGCATGTTATATCACTTGGCACATATATGTTAAATGATGATGTTGCTTCATTGTCTATGGTGCCTTTTAGCAGAATATAGTGTCCTTCTTTATCTCTTTTAATTAGATCTATCTTTGCTTTTGCTTTGTCTGATATTAGAATTGCTACCCCTGCTTCTTTTTTACTTTAGCTGAAACATAATATATTCTACTTCAGCCTTTTACCTTTACCCTGTGTGTATCCCCCTGGTTCAAATGTGTTTCTTGTAAACGATATATTGTAGGATTATGATTTTTAATCCATTCTGCTATCTGCTTTTGTTTTATAGGAGAGTTCATCCCATTCACATTCATGGTTATGAATACTGTCTGTGTCTTTTTCTCCATCCTATTTCCCCTCTGTTTATGCTTTTATTTCTCCCTTCTCCCTTCCACTCCTTAAATGTTTTGCTTTTGACCATGCCTTCCTCAGTTTACCCTCCCTCTTGATTCCCCTTCCTTATCTTACCTTTTTCCCCTTGCTACTTCTTCCCTTCCCTCTGGTCACCCCCTCCCTTTTCTTTCCCCTTTCCCCTCCTAGCGCCTGTAGGACAAATTTGATTTCTATACTTCTCAGAGTATGTTATTCCCTTTTTGAACCAAATCCAAAGAGAGTAAAGCTCAAATACTACTCTTCTCCCTCCCTTCTTTTCCTCTACTATAATATGTTTTTGTGTCTCTTCATGTGATGTAATTTATCCTTTTCTACTACCTCCTTACCTCTTCTCCCAGAACTGTCCCTTTATATCTCTTAATTATCATATTTTATCATTATATCATTTATTTTATACTGACACCCACAGTCTACGTATATCCCTTTCAATTGTCATAACTGTACTATTCTCAAGATTGACATATATATGTATATATAAAACATATATTAAAAAATATAATCCTATATTATGATGTAAATAATTTGCCTTATTGGTTAACCAGGGTTTTCCCCCTTTTAACTTTTATGTCTCTCTTGAGTTTTGTATTTGAAGATCCAATTTTCCATTGAGCTCTGGGCTTTTCAAAAGGAAGGTTTCTATTTCCCTTATTTCACTGGATATCCATGTCCTTGCCTGAAAAATTATGCTCAATTTTGCTGGGTAGTTGATCCTTGGTTGTAGTCCAAGCTCCTTTGCCTTTTGGAATATCATATTCCATTTTCTTCTGTCATTTAATGTAGAAGCTGAAAGATCCTGTGTGATCCTGACTGTAGTTCCACGATATTTGAATTGTTTCTTTATGGCAGCTTGGAGCATTTTCTCCTTGACCAGATAATTCTGTAATTTGGCTATAACATTTCTTGGAGTTTTCAATTTGGGATCTCTTTCAGTGGGTGATCAGTGGATTCTTTCGATGAATATTTTACTTTCTGGTTCTAGGATCGCAGGGCAATTATCCTTGTGATTTCTTGGAAAATACTGTGCAGGCTCTTTTTTTCATCATGGCTTTGCAGTAGGCCAATAATTCTAAGATTGTCTCTCCTACATTTATTTTCCATGTCAGTTGTTTTTCCAGTCAGATATTTCACGTTTTCTTCTATTTTTTCATTCTTTGGATTTTGTTTGACTGATTCTTGATGTCTCATAGAGTCATTAGCTTCTACTTGCCCAATTCTAAATTTTAATGTATTGTTTTCTTCCTTAGCTTCTCTATCTCCTTTACCATTTGGTTGAGTTTACTTTTCAATGAGACATTTTCTCTATTATATATTCTGAATTTCCTTTAATTATTTCACCAATTTTACTTTTTAAATATTTGTTTTCATAAGTGCATTTTTCCCCTTTTTTCCATTTTTTCTTTTACTTCTCTAATTTAGTTATTAAGGTCCTTCTTGAGTTCTTCCAGGAATGCTTTTTGGGCTTGAGACCAGTTCACATTCTCCTTTCAGGTTGCAGTTGTGGGTATAGTGTCAATGCCATTCTCTTCTGAATTGGTATTTTGTTCTTCCCTGTCTCCATAATAGGAATCAATGGTCTTTGGCTTTTTAGTGTGCTTTTTCATGGTGTTTTTTTTTTTTTTAATCCTGGCTTCTAAAGTGGATCTCTGCTTCTGGGGCTCAGGCAAGTCTGTCCCAAGCTTCTTATGATGGGATCTGTGGGCCTGCTCACTGGCTTTGTTTGCTATTGCCTCTGGTTTCGTGAGGTGTGGGGGAGGGGTGGTCTAGCTGCCAGAAGTCTCCTCTTCCCCGGCACTGCTCTACAGCATGGGTAGTCTCAGCTGGTGTCTGTGCTGGTGTCTGCCACTTCCCCTGCCTGGGCAGAGGCACATCTGTCATTCTGGTGATGACATTTGCTCACTCCACCCCCCTGGGGCTCAGTAGCTCTCATTCTGCTGAGATGGGGCCTACTGGGACACCTCTCTTCCTGCACTGGTCTCCTTCTGTCACCACAAGAAGGGCCCTCTACCCAACTTCTCTCTCTAAAAGGCTACTGAAGCCCCACTTCTGCCTCCTCTATGTCAGAGTTTCTCCTGAGGTAGTATTCTCCGGGTTTATTCAAGGGAGGGATGAGAGCCATTTTACCTGGCCATCAGGGCTCCTGGAAGTTCAAGAAGGTGAGTTTCAAACTTTTCAGCTGTGGGCTGGAGGCCTCCAGGGTAGCTGCTCCTGCGGCCACAGGCTCTGTGCTGGTGTCTCCTCATGGTTCCAATGACTCCCATCCTGGGCTGAAACACCTGGGTCTTGATCCCAGCAGTAGCTGGTACTTTCTCTCTGGGCCTGCTTCTGTTCCCACATTCCACTTGCCCAGCACTCTCCCAGACCAGCACACTGGCTGGATTCCTCTGTTCTTCCCTATTGTAGTGGTCTTGTGCCATTCTGTGTGCCCAGTGGTCTTGCCCCTCTCAGTCTACTAGTGGCTTCTATCTCTCTCCAATCTTCTCAGATTCCCTTTTTTTGATGTATCTGATGGAATTTGTGAGAAAGCTCCAGTAGTTCCCTCGTTTCACAGTGCCATCTTGGCTCCATCCTCGTGGCCACAAGTTCTGTTGTTTTATTGCTTCTCCTCACCCTGGGACTGCCACCCTACACTGTGCTATGAATATGAGTATGAGCAAAGTAACATTGTCCTGGCTCAGTGATAGCAAAAAAAAAAAAAAAAACTGTAATCTCCTTCTGAAAAGTTGTTTGACCCCTTTGCTATCTGTGGTTTCATTGCTCCAGAAGCTGCTGCTGCTGATTCAGTGGCTTCCAAGGCCTGCTCCTGATTTGCTGAGGCTGGGGCTGCACTGGTGGGTCCTGCACTAGACTGGGCTCCACCCTCACCCAGGTGCAAGATTTCTTTCCTGCTGACCTTCTAAAGTTGTCTTTGGCATCTGTGGTATCTGAGAGGTCTGGAAACCACCACTTCTCCCACTGATTCAGTTGCCTGGGGGCCTGCTCTGGGTTTGCTAGTAGCTGGTCTGTGCTTAGACTCTCCTCTTTCACCCTGGTGTGACAGACTTTGTTGCCAACTTTCCAAGTTGTATTGGTCTGGAAAATTGTTTCACTCCATATTTTTGTTGGATCTGCCGCTCTAGAATTTGTTTAGAGTCATTATTTAAAGGGATTTTGAGGGATTTGGGGGAGAGCTCAGGTGAGTCCTGCCTTTATTCCACCACCTTCAATGTACTTCTTTAAAAAAAAGACTTAATTATCAACCTTTGAAAAACAAAATAGATATAAAATATTAGATAGATTGATATATATAATGTATACACACACACACACACACACACACACACACATATGGTTGTGTGGGAAGCCACTTAGTTTATCACTAAACATGCCATCACAAATGGACAATTACCTGGTTACAGAAGTGAATATGAAAAAAAATAAGCCAGATAAAAGCCAGAAAATGACTAAATTCTTTCATTGCTCAGAGATGTAGAGAAACACTGGTATGGAATAACAATACAGAAGTCCAATAAAGAATATCCAGGATCAGGAAAGGCCAAATCACTCACAAGTTGTAGTGAGGCTGATTTTAGAAGACCAAAGTTTATGAGTGAAATTTATTTTTCCACACAAATAACTGAAAGATTTTGCATTCTATACTTTGCAAATAAATAAATCATTTTATTGTACATGACTGTTTAGAGCAGTGTTGTTAAACTCAAATAGAAATTAATCCCTATATTAACTTAGAAAAAACAAATTAACATTATCTCTACTGTATTTTATGTATTTTATTAAACATTTCCCAATTACATTTTAATCTTGTCCTGTTTTGTAAGCTGCAAGTCTGACACTTCTAAAGACCTTAAGTTCTAAAAGTCACTGTGAGTCTTTCCATAGCAAAAGGACATAATTGCAGGTCCCTGAGCATGTCATTTAAACTTTCAGTGCTCAAAGTAACTTTCCTAGACTGTAGATTGCCGAGAAAGTACTGGCATTCATTGTAAGAGGGAACTTCTTCACCTAAGACTTCCCTATCACAAATGCAATCCATGTCCCAACCCCTTCTTCCAGGGAATTCTCCTTGGATCCAACCAAATCCTAGGTCAACAAGCACAGTGTTTGTTCTCTTGTTTAGCTTTATTTAGCTTTTAAGGAGATTCACTTGTTTCTGATGTCAACTAAATTGAATGATATGTTTCAAGTTATGTTGCCTTATCTATTTCTTTTTCTGCCTCCCATGGGCTCAGACAATGGAAAGATGGTATTAGAATGACTGTGTGCTGAATATAGTAGATGTAATTGAAATGTTGCCATAAATGTTTTCAGTGATATCCTAAAAAACACCAGCAGAGACAAACAACTACAAAGGAAGTTGTACAAATATGTGAGGAATTATCATGAAGAATCTCAGAGAAGAAGTCAGGAAGACATTGAGTCATATAGCTATAGGTATAGCTATAGATATATAGATATGGATATGGATATGTAGATATAGATATGGACATAGACATGGATATAGATATGGATATGGGCAGATATAGATATACATATAGATACAGATATACATATGTGTGTCTGTTTATATGTGGATAGGTGTGTCTATGCATATATATGCATGCTTGCACAAACAGGTGTGTAGATTGTTATATATGCATATATATACATATGTGTATATATATATATATACATACACACGCAGGCATACACTCATACACAAATACATCTATAGTGTGTCTTTGTGTGTGTTTGTGTGTGTGTGTGTGTGTGTGTATGTGTGTGTGCTCTCAAAAGTTATAAATGAGAGCTGGGAAAGTAGGCTGAGTTTTAAGGGGTAGAAAATTTATCATTCCGTTACAATCAGCTCAGAGAAGTCTCCTGGCCAAATCCATTGGTAGGGGTATAATAGATATATGTACAGATATAATAGATTGCTTTTTGCTACAGAACACTTTTATTTAAAAAAATAGTTTTTTCTAAAAATCCTGTCATTTTAATTTATTAAAATGATAAGGCAAAAACAAATAAGTAAAAGGCAAAAATAAAGTAAAAAATGCAAAGATAAATTATCCTGTAATCTAATCCAGAAAAAATGCATTTTCCCTTTCTAATAGTACTAGCAAAAGACCTAGCAATCACATTTCCTATTAGTGAAAATAAGCACTTTAATAAACTGCTTGAGTGTCTCACAGGTATTATAAATGGCAGCTGCTATTAGAATTTGCTTCAATAATGTAATAGATAGTCATATAAAGCCTATGTATCTTAACAGAGCGTAAATTAAATTTGGCCCTCAGATGGCTTTCACATGTAAATGCAGCTATTTTTGAAAAAACTTTTAATTTTCCTTTTAATGATCTTGCCTGTTTTATGCCACAGTGGCTAGTAAACTTTCCTCATCTCTTCTGACCTTTTTAAGTTCTATTGCAACCAAAAAAACTTTTTAGTTTAACTTCACTAATTACTAGAGAAAAACAAAAAGCAGTGGGTGCACATGTGTATGTGTGCATGTACACACACACACACACACACACACACACACACATATAGAAGAGCATTGACCTGAGTTTAAATCCTAGTTTTGCCACTTACTATTTGTGTGATATTGAGGAGTGGATTTTTACCCTCTAAGCCTTCATTGTTCCGTCATCTGTAAACCAAGGTTATTAGGCCAAATGACCTCTGAAGTCCCTTTCATCAATAAATATCAGATTCTGTGAGCTTGTAATCAGCCTCCATAAAGTAGTAGCCAGCAAAATGGATGAGAATTCACTTTATATAATTAATCAGAAGAAAAATGTCCTAGTTTTGTATGTATAAACTTTGCATATTTGGGAGAAAATATGTTGTTTTTGAGTACCAGGACTTTTCCTAGTATTGTTTGCCATAGCTGACAAATAGGGCGAAAAAGAAGATTATTATTATTAATCCACTGGTTATTGGAATGTCAAAGCTTATTTAACCAGTGCTAATTACTATACTAAGGAGAAAATTGGTGGTAGTGGAGAGCATGGAGTCAGAAAGGTCTGAGTTCAATTTCTTCCTCTGAAGCACACTACCTCTGTAACTATGGGAACATTCAAACCTCTCAGTAGCTACAGCCAAATCTAAGATTATAAACCACACAAAAATGGTGAATCTGTCATCAGTGGTAGGAGATCCACACGTAAGAGTTGAAATCTTAGACGCTGATTTTATATGTGTATACACACACATTTGTGTGGGCATATGTTATATTTGTAGGGTGTTGCAAAAGTCTTAGTGTATAGTTAAGCCATTAGAGGAAAGGGGTGGTGGGGTGAAGTGGCTTATTTCTCTGATGTGCTGGATCTGACTAGGGTCCAGGGATTTGGAGCACTGGGGAAACCAAATGGGGTTATATTTATCAGAAAGGACGAGCAAAGGTCCCTGGGCCATGTTGGCAAGAAGAATGTCATGGTGTGCCAGTGTTCAGTCCCCATTGAAGATCACTTCACAGCCCAGGTGGTCGAAGAGCCAGCTCTCCACATTTTTATTCAGCCACTGGGCGCTGTCCTCCAAAGGCACATCCCCCTCCATTCTTTTCAGGAAGCTGTGGGCCAGCAGAACCTCCTTGATGGGCTCTTCTTGTGCTCTGTGCACCGGTGTAGTGATTAAGTGAGAGGTAAGGTAAGAAACAGGTGGATCAGATTCATATCATCTAGCCTTCACAGATGAGCGAAGGTCCCATGTCCCATCCTGGCAAAAAAGAATGACAAGAGCAGGGAGGCAACCATATGGAGAAAAGAAATGGCCTCCATGCCTGTGTGGATAAAAGTCACCATACCCAATATTATAACTGAGGAATAGAACAGGACTAAGTCAAGTTTGGATGTCTTTGTCTTCACCTCAGGCAACAAATATTCCAAACAATCCAGAGGCACGTCCTTGAAACTCTTGAGTACTATACTGCCCTCCTTGATTTGTGCAGCTACCACCATGCACTCAGAATAGCACCTTCTGCAGATGGCAGCTTAGTGAAGTCCATTATCCCCACATTGGAGATCTTCACCTTGTGCTGGCCCAGGGCCCAGAACTGAAGGAAGGCATACTGTTCCAAGCTGATCCTCACCTTGACAGCATCCTTCGAGTGTTGCATGGCCATGGAAAAAACTACAACTTCTTCTGACAGTGGGGAGAAGTTGGCCTGCTCTAGTAGGGGTTCCAGAAGGCTGAGCATTTCCTGTTTTTTATACTGGTGCTGGAGATCATTCTGTGGAGGCTGATTGGGAGTGTGGGTATACAGTTGGACACAGTGGTGTAACTCCTGCATCTGAGTTAATGGGCAAATATTGGGGCAAAATGTGGAGGTAAGCTTGAATTGGAAGCTCCTGAAGAGCAGCCTCTTTAGAGGGAGTGGAGAGAAAAGCCTGTAGGAGATGCTGCAGCAACTCACCTTAGACAAGGGGATAAAGCACTCCTGGGGCATTTTTTCTGATTAGGAGGCTCTGTTAGATGCTTCATTTTCTTATACTTCCCCATCTCCCTAGGGAGATAAGGGATAAAAGGGAATGACGCCAGTTTCCCATACCACAGACCAATGTGAACATGTTGAGCATCACGAACTTCTGAGTCCTAGGATCCTTTGATGGGCTTTGATGGCCACTGAGGATTTTACACATGGTAGTCATTGTGATTTGTTTTTCTATTTTAGGTTATAAAGGAAAAGGGGAAAGTGCTTTTGATGATCCCTAGGTGTCTCTGGCTGCAGTAGCCACATATGCATGTGGATACACACATATGTATATATGTGGATATGCATTGTTTATTCTCCTATCAACAGCTTTAATTCATAGACACCATGACTTCAGAATAATTTACATCATAAGTGTACTCCTCAAGGTTATCGAAAGACATATAGTCAATTGACAATCATTTTGTTTTCTTTTACTTTTTTATTTGAGGCAATGAGGTTAAGTGGCTTGCCCAGTGACCAGAGCTAGTAAATATCTGAGACTGGATTTGAATTCAGGTTCTCCTGACTCCAGGGCCAGTGTTCTATCCACTTGGCCACCTAGATGCCCCTAACAATCATTTTTTTGGCAAGGTAATTGGGGTTAAGTGACTTGCCCAAGGTCACCCAGCTAGTACATGTGTCAAGTGTTTGAGGCCGGATTTGAACTTAGGTCCTCCTGACTCCAGGGCCAGTGCTCTACTCACTGCAGCACCTAGCTGCCCCTCTAACAGTCATTCTTAAGCACTTACTATTATAGAATGGCACAATATATGAATACCAGATGAATCAAGCATAGAAAGTGGTATAAAGGGGCAGCTATGTGGTTCAGTGAGTAGAGTACCAGCCCTGGAGTCAGGAGGACCTGAGTTCAAATCCAGCCTCAGACACTTGACACATGTTCTAGCTGGGTGACCTTGGGCAAGTCACTTAACCCCAATTGCCATGCCAAGAAAAGAAAATGAAAGTGGTATAAAACTATCCAAGTTAGATATATACTGAAAACATGGTAGCCATAGAGAGGGATAATAGAAAAAAGGTGGTATTGGTACCCACAATACATTGAAAGAATGATAAGAAGTTTTTCAGACATCTATGAATTTTTTTTTATGGTCAAGAATAGGACAATGAGAAGATGGGATGGGGGGAGGGTTCTGTATTGATTGAAAAGAAAATCTATAGCAGTGAAACTCTGAATCTATCAAAGATATCATCAAAAGAGAGGGTAGAAGATGTACTATAATCACCCTTGGTAACTACTGGACCCTGGTAACTACATTTTTAAAAATCACAAACTCTGGGAGTAGAGCCAAGATGACTTAATAAAAGCAGATAGTTGGTTGAGCTCTCCCCCACACCCTCCAAATACCTGTTAAAATGACTCTAAACAAATTCTAGAGCTACAGAACCCACAAAAGGACATAGCAAAACAAGTCTCCAACCTAAGACAACCTGGAAGACCTATAGGAAGGGTCTATCACACTGGGCTGGGAGTGGAATACAGTTCAGCCTGGGCCATGTGGCACAGACCTGGCCAGAACAGGCCTCAGGATGCAGAATCACTGGCAGCTGTGGCAGTTTCCAGACTTCTCAACCCAAAAACACCAAAGACAAACTAGAAGATGAGTGGGGAAGCTCTGTTGGACCTGGGTGAAAGAAGAGCAGGATCTGTCACCAGCCGCAGCTCAGGCAGGGGGTGAGCAGTTGCCTGGTGCAGTGGGGGGGGGGGGGGACTGGAATATGATATTCTAGAGGTCAAAGATGCTAGGATTAAAACGAAAAATAACCTAGCCAGCAAAACTGAGTATAATGCATCAGGGGGGAAAATAGACATTCAGGAAAATAGAGGCCTTTCACGCATTCTTGATGAAAAGACAAGAGCTGAGCAGAAAATTTGACTTTCAAATACAAGAATCAAGAGAAGCATGAAAAGGTGAAGAGGAAAGAGAAATTATAAGGGACTTATTAAAGTTGAACTGTTTACATTCCTACCTGGAAAGATGATATTTGTAACTCATGAGATCTTTCTCAATATCAGGGTTGTTCAAGGGAATATGTACGTGTGCATACATATATGTATATGTATATATACATATATACACATAAATACATATATATGTGTGTGCATGTATGAATGTATGTTTGCATATATAGACAGAAGGCATAGCATGAATTGAATATGAAGGGATGATACCTAAAAAAATAAAATTAAAAATAAATTATTAAAAATAAAATTAAGGGGTGAGAGGAATATATTGGGAGAAGAAAAGGGGAGAGATAGAATAGGGTAAATCATCTCACATGAAAGAGGCAAGAAAATTCTGTTACAATGAAGGGGAAGAGGAAGGAGGTAAAAACAGAATGGGTCAACCTTACTCTCATCAGTTTTGGTTTAAGGAAGGAATAACATACACACTCAATTGGGTATCTTACCCTACAGGAAAGTAGGAGGGGAAGGGGATAAGATGGGGATGATAGAAGGGAGAGCAGATTGCTAAAGAGGGTAGTCAGAAGCACACACTTTTAAAAAGGGACAGGGTTAAAGGAGAAAATAGAATAAATGGAAGGCAGGATAGGAAGGAGAGAAATATAATTGGTCTTTCATAATATGACTATTATGGAAACATTTTGCCTAACTTCACATGTACAACCTTTATTGAATTTCTTGCCTTCTCAATGAGGGTGGGTAGGTTGGGAAGAAGGGAGAGAATTTTTAACTCAAAGTTTCAAAAGCAAATGTTAAAAATTGTATTCACATGCAACTGTGTAATAAGATATATGGGCAATAGAGTAGAGAAATCTATCTTGCCCTACAAGAAAGTACGGGGGAAGGGGAAAAGGGGGTGGGGAATAGAAGTGAGGGAAGACTGGGGGAACGGATAATTAGAATGCATGCCAACTTGGGCTGGGTGTAGGGGAGAGATGGGGAATAATTTTGAACTCAAAATCTTGTAGGAATGAATTTTGAAACCTAAAAGTAAATTAATTAATTTATGAAAAAAATAGAATGGAGCAAATGGAAGCTAATGATTTTATTAGAAATCCAGGTAAAAAAAAGAGCTTGGATAGTATCTTCCAAGAAATCATCAAGGAAAATTGTGCAGTTTTTTTTTCATCATGGCTTTGCAGTAATAATTCTTAGATTTTCTCTCCTGGATCTATTTTCCAGGCCAATTATTTTTCTAATGAGATATTTTGCATTGTCTTCTATTTTTTCATTCTTTAGATTTTGTTTGACTGATTCTTGATACTTCATAGAGTCATTAGCTTCTACTCACCCTATTATAGATTTTTTAAAAATTTATATTTAGTTTTCATTATTCATTTCCAAAAGATTTTGAGTTCCAAATTTTCTCCCCATCTCTCCCCTCCCCCACAAGATGGAATTCATTCTGACTTCCCCTTCCCCTAGTCTTCTCTCCTTTCTATCACCCCCACCCCCATCTCCTTCCCCCTTACTTTCTTGTAGGTCAAGATAGATTTCTATACCACATTGCCTGCATATCTTATTAACTAGTTGCATGTAAAATAGATTTTTAACATTTGTTTTTAAACCTTTGAGTTCCAAATTCTCTCCACTCTTCATTCCCCACCCAGCCTCACTGAGAAGGTGAGCAATTCAATAAAGGTTATGCATGTGTTATTCTGCAAAACACTTCCATAATAGCCACATTGTGAAAGACTAACTATATTGCCCTCCATCTTATTCTGCCCTCCAATCATTCTATTTTCTCTTTCGACCCTGTCCCTTTACAAAAGTGTTTGGTCCTTGGATCTGATCTTCTGGACCCTAAATAAATATTATACCACCTCTACCTTCTACCTAGAGAATTCCTTATACTTCACAACCCCAAACCACTCAGGCATGTCCATGGTCCTCTCCATGGTCATGAATTTTGCCTTACTACTACAGTGGGAAGGGGATGGGGGGGGGATGATAGAAGTGAGGGCAGACTGGGGGAAGGAGTAATCAGGATGTAGGCCATCTTGGGGTGGGGGTAGGGGAGACATGAGGAGAAAATTTGGAACTCAAAATCTTGTGGAAATAAATGTTGAAAACTAAAATTTTAGGAATTAAATAATTTTTAAAAATTAAAAAACAATCACAAATTCTTTTTTTCTCCTTCAACAATAGCCCAAACAGCAAAATTTTATATTAAATCAAATTGTATGAGTTCAAAAACAATCTTTAAAAGTTAAGAGAAAAGAATCTTAGATAATGAGAAATACTATATCTTATTTATTAATATTTGTATTTCCATATACATATACAAGTACCTTTAAAAGTTCTTTAGACTAAAATGCCGCTTATCTATGGACATACTTACACTTGGCTTAGACACAATATAATTTTGAGGTAAAGGGGAATATAAAGATCATTTAGTTCCACATTCTCATTCTTCAGGTGAAGAAATAAGGACCCAGAGAGGTGAAGAGACTTTTCTAGTGTCACACAACAATCAAGAACTGGGATTTGAACCCAGGTCTTCTGGTTCCAAAACTAGTGTTCTTTTTACTACACTATACCATCAACAGTTGAATTAATCTGCCTTTCTAACACCAAGGACCTGACATCAAGATGACAAAACTGAATATATTAAAATCATGAACCTCCAAAAATATCAAAGGAAACAAAAATACACAGGCCAATAAAATCCTGTATCTACAATAGAAATAATCAGGAAGCTATAGTTCTCTCATTTTGGAATTGACTAATTATAATATTTCTGGAGTTCATTTTCCTCATCTATTAAAAATAAAGTGATTAGATTAGATGCTGTCAGAAGTCCCTTCCAGCTCAAAATGCATGATCCCATAGACATTTTACTGTTTTTCCCTAAGATAACAGACAACTTCATTATTCTTGGTTAGAGGTAGTGATGGAAGTGGGAATACTGGGAAAATATTGGAAAGGTGAGGACAGCAAAAACCTGGCATTGAGTTCAATGCCCTTTGTGTCATATTTTCTTTACATTTGTGTATTGGTAATTAAGGCAGAACTTTTTTTTACTGTTTTAGAATGCTAAATTAATTAAGTGCCTTTGATTAAGTCTTACTAGGTGCAAAGGTCCAGGAACACACCCTTTTGCTGATTAGGTGTGAATCAGAACAGAATATAAAAACTCAGAAGTTAGCATTTTGTTTGGGGCTCTCACTCCCTGGAGGAGTGTTGCTGTGGAGACCCTGGGCAGCCATTGTTAAGAGCCCCCCAGCTTTGAAGAAATCCAGATGTTTTGTTTGGGGGCTCTCTGGGCAAGCCATTGTAACTGCCTGCTGGCTTTGCTAACCCAGACCTATTGGTTCTTTGGTAACTATGAATTGTGATTTGGTCTGTTTATGTTGTATGTGTTTGTAATTTGTTTTTTATTTGCTCTGAAGTTCAGGTTGCTGGCTTTTCCTCCTGACCTAAGTGAATTATATTTGTACATTGGATCTTAGTAAAGCAGATCAAAAGAACCTGTGCTGGTAGCTGCTGTATGCTAGTATTGTTGGTCTTATAACCCTCCAGCAGCCACTAGTCACATTGTTGCTACAATTTGTTAGGGATAGGGCCTAGAGATCCTAGAGTTATGATTTCCTTGTTAGAGGGTGCTCCTAGATAAAACTCATTTTCCCAATGTAGGCCAGCCCCTTCTTTGCAACTTACAGTCATAAAGAGCTGCTTACAGCACTGAGAGGTTAAATGATTTGCCCATGGTCCCACAGCCAGTATGTGATATAGGTGGGACTTATACTCAGTCTTTCCTGGATTCAAGACTGAGTAAATATTATGTAATCCTGTCACTCGATGTCATATTTGTTAACTTCATTTAGTTAAAATCTCTGCTGTGTGCTGTTATGTATTGTACCATCTCTGACACTCTAGGAATATAGCAGCATCACTGGGTTTTGCTTTAACTGAATCTCATCTCTGTGCAGCTGAAAAACTACCTTACATTAGAGATAAAAAGGCCATTTAATTTGGAAACTAATATAGTCCTCTATTCCATGCAAAGCTTTCCATTTTCATTCTTTTCTCCTCAGATGCATTGACATAAGTTCCATTTTTAGGATGAAAAACTAGGGATATATACAGTTTAGGCTGTCATAGTATCAAGACAAAAATATAATTTAGAATTATCTCCTTTTAAAATATGGCTTTGAATTGATGGCACTGTATTGTGTACTTTATAATGCAAGCCTTTATTCTTAGCATTAATATACTGCCTTCATACCTTAACCATTTACACTGACATTTTGCAGTTTTAATAACTTTAACCATATTGCTAGCAACATTACACTTAACTACATGAGAATTGAATAGTGAGAATGATTGATGCAAGATAATGAAATTCCTACTAGCATTAAAACATGAGGTAAATAACTCATTGTGACATCTGTTAGATTTTAGGCTGTTTCATAAAACCCCCAAATGAATGTCTCAGTACTTATCACATATTTGTATGTATATTTATATATACATATATATTTACATAAAAACAAATTAAATATACATACTTGTATGTATAGTCTGCTAATGTGTATGCATATATATATATTATATGTATATATAATATATATATATATATATATAAGTATTTTAAGGTCTTTCATTTATTCTATGAAAATTAGCACATATAATTGTTTTTATTTTTCCCTTTTCCCTCTTGGATATTCAAAATGCAGACTAGGCCATGCTAATTAGCAAAATCTTTAATCATATTGTACAAGTTTCTCCTGTGGGTTTTTCTGAGTCATTCTGGCTAAACCTATCTCCCTCAGTTTTCTCATGTGCAAAATGGGAGTAATTAGAGCACCTACCCCTGAAGGATATTTTGAGCGTGAAATAAGGTGTTTCTAAAGTACTTTACAAACCTCAAATACTACATAAATGCTAGTTGTTGTTGCTATCTCTACTCTGAGTTCCCAATAACACAGTAGTCAGCTGAAGACCTTGTATCCTAGAGAACACAGGATTCTGCCTTCAACAAGAGAGCATGGCGTTTTGGGGTGCTGGGTTGGTTGAATGTTTCCCTGTTTTTGGACTGCTCTTTGTACTTAAGGTGGCTATGGTTCTGTGGAGCCACAGGAGCAAGGAAAACAGGCAGGTGGAAGTGCTGGGTGAGATTTCCCAGGGGCCCAGAGCAGGAGATAATCCCTTCCTCCCAGGGCTTAAGCTGATAAACTTGGCCCTGGAGGACTGTGCTGAAAGGGCCAATGTCCTGAGATTATATTGTACATGGAGTTTTGAAACAGGAGCAAAAGGGTCTTGCTCCGTTGAGAGAATAAAGTTGGGAGCTAAGGTATGGGTAAAACGGAAGCCAGATGAAGTCATACTCAGAGGGAAGGTGGCCTCATGTGATTAACAGAGGAAAGCTTGTACATCTGGGGAAAGGCTGGGAGGACAATCCTAGTTTCCATCTAGGTGGGATCCTCTTGGCTTCCTCAGCGTGTTCCTTTTGAAAAGAAACATTTCCCACCTGAGTTTGGCTTCTGATATTGGATCTTTGCATAACTGAAATCTCAACCAAACTGGAGATGATTTTATTTGAAGGATAATAGCCCATACTTGCCTATTTTTTTTTGTTGTTGTTCTTTGAGATGATTTTATTTAAAGGATAATAGCTCATACTTGCCTACTCTTTTTGTTCTTTGCTTTGGTTAACTTTGTTGCTAGTTCTATCTCCTTTAGGCTTAAGTACCCTGCACTTTCCCGTGACTGCCTAAGCATGTAGCGTTCTTGGAATTCCTGCCAGCTCTCCGAAAGAACTGACCTCTGGAATGGGACTCTTTGGGGCAGGCACAGCTCTACATCCACTTTCAGCACGAAGAAGCTAGGGGAAATGAGACCTTCACCCCTGACCCCAAGATTTTGAGCCCCAATTGTTTTAGGGGGGGAATGATGATAGTGTTCTGAGTACTTATTTTGTGTTATCCTTGCTATATTGTTTTACTGTTAGGATATTATTGATCCTATATAATGGATAGAAAGATCTAGGGGTGGACATTTGAATTATTAATAATTATTTTGGGGATAATTGATTGAAGAGATTATCTTGCTGGGACCTAGAGGTGGATCACATTTGAATCAGAAACCAATATGTGGGAATGTCACTGAATGATATGTTTTGCTTTACTGTGAATGATATGTTTTAGTTTCCTTCGTAATTGGATCATAATGTGTGTGCTCTAGGATACATAACCTAGTCAGACATGTATCCTAGAGCACAAGGGTGCAGTGTAACCAGAATGGGCTTTGTTTTCTTTGAATGACTCAGCTTACCTCATTGAGTCTCTGAACGCTGTGGCTTGGTCTTCCGGGGCAGGAAGCCCAGCGACCATGCCAAGAATCAGAGAACTTCCTGTGTGATGAGTCATGGGGCTGGCTGAGGGGAGGTGTTAACCCGGTCTACGCTAGGGGGAGGGGCCAGCTCAAGAACCAATCAGCTCTGGTCATTCAGGTGGTGCTTGATGATGTCAAAAACTCTATAAGAGGGGAGAGGACATCTTGAAGACCTCTCTTTCCTTTTCCGGTTGGTGTGGGAGCAACGGGGAGCGTGATTCTGGGCCAGCCCTTGCTCTCGGGCTGAGCCCAGATGTTGGTAACTATGAATTGTATTGGGTCTGTCTGTTGATATTTGTAATTTGTTTGTATTTTGGTTTTGAGGTTTGGGATGCTGGTTTGTTTTCCCCCAAACTAAATGAATGTTTTGAACCTCAGGGTGCTGGCTTTTTATCCTGAAGTACATGAATGAATCTGTATTTGGTATATCTCTTGATGCTTGTCTCTTTGCTCCCCTGAACTAACTGAATGCTAACTGAATGCTGGCGTTTTCCCCTGAACTAAATGAATGTTGTCTGTATGCTAACTGAATGCTGGATTACAGTAAGCTGGTCAACCCCTTCACCGTGCTTTCCTTGTTTAAGCAGATAAAAAGAATCTGTGCTTTCCTGGCGTCCCGGCAGCCTCCTGGGTCCTGGCAGCCTCCTGGGTGCTGGCTGTGAGTGCATCTTACGCCCCCACAGAAGCTTCTAGCTGGGTTGTTAATACAGACCTATCCCCTTCTTAAGATCTCTAAGAAATATTTCACAAACACTACAGCTTATGGAGGTACTTGAACAGACTAGATGTCAGCATGGTGGAGGGCTCTCTAGCAACAAGAAAAAATAGATTCTTTCTTGATCAGTGGTCAGTAGAGCAAACAGTGACTGCCATCCTTCAAATATGTGAAAGTATATAAGTATATGCTAATTTTCACATCTTCATCATAAATGATTCCAATTCTTTTAGTCTTCTTTTATAAATCCTGCTGAATCATCTTTTGCTAATCTAGGTTGCTATACCCCGTTTCCATGGTTATTTAATTATGTCTTAAATGGTGAAAACCTCAACTACCAAAAGAGTACTTGAAAGTATACTGTACTTGGAATATAAGCTGGCGCATTTCGAAGTGGTAGAACTACCTCACAGTTTCTAGATGCTATGTTTTTATCCATATAATTTTTCTTTGACATCCTTTCTTTTGGTCCTTGTGATGTCTGTGAGTCATCTCAAGATAGGAGGGGTTAGGACCCACTTCATAATTCAAAGTACTACTTGTCTGTAGAAGTAAGGCTAAGTGATAAAACAAGCATCTATACAGGATTGGATTCAATTCAATTTTGCTATTTGTTGAAATTGCAAATGGGGAAACTTATGGGAACTTCTTTTTCTAATTAGAGTAAACTAAGTAAAGTTTATTATAAGATCTTTTGCTTGTATTTAGAGTTAATTTTGTAGGTTTTCTACATATTGCTTCTTCCCAATTTCCAATTTGTTTGCTAAAACTTTAACAGTTTTCTTTTCCCCTTTATAACTTTTATAGAAGCTTGAATAATATTTGTCCTCTATCCACCCTCTCCGACCACTCACATACATAACCATAAGATACATTGGCAGTTTCTCAACAGGTCATTTTAGGATAATGACTAGAATCTGAATTGTGCTCCCTATCCTGAGACAACTTCTATCATTCAGAGTCATTTAGTCTTTGTCATACCTAGACAAATTTTGAGAAACCGCCCAGTACAGGTCTTCTCCAGACCTCACCCCTAGGTAACAGCCACCTGTATTGAGTGGCATAAGATGAAAATCATGAATTCTGAAATGACTCTCCACAAGTTTGGTCACATGTATACTGGCCAATTAACACTTCCATGACTTCAAGTGAGACTTTTCTAATAAATTATGTCAAACTTATGGCTTTTACTTTATGTAAGAAAAAAGTCTCATACAGCACTCTGCCAAGGTATGTTTTGTGGAAGATGCCTGTTGCTGAAGAGCACTCTGCTAAAGATTAACTGCAGACTGCTTTCCAAAGACAGAGAAACTGATGAAACATGAAGACTCATCTTACATCCAAGAGAAGTGTCAAAAGCAGTCTTGTTCAAGCACCCTTCTCAATTGTCTTTAGATGCAGTGCATTTTCCTTCAATAAATCCTGATTAAATTATAAGTTATACACTGGACTCTCCTGTCACTTTTTAAAAGTATCACCCTGGGAACCCTTACCATATAACCATCTACTTAGAGAGTGTTTCCTGCCAGATGTAGGGAAAGAGGAGAGATTGATCATCTCTTCAGCCTCAGATATTGTTTCCCTTAAATGTAGGATGTTATCCTAGCACTGTGCATGACTTCTAAGCAAATGAAATGCTGAATTAGCTTGGGTTCTACATTGCCACTAGATCCTTTCCTTTTCAACCTATGGTAGCCAGTCACTTCTTTCTGAGTACTTATATAACTTTTTTTTCTGGTTTTATTGAGCATTTTTAAAGATTTCTCTAGGCTATAGAGAAATAATCACAAAATTGTTGTTTGTATAGTGCTCTAAGGTGTACAAAATGCTCTCTATAGATTATCTGTTTGATTCTCACAACTGCATAGTGAGATATCCTTCTTCCAAATAAGCAAGGTTATCATGAATTTAATCACACCCACCCTAGCATTTATTTTCAATGTATCATAGGTACACCCCCACTGCAAAAAGAACCTTATTTTTAGGTATTTTTTATGTATTCAAGGAGACTATATCAGAGTTTATTTAGTTCCAAATTAGGTAATTGGCCAAGGTAGTTCTCTGTAATCAAGATATTTGTTTCTCTGCTCAATTTCAGTTCCTATGTGTTAGGTAAAGCTGTCACTACCATCAGTTGTAACACCATAGTTGAGGAATCAGTATTTAGCATACCATTGAGACTTGTACATCCTCATCAGAACACAATTACAGGGAGATAGAGAAAAATTACAAGAATTACTGAACACTAGTGCACTGTAATACTTGCTGGGTTCTGGAGCCTCTTCATTCCTTATTTCTGGTTTGTCACTTTCTCTCTTCCTAGGAAATGATCTTACAAAGAAACCAAGCTACATGAGCAATTCCTTTCCTCTTTCATGAAATCCACTGAGATATGGTTTTAGAAAACCAAGCAGATAAGTGCATTTTGTTCATTCCAGACCCACCACATTCAATCCATGTCCCAAATTCATTCTCAGAGAAATAATGGGAATAAAGCATATATGAAATATTTTACCTTTAGGATGCTGGGCTATACCTGTCCAAACCCTTGGGTGCCTAGATATAGCTATGTTTTGGACTGATGTCTCAAAATACTGTTAGTTTATTCATAATAAAATGAGTCAGGCAACCGGCAGGACCTTAATCCAATAAACAAAGGGAAATAAATAAAATCGTCCTGTGATTGAGGTATAATTAAAGTGAAAGAATATATTTTCCTAGAATGATAAAGAACATGGAGCATGCAAACATAATAGTAAAATCACATTAAATTAAAAAGAAATAAGATTTGTCCAGTTTCCCAAAGCCCCACTTGACTGCTATTAGCTGACATAGTCTAATCTACCATGTCTCATTTTACTGAGGACATTTCAGAGGGCCTTTTAAAGACCAAATTCCTCAAGGGCTACAGAGCTTTTTGGTGGTGGCAAAAGAATAATTTATTAGAACAATACCTTCCCTCCGTATGATTAAGTTACTCTACTACTCTTCAAAGTTTAAAAATAATATTCACCTTATTGAGCCTCCAGCTCGTCTCCTCACCTCCAACTTTGACCATGAGAGTCAGCATTATGTATTAGAAACAGAATTGGATTTTAAACAAGATATTTGTAAATCCTAACTCTGCTACACCATAGATTTATGAACTTAGACAAATCATTAAACCTTACTGAACCTAATTTATATCATTTGCAAAATGGAATGTGGGTGTCGGTGGGCAGAGAGGAATGGTGAAAGTTTAAGTTAAGGAAAGGAGGCAGAGGGTTGGAAGGGCTTTCTGGGAGATGATACTCAAATGTATGAAAATGTTCTAGGACTATTAATTTAGCAGAAAGGTTACTTCAAGTAAATTCAAATAATCTGACTTTTATTCCCAATTCTGTCATTAACTGTTCATGTGCTTTTGATTGACTTCACATACATCATTTAAAAGATTTTCTACTTTAGAGTTTCTTCGTCTCACATGGGGAAGAGAATCTGTTGCTCTGACATTCCTCACAGAAATATTATGAGGATAAATAAGATACTGTAAAATGCTTTCATTTCTGTGGAAGAGAAGTTTCACATAGATGGAAGAAATCACTTTTTCCTTCCCTAACTGTCATCAATCAAGTCACACCAGTGGAAGCAGTCCAGGGATCTGTCCAGGAGGTATACAATTGTTCTAAGAGTTAGGAGGTCTGACCAGGTTAGCAATCCTTATATTTCTCCATGGTCTGTTTACATTCAGATATTTTCTGTAGAAGGTTTGGTCATCAACACAGCTGTGAAAATAAGCATTGGCCTATATGCTCCGGGCCTAAGAGACATCAGTGGGCCGGCTTACAGAGAATCAGACAATGGGTCTGAAAGACATTAACATGTTCTCCATTTAGTTTCTATTCCATTGGTTGCTTTCATGGAAATTTATGCTTATATAGACATTTAGATGCAGCTGCTTCTAGTGAATTTCATGTAGCATAGAAGCAGCATGGCGTAAGGGAATGGATTTGGGATTTGGAGTAAGAAGACAGAATCACAAAATTTACATATTGGGAAGGACATTAGCAACTATAAAAACTGGAAAAAATATTTTATGTATTGCACAGAGAATTGGATTTTAAAGAAGATATGTTTCTTTCTAACATCATACCCAATAAATGGTCAGTCATTGCCCTTTCCTTGAAGACTATAGCAGAAGGGAATTTTTCCTCCCTCCTAAGGTAGATCGTTCTACCTTTGAATAACTTAAATAGTTAAAGTTTTTTTTTTCTGGTACATCTGACCTTAATTTGCCTCTTTGACATTTCCAGTCTGCTCTGAAGGTAACTATCATGATGACACTCAATCTCTTTTCCAGTATAACCAGTCTCAGTTCCTTCAACTGATTCTCATACAGAAAACAAAACAAAACAAAAAGCTCCTACTCTCCTGTTTTGTTTTATTCTGGGTTAGAATTATGATTCTTCTGCCTATGTGATCCTTGAATAAGTCACTTCTCTTATCTCTATGGGCCTCAATTTCCTTATCTATATAATGAAGAGGTTGGATTTAATGATTTTTTCATCCTTCTCAACTCTAAATACCATGATTCTAATTTTTTCAGTTTTTTTCAATTGTGTTTGACTCTTCATGACCCCATTTGGAGTTTTCTTGGCAAAGATGCTGGAGTGGTTTTCCAAGTCCTTCTCTAGCTCATTTTACAGATGAGGAAACTGAGGCAAACAGGGTCACATAGCCAGTAAGTTTCTGAGGCCAGATTTCTGCTCAGGAAAATGAGTCTTCCTAATTCCAGGACTCTCTCCACTGTACCACCTAACTGTCATTCATACAAAACAGCTGCATTCTTTCAGGAAAGGGGTGGAGGAAAACAAAAAAGAAAGAAAATTGTACATAGTCATTATAAAAATTCTGCCAATTTCATAGGGGCCTCTATTCTTCATTTGAGACATTATATGCAAACACTTTCATTAGAGAGTCTAAAGTCTAAACTCTTGAATATCACATCTAACATTTCCTTGGTGTTATTCTCAGGCAATGTTTTCAATTCACTCAGACTCAGTTTCCTCATCTATAAGACGGGGATGATATGTATATTAGAGATTTACTTGAGAACAGTGATTTTGCAAATGTTAAGGCATAATGAATCATTATGGTTAACAACTGACCTCCTCTTTTCCCTTGGTATCCATTACATTGATTTCTCATGGTTCTTCTATGCTTTTCTTTGCTCATCCGTCTACCATTTATTTCTTAAATCCAGTCCATGGCTCTTTTCTCTCTCTACAATCTTGTCCTTGGTTATCTTATTTTCTTGAATGGCTTCAATTATCACTTCTATGAAGATGACTCCTAAATATGTATCTCTATCCTTAACCTCTCTAGAATTCCAGGGGGATACTCATTGTTTCCTCAAATAAAATATGTTCCCATTGGTAACATGGCACAACCTGCTTGGGACAGACATAGATCTTTTCCAGTCTGATCATTCAGTTCCTTTAAATGATTCTCATGCAGAAAGAAGTCAAGGCTCATCACCACCTTGGTCTTTTTGTTTGATGGTTGTTTTGTTTTGTTGTTTTGTTTTCTGGGTTTGAATTGTGATTCTTCTACCTACCACTTCTGTGACCCTTGGGAAAATCAATTCCCTTATTTCTCTGTACCTATATTTCCTTATCTATGACTATGAAAATGATTCTTAAATGTGTATTTATACTCTCAACTTCTCTCTACAACTCCATCTGGATACCCATTGTCTACTCAAATAAAATATGTTCTTGTTGGAATACATTGTAATTTATTTAGGCCAATCATGGATCTTTACTGTCCATAAGGTTACCCATGTAAGTTTCTCCTTGGCTTGATCAAAATAGCTAGTATTCCATTTCTGTTTTTATTTTCTAGTTTCCAGGCAATCATCCACTGGGATATTTACTCCTAGTATTAATAACCTCCTGGAAAATTGACTGCTTACTTACTGTTCTTAGATTTTTCTTGTTGTTGACATCCTATTTGACAGTCCTGCAACACTGTTCCTCATGTCCTGGAGTGATAGATATACTCCAGAAAGAATCCCATTCAGTTGGAAGAAAGGAATACAAATTTGGTACTGTTAGGAGTAGGATAACATCTTAAAAACAAAGGATCTTAAAAAGAAATTTAAATGAAAAACAAAATAGTTACTTGTCCAGCTGTTATAAAGGATGAACTCCTCATGAGATTCATTACTTTCACATTCAGCATAAAAAAATGAGTTACCATAGAAACATATTATGACAAGATCTATTCTCATTTACTGAGGCAAAATAGATTAGAGTCACCTTGAACAGGGGAGAAACATCGGCCTGTCCTATGAGCCTCTCACAGATTCTAGAGTGGATTTGGTACAATGTATTTGAAATTAAAATTACATATTTCCCTCCTCTTTTCATGTCATTTTAATAATGGACAGATTATGACTTGGAATAAATTTTAAAATTACATTATATAGCAAATTTTATTCCTTTAATTTTTTGTGTGTTTATCCTTTGGGAGAAATTAAATTTTTTCTAACAATATAAAATATTCCATTTTTTCTTCCCTTAATGATTTTAAAGGAATTTATTCTGTAACCATCTATATATTTTTGTAAACATTTGCAATAACTTCCATCATTAAGCATTTGGAAAAATGTTTCTTTTATTTATTGGTAGTCTCATTCTCTGTTTTTAGTAGAAAATCATTTATTTTATTTTGTTTTTCAATCTTCCAAGCATATCGATTTATTAAGCAATGCATGCCAATTGAACAACATATAGTAACTTTAAATGTAGTACAGAAAGCATTAGGAAATAATCATTCTATGTATAAAACAAGGATGGTGGTCACATTAAAATAATGAGAGTAATAGAGCTTACATGGTGTTTTTAACTAAAAATGCCAGAGACAATATTACATTTTGTCAAAGCCCCCCATTTACTTTGAAAGATCTGCTAAAACATCTTGGATTTTAAATAAATAATAAATTAGTATGATTGAGAAATATGTTGCATGAGAATTTTAAAATGGAAGAGATAATTTCACATTATAGAAAAGTTAATTTGAATAAACCATCATAGCTTAAGTATTAATTCTCTGGTTGTCGATTCTCTCATTTCTGCAAAAAGCCTAGACTAGAAATGATGAGGCAATCACGTTTACCCAAAGAACAAAGCCTTGTGACCGAATTTTGGTTGTGATTAACTTCCTTGTATTTGTAAAGTGCTCAGGCCTTGGGATGCTTTATATTATTTGCACATTGCTGTGGAGTTTAACATCATTACTGAGACTGCATGAAACAAGCTACTGTCTCCTGATAC
Organism: Trichosurus vulpecula; assembly: GCF_011100635.1. NCBI lineage: Eukaryota > Metazoa > Chordata > Mammalia > Diprotodontia > Phalangeridae > Trichosurus > Trichosurus vulpecula. Next base: position 246,331,557 of record NC_050580.1, on the reverse strand, counting down.
ACACACTGTGATATAGAATGAGAGGCAAATGCCTTAATCTTCTGCCTCCCTTTTTAGTCTTCATGAAGCAACCACCACAAAACCAATTAGGAAGGTTTCCCTTGGGAGAATGCCCCTCTTAAGTGCTAGCCTCACAATATATATTTCTAACTAATTTAAGTGACATATTGTCTCTCTTTTTAAAATTAATTCATTTATTTTTAGTTTTCAACATTCATTTCCACACGATTTTGAGTTCCAAATTTTCTCCCCATCTCTCCCCTACCCCCACACCAAGATGGCAGGCATTTTGATTACCCCTTCCCCCAGTCTGCCCTCCCTTCTATCACCCCCCTTTAATCCCTTCCCCCTTACTTTCTTGTAGGGCAAGATAGATTTCCATACCTCATTGCCTGTATATCTTATTTCCCAGTTGAATGTAAAAACAATTTTTATCATTTGTTTTCAAAACTTTGAGTTCCAGATTCTCTCCTTTCATCCCTCCCCACCCACTCTCATTAGGAAAGCAAGCATTTCAGTATAGGTTACACATGTTTAGTTTTACAAAACATTTCCATAATAGTCATACTGTGAAAGACTAACTATATTTCCCTCCATTCTATCCCATCCCTCATTTATTCTATTTTCCCCTTTCACCCTGTCCCTTTACAAAAATGTTTCCTTCTCAGTACCCCCTCCCCACATCTGCCCTCCTTTCTATCATCCCCCCCCCCCAACTTATCCTCTTGCTCTCTAGTTTTCTATAGGGTAAGATACCCAAATGGGTGTATTATTCCTTCCTTAAGCAAAATCCAGTGAGAGTAATATTGACTCATTCCCTTTCACCTCCCTCCTCTTCCCCTCCAGTGTAACAGCTTTTTCTTGCATCTTTTATTTGAGATAATTTACCCTATTCTATCTCTCCCTTTCTCCTCCCAATATACTCCTCTCTCACCCCTTAATGTTATTTTTTAGATATCATCCTTTCATATTCAACTCAATCCTATGCCCACGGTGTGTTTGTATACATACATACATACATACATATATATGCACACACACATAAATGTATATATACACACATATGTACATATGTGTGTATATGTATGTGTGTATATATAATATATATGGACACATTATATATATACACACACACACATATACATATTTATGTGTATATATATATATATTCTCTTCAACTACCTTAATCCTGAGAAAGGTCTCATGAGTTACAAATATCATGTAAGCAGTTCAACTGTTCAATAGTTCAAGTCCTCTATTTCATTGACTATGCAGTTTTTCCCACTGAAATATTATATTCAGTTTTGTTGGGTAGGTGATTTTTGGTTTTAATCCTAGCTCCTTTGACCTCTGGAATATCATATCCCAAGCCCTTGGATCTCTTAATGTAGAAGCTTCTAGATCTTGTATTATCCTGATTATGTTTCCCCAGTGCTTGAATTGTTTCTTCCTGGCTGCTTACAATATTTTCTCCTTGACCTGGGAGCTCTGGAGTTTGGCTACAATATTCCTAGTAATTTTCTTTTGGGGATATTTTTCAAGAGGGAATTGGTGGATTCCTTCAGTTTCTATTTTACTCTCTGGTTCTAGAAAATCAGTGCAGTTTTCCTTGATCATTTCTTGAAAGATGATGTCTAGGCTCTTTTTTTGATCATGGCTTTCAAGTAATCCAATCATTTTTAAATTATCTCTTCTGAATCTATTTTCCAAGTTAGTGGTTTTCCCAATGAAATCGTCTTCTATTTTTTCATTCTTTTGTTTTTATAATATAATTTCTTGATTTCCCAAAGAGTATTTAGCTTCCTTTTCCTCCTTTCTAATTTTTAAGGAATTATTTTCTTCAGCAAGCTTTTGGACTTCCTTTTCCATTCGGCCAATTCTACTTCTTAAGGCATTCTTCTCCTCATTGAGGAGTCATGTGAGAGGTCACATTTTTTGGACTTCTTTTGGCATTTGGGTTAGTCTATTTTTAAAGTATTATTTTCTTCAGTATTTTGGGGGTCTGCTTTAGTAAGCTGTAGACTCATTTTTCATGATTTTATTGCATCACCCTCATTTCTCTTCCCAATTTTCCTCTACTTCTCTTACTTGATTTTCAAACTCCTTTTTGAGCTCTTCTATGGCCTGTGACTAATTCATATTTTTCTTGAAGGCTTTAGATGTAGGAGCTTTGACTTTGCTGTCATATGATTGTATGTTGTAAGATTCTATAGTCTGATTTTTATGCTGTTTGCTCATTCTCCCAGCCAATTATTTGACTTTTGAGCACTTTGTAGGACTTTTCTTTCAGAGTGGAGAGTGCTCTATCCCAATATTAGGGGTTTTGTGTTGTCAGAGATACTTCTAGGCACCTTCTACTTTGTCTTTGGTGTTTGTGGTTTGAGAAGTCTGGAAAACACCATAGCCGCCAATGATTCACTCCCCTGAGGCCTACTCTGACCTGGTCCATTTTGGTGCAGCCCACACAGGACTGCACTCTGCTCCCAGCCTGGTGTGATAGACCCTTCATGTAGGCCTTCCAGGTTGTTTTGGGCTGGAGATTTGTTTCACTCTGTCATTTTGTGTTTTCTGTAGCTCTAGAATTTGTTTAGTCATTTTTAATAGGTATCTGGAGGGGTTTGGGGGAGAGCTCAAGCAAGTCCCTGCTTTTACTCTGCTATCTTGGTCCTGTCCCCCAGTGTCTCTGCTTAGCTTAGGCATTACTCTCACATGTTCATCTCCCTCTAGCTAGGTGGCACAGTGTTTAAGAGTCCAAGACCTTGAGTTATGTAGACTTGAGTTCAAATTCTGCCTTGTACACTTGCTAGCATGATCTTGGACAAGTAACTTAATTGGGTCAACTGCTATGTGCCTCAGTTTCTTTATCTGTAAAATGAGGATAATACTATCTATAACAGAGAGTTATTATGAATATCAAATGAATTAACAAATGTAAAACACTCTGTAATCCTTAAAGCTATTTAAAATTAAATGCTACCTATGTTTTTGCATGTAACCTCCAAACACTTAATTCTCTTCTTTCAGACACAATATAGATATTCCTTTTATGAAAGTCTACTATTAAAAAAAATAGAAAAAATTTCCATTACAAAGTACAAGAGACCCTGACTCTATTGGAATGGCATAAGTTCCTCCTCCTTCTTTAAATACTCTGGCTTCCAGAACAATTTATACTCACCCTGCCAATTTCATGACCACTTTTGATACTAGGATGAAAGGGACTGGAGATGTGTCAACCATTACCGTCATTAGTTGAGAATTGCCCTTGTGCTCTGAATATGAGAGAACACAAATGAAGAAGTTATAATCCAAAGAGAAGACAGTCCATAGGTTACATAATTTATCAGTCAATCATTTTCAAAAACTTGTCATTCAGAAAGCATGCTATTATGGATATATTCTTCTCACACCCTTTCATTGCATTTTAAACTTTGCTTAACAGAAGGAATGCCTATAGAGTCCAATCAATGGGGAATCATTTAAGGGAAAATTCATCCAGGCTCTCAGGATTATATCTGAAAATATTTTCCCCCTTGAATGTATGTGATCCTGTAGATTAGTGCCCTAGAATGCGTAATAGAAAATATCCCTGACTTAAAATAGGGTTTCATGTGTATACTCACTTAGAAAGAGTAGTAATTTATATTAAATGAGGGGTCACATTTCTAGTTCAATTCCCTTTAATATCGGTGGTTATTATAATCACAAAGGCAATAGTGTTTATCTACCTGGGCATGTGGGCTGCAGCTGTTCCCAATAGGTCTCATGAGGGCACCAGGTTTTATCCCACTTTGATACTTTTTGTAGACAGATTATAAAACATTGGAGATCCAGAACCTCTGGACTAATATTTAGGGTGGCCGATTTTACCTGAAGAACTATGTCTTTGGGAGGAGGGAGGGTGAAAGAGCCTGGTTGCTCTTTTTGAAAACGGAGCAGGATCGATGTAATTGCATAATGTGGATGGGTAGTAGCTTTCCCTGTGTTTCTATATCTATGTTTCCCTGTACCATATGGATCTGTAAGAAATCTATCTCTACTGCTTATTTTCCCAGTAACTTTAGGTGAGTTGATTAACATGCCTGAGTCATAGTGTCGTCATCTGTAGAATGAGGGGAGTTCCCTTTCCGAGCCAGATCTAGTTCAAAATATCAGGCACCAGACTATCCTCAAAAAGAGAAAGGACTAGAATAATGACTCTGGCACAGTGATAGCTATGCCCCTAAGAACACTCTTCTAAGTCCTTCCCTATTCTCTTAACCATGGGCAGCTAGTTGGTATAGTGAATAGAGAGCTGGACCTGGAGTCAGAAAGACCTAAATCCAATATGGCCTCAGAGACCTGCTAGTTTTATAACCCCAAGCAAGTCACTTACCTTCTGTCTTCCCCTGATTTCTCATCTGTAAAAGACAGATAATAATAACCCTTACCTCCCAAGCTTTCCATGGGGATCAAATGGCTTAATATTTGTAAAATGCTTTGTAAACTTTAAAGCTCTGAATAAATGCTAGCTATTAGTTGCTATGATCATGAAAGGAATCTAGAAGGCAGACAGAGATTACAGGACCAAATGCTTGGGTCTTTCATGGAGCAATTTATAAAGAGGGAAATTAGACCCCCTTTATAGTTCGGATTCTTGAAAATGATCTTCCCCCCTTACTATAACCTCAGTATTGACACCTAGCATCAAGAGCTAATTGAATGCCCACTGAAGATGTGTGGGTATAGGTCCTAGGTGTCTAAGGAAGCAAGATAATGACTATTTCTTGGCAGCCATTTGTCTCCCACCTGGTGCTGTCTTGAAAACCAACAGGCCCAGTCTGGGGTAAAATTGAGAAAAAGGGTTAGTCTTTAGCCTCTCACTAGGTCTTCTTTCTGAATCCTCAAATATTGTTCACTCCTATTATTCCTTTCCTGAAAACTTCTCAGTGCCTCCCTATTTTGTAGTTGGCAAATTAACTTTGTTCTACAAATAAAATGGGATATTATTGCACCATAGGAAATTACAAAAATTAAAATTAAGAGAAACTTGGGAAAGCTCATACAAACTGATGCAAAGATAAATAACCAGAACCAGGAAAATGATATACATATGAAGAAAAATTATATTAAATAACTAAGAATTCTGAGTAACACAGAAGCAGCTAGATGGCACAGTGGGTAAGAATACAGGAGCTGATACTAGGAAGACCTGAGTTCAAAGCCTGCCTCTGACTTAATAGATGTATGACCCTGGGCAAATGAGTCGACCTTCATCTTCCTTAGTTTCCTCATCTGTAAAATGGGGGATAATAATAGCACCTACCTTCTAGGATTTGTGTGAGGACCAAATAAGATTGTATATGTACAGCACTTTGCAAATTTTAGAGTCCTATATAATTGCTAGCTGTTATTATTCTTGTCATTATTTAATCATGATGTTACAAGGCTAATGATGAATCAGTCTTCTTGCCATTCAGAATAGAGGCGTGGAATAAGGTAATATTTTATATTTATCCAATATAATGACTTATTTTACTTGTATAAGCAGCCTTTTGGCTTCATTCACAGGGACATAGTCAGAGTGGGTAGCATGAGAGTTAAAGTCAAGGAATCGATAGTCTATTTGATAATCATTTTTCCTAGATCCCCTAAACCTTCAATGGCCTTGGACATGTCCTAGTAGAAATTCCACAGAGTGGAAATCCCCTTAACAAAAGAATGTGTTCTGTAAAACTTGGACTCAGTCAAAAGGCCACACTTGAGGACTTAGAGGACCACATGTGGCCTTGAGGCCACAGATTCCCCAGCCCTTGTCTAAGACTATAAACCAAAAAGGTTTATGGAAAGAATGAGGAAGATACAAAGAAGAAGGAGGATGCCACAGAGATAATCCATGTTGCTAAGCCATCTGGAGAAGGGGGCAATAGGGAGGCAATGAAGTTTGATGAGAAGGGGAGTGACATCATTAGGTCTGCATTTAAGAAAAATTACTTCGAGACATGTGTATGGATTGACTGAAGCGCAGAGAGATGGCCCAGAAAAACAATAATCAGAAGGACATTTCTATATTGTTTAGGAGAGGTGTTGAGGAAGTGAACTAAGGCAATGGATATGTAAGTAGAGAGAGGAATACAGGGGTAAGAGATATCTAGAGATAGAAATGACAAGATTTGGTAACCGATTCACTGTATGGGGTGATGGAGAGGAAGGTGTTGATAACAAGTTTATAAACCAGGGAGACTGGAGGAATGGTGGTGACTTCAACAATAAAATATTATAGAAAGCGTAATAAAGACTGAGCAAAAAAATATTTGACAATTAAGAAGGAACTTGTGAATCAGGGAAAGAATTTAAGGTAGACTGATGTTTTGTTAAAACGCATGGAAAAATAATGGATGCTGAGGTGGGAAAGGCTATAAAATCAGATTACTTTTTTTAGAATTTATCAGAGAAGGGGGGAAAGAAGAAAAGCTGTAGCTTTAAGGAATGTCAAGGTAAAAGTAAAACTTGTATTTGTATTTTCCTTTAGTATTGGGGTATCCTGTACATTTTTGTAGGTATCATGGAAGGATTCAATAGAGAAAGAAAGAATGGAGGTGAAAAAAATGGGAAAGGAAAATATGAGATCAAGGAGAAATGGCAAGCAAGTTTATCTTTGGTAATGAGGGCCACCTTATCCCCTGAGATTGGAGAAAAGGAAAATTGAATGATTAAATACTATCATTTTTAAATGTCTATGAGAGGACATGGAGAAGTTGATACGTGACCTGTCTTAATAACGCAGAAACAAAAGTTATCCGTTGAATGAATAGGCATTTGAATGGACATTTATGGTAGAAGAAAAAGACAAGTTGGAACAACCTAGTGTGCTACCTAGTGTGATAATCAACAGCGGTGAATAAAAGGATTACCAGTAAAAAATGAAGACCCAGATGAATCTAACAGTATGAATTTGAAAAGGACTCAATGAGCACATTTTTTTGACTTCCTTTAAGCTTGGTCAATCACTTTGAAGCATTAGAAGCAAAGAGATGTTATGGTAGGGTTGAGCCAGTTACAAATTAGAGGTTTGGAAACAACAGTAGTGTAAGAAGGCAAGGGATTCAGAGATGAAGTAAAGTACCATACTGAAAAGGATTGTGCCAGGCCTTTAAATGGAAAGAAATGCAGCCAGAACTGAAATTATTAATTAAGAAGGCCAACTTACAAGTTAAAACTTTCTAACACTTATAGATATTTAAAAGTGTATGGTAATTGGTTCCCAGTAACTAGAATTCTGTAATTGGCAGGTAGATGGCATCGTAGATAACACTAGATTTGGAGAAAGGAAGGCCTGTGTGTAACAACAATGTTACTAGCAGCTGCTGTGGAGGTGTAAGGCCAATAACACCAGCATACAGGAGAGCTCCTAGCACAGATTTTTTTTTTTATCTGCTTTTCTAAGGAAAGGAACTTTAAAGGATTTACAATCTCACTTTAACTAAACATACATATATCATTCACTTAATTCAGGAGAAAAAGTCAGCACCTTGAACTTCAGAGAAAACACAAACAGAAATTACAAGCGGAAATTATATAAACAGGGAAAATAACACATAGCAGACAGGGCTTCTAACCATGTTTCCATAGCAATACATACACACTTACCAGAGAGAGAAGAACCAACATATGGGTTTTCAAAGCCAGGGGGCTTCTTAACAGCTACCCAGAGTCTTGTCTTACCAAGTTACAGGAACACTCTTCCAATGAGTGAGCCCCCAAATAAAAATGCTAACCTCTGTTTCCGGCGGTGAAGATCTCCCCGCGCCAACATGCCTCTCGCGAAAGACCTCCTGCACCCCTCTCCCGAGGAGGAGAAGCGGAAACACAAGAAGAAGCGCCTGGTGCAGAGTCCCAACTCGTATTTCATGGACGTGAAGTGCCCAGGGTGCTACAAAATCACCACTGTCTTCAGCCACACGCAAACGGTGGTCCTCTGTGTCGGGTGCTCCACTGTACTCTGTCAGCCTACTGGAGGCAAGGCCAGACTTACAGAAGGATGCTCCTTCAGACGGAAGCAGCACTAACGACTGAATCAAGATGAACGAGGAACTGTAAAGAATAAAACAAATTTGATACAAAAAAAAATGCTAACCTCTGAGTATATATACACTTCTTCAAGGTCAGTGGGCATCACAACCATGTGACTCAAACTCATGTGACTTAGGCTTGCTTGTGACTTAAGCAGGTCTTCAAAGACTCTTGATTCAATCAAAGACTCTTGATTGAAACAAAGGCAAGACTCAATCAGAGGCACTTGATTGCCTTGATGCTGAGAAGCATTCTAAAAGAAAAACAAAACAACAAAAATCCCACCCTGCTTGCCATTACACTGAGTTCCAGGCTTGTCACAGCCATTTACTAACTACATGACGCTTATTCTCTAACTGCCTTAATTTTCTCATTTGTAACAATGGATAAAATATTGTGAGGATATTTGTTGTTGTGAAGATCAAGTGAAATAACAGAAGTAAACCATTTTGTAAACCTTAAAGGGCCATGTCAATGTTATGATTGTCATTAGCATTATCACTAATTGTTGGACAGATAACATTTCATGGCAGAGAATGTAAAAAGGATTCATGATATAACTTTTTTAAAAAAATAATTAATTTTTAGTTTTCAACATTCAGTTGCACAAGATTTTGAGTTTTAAACTTTTTCCACCTCCCTCCTTTCTCTGCACCCCAAGATGGCATGCAATCTGAAATAGAGTATATATATACATTAATATTAAAGATATTTTTACATTAGGCATGTTGTAAGGAAGAATTAGAACCAATGGGATGAACCACAAGAAAGAAGAAACAAAACAGAGAGAGAGAGAGAGAGAGAGAGAGAACAAACAGCATGCTTCAATCTGCATTCACATTCTGTAGTCCTTTCTCTGGATATGGATAGCATTTTACGTAATGAGCCTTTCGGAGTTGTCTTAGAATCTTTCATTGTTGAGAAGAACTACTCTGATGATGAACTTGATGGACTTGGCTTTTCTCAGCAGCACAGGGTTTAGAGACTGCTCCAAAGGGCTCATGATGGAGAGAGCTGTCTACATCCAGAGAGAGAACTGTAGAGTCTGAATGCAGATTGGGACAAACTATTTGCTCTCATCTTCTTTTGTTTGTGTTCTTGGTTTTGTTTCTTCTCTCTCATGATTCATTCCATCGGTCATAATTCTTCTTTGCAACTTGACTATTGTGTAGATAAGTTTAATGCAAAGTGATATGTAGAAGACATCAGATTCCATGCTGTCTTGGGGCAGGGGGAGGAAAATCTGGAACTCAGGATCATGCAGATCTGAGTCTTTAAACTAAAAAATCTTAATTAAAAAAAAAGAAATAAGTCTATCAAAGTTAGTCATAGTCAATGAGGCTGTAACTGTGTACAGTGTTCTCCTGATCCTGCTCACCTCACTCAGCACCAGTAAATATAAATCTTTTGAGCTTTTTTTCTAAAGTCTGCTTGTTTATCATTTTTTATTGGACAATAGTATTATGTTAGATTTATATAACAGAACTTGTTTAGCCATTCCCCAGTTGATGGGCATCCTCTCAATTTCCAATTTTTTGCCACCACAAAAAGAGGTGCTACAAATATTTTTGTATATGTGGTTCCTTTTCGAATTTTTATGATTTCTTTGGGATATAGCCCTAGAAGTGGTATTACTGGCTCTAAGGGTATGCCCTCTGTTATAGCCCCTTGGGTATAGTTGCAAATTGCTCTCCAAAATGGTTGGATCTGCTAACAACCCCACTAACAGTGCATTGGTGTTCCAATTTTCCCATATCTTTCCCAGTATCTATTGTTTTCCTGTTTTGTCATGTTAGCCAATCTGATAGGTGTGATGCGGTACCTCAGAGTTGTTTGGATTTGCATAATATAACTCTTTTAGATGACATTTGTGATACTTTCCGGTTTTAGGATACTATGAAAACAGTAGCAAATGTATGATATAACATCTACAATAGAGCTTGAGAAAATATAAAAAACCATGTTCAGGCATTTGTTCACGATCAAATATGAAAACTCTTTTTTTTAACTTTTGCTACTTTATAATCATTTGTTTTCTTTTCCATTATCCCACATACACTTTTTTCCTCAATATGAGGAAATGCTCCTGGCTAAATCTTCTTTGATGTGACAGAAAGATGTCTGCCATAATGGCTCTCAGGGAAGGCTAGGAAGCATTTACTTTGCATTCTGATTCTAGTGCTTGGAGTGACCTGTGAGTTAATTACCTTATGAATGGTCAGAGGGATAACATGAGCATAATGATACTTGGCATTAATGATAGCATTATAGAATTTTAGAAGTTGGACCATGATGTTTAAAGTCCCTCCCATCATTACCTGATATGTTAAAACCCTTCTAACTGCATCCCCAATAAGTGGTCATCCAGTACTCTCTTGAAGACCTCTAGTGGAAGGAACTTAATATTCCCTGATGCAGACAATTTCATTTTTGGATAGCTTCATCTTTAGTTGTCATGACAATCCATTCATATTTTAAAACATCAAAGATTTTGGAATTGTGATTTCCTGACAAATATTGCTAGCTGATATTTCAAAGGGAAAGAGTCCAGTATTCAAGGATTTGAGGCCAGATTATGAAATCTGTAATGATATGTCATTCATTCCCCAATGTTTCTAAATGATTCTCAGATCTTGAGATCAGGGACAGTTCATGTAGTTTAGAGTAGCTCCTATATAATTCTTACTTCATTAATCTGCACACTGTATGACTCTGGGGGAAAAAATTGTCACCTCCATCCACTTCCTAGCCAAGATTTATTAGTAGAGTGTTGTCAATGATACCTCATACTGCTCAGAACTCATTACTTTTATAAAGTGTACTAGATCATTCACTAGCATCCTGTGGAACATTTTCATAAATTTAGCTGTTCTTTGCTCAGTAAATGGGAAGCACTGATCCAACGTCCTGAGCTTGCAGGCTCATATGCAAATTCTAGTATCAGATAACAGAGCTATATGAATTAATATCCATTCCATATGACTATAATACAATACAATAACATAATACCCGCAAGGCTTATGTATCAATGAACACAATACAGATGATAATTGTCAATAGCCTATGTAGTTCTGCATCGCAAAATATACGAGACTCTGCACAGGAAAGGTAGAAGAAGTAAATCATTTATTCAGACATCAGAGGACTAGATCCTGTAGCCAAAACCCCCAATCCATCACAGCAGCAAAGAATTCGATACATAATACCACAGCAGAGAACCACTCTATCCCAAAACCTTCTGCCCCATGCTGGGGTGTTCCCAAAAATACACTCACAGCAACCACATGTGCTGTCTTGCTCAGCTCTGTCATAACTGTTCTCTCAGCATTTCCTGACACAACTTCCTTTTCTGCTCAGCAAGTTCCTCCCACGACGTGTGACTTAGGCTTCGTGTGATGTAAGCAGGTCACATGGCCTATTAATGGTTGGGAAAGATCTTTAAATCTAAATTGCTATTACACCTTAGTAATGGGGAAAAAAATCTGGAAATATCTTTACAAAATGATGAGGCAAAGTGAAAGGAAAAAAGGCCACAAACTAATTATACTCATATGAGAATGAATGAATAAAGAATTCTGATAGGAACTTAGAAAAGATGACTAAAAGAGTGGTTGTGGCATGTTATGAGATAAAATTATTACATTTTAAATTAGGTTCTCCCTAAGCAAATTTAGTTGTTTATGTTGCTATTTAATGCTACTTTTAAAATAAAATATTAAAAATCCACAGTTTCTTAATTTTCAAGTTTTCCAGTTAGGCAAACCTAAATTAGAATGGAACTCACTAAAAAAAAGGGAAAAAAAAAGATGAAAACTGGTATTATCAACAGGTATTCTAGTATAAAACCCATGTTCACATGACCATTGTGCCTCAGTGCCCTATCTGAAAGATACTGTTTCACATTTATCTCAATGCCTTCCATATAGCATGACCATAATAAATGCTAGCTGAATTAAATTAAATCTTTCCTTTGCCCGCTTCACAGTCTAACTTAGGTTTATGGTTATTTGTGTTCATGTTATGTAACCCCAGTAAAATGTAGCCTGCTTGAAAACAGGGACTATTATTTTTTGTCCATGTATTCCTAGTTCCTGGCACATATTCACGTGGAATGAGGACTAACACAACTCACTAAGTTGTCTCCACAATCACCAGGCTTCATGTATTTGGGATCACCTTCTCTGACATTGAAAGAGAGAGAGAGAGAGAGAGAGAGAGAGAGAGAGAGAGAGAGAGAGAGAGAGAATTTTGTATTTCAGTATTTGTCTGTCTTTTTTAGTTTGGTATTTTGTTCTTAGAATGCTTAGTTACTCTTGCATCTACTATCCTGGATTTGACTTTTCAACTTCCTCTTCAGTTTTCTAACCACTCTGGATGGTTGCCATTTAGCACTTTGAGGTTCTATTAGTATCTCTATATTGATTCCAGTGAAGTCCTATCCTTCACCAAGCAACTGACCAGGAATCCTCCACATCCCAATTTACTTTAGCTAGGCCCTGACAAGTGCACTGAAATATACGTCAAGCCCCCTGATTATCCTAACTCCTTTTCTGTACAACTGAAGGTTAAACGTGAAATTGTGGTCTAATCATCTGTTCTTTTGTAAGATTGTAACCAATGCTTCTAATCTTGAGAAATATAACAGCGAACTCAAAACTCCTTATGGTTTTTCCCCATCAATGTAAATAGCATCCATTTCTTACTGTGGACATTATCATCTAATGTTTAAAGGATTGATTAATATTATAGGAGAAATATCTGAAATGTGACTGTATTTTAAAAAGTTTTGATTCTGCCAATAACATACCCTATCTCCTTTTTTTTCTTCTCCCTGATCCTCTTTGCCCTCTAAGGTACATGTCAAGCAAACTGAACTCATCATAATAATGCTTGGCCTTCAGTGTGAAAGGAAATAAGGAATATGAACTGTTATCTGAAGTTATGACAGTTATGACAGTGATTTATCCACTCATGCTGATATTAACCATAGATTCACACACAAAGCAATGACCCTAATGGAGTCACCACTATTAAAGTTGCTTTGTCCCTCCGAAAAATATTTCTGAGTGTGTTTTGTCACTTCCATTCCTTTTTTCTATTGTGAAAAGTTCTGATCTTTTTCAAAAAAGGATAATAATTAGATTAATAGAATCCATGTTGTTGGGCAATTGTTCTATCTGGAAATATATTATACTACCCTTTTAAAGATATCTATCAAACCCAGAACATTCTAATGTAAATCAGTACTGCCTAACCACTTGACATCATTTCCTACTACATCCTTTTTCTGTTCAAGTATTTTAAAGAGGTAGCTCTGTTCCTTGCCAAGGCTAATGCCAAAACATGTATCTTTCACACAATTTCCTCCTGTCTTCTTTGGCAGATTACTGACACTATCATCACCTCTGTCTAATCTTCTTCCTATGCCTAAGAGTTGCTTCCCTAATGCCTACAAACACAATCAAGTCTCTACCATTATTGATCACACAACTGGTAAGTAGTTTTCAGTCACTTTTATATATTCTATGGTTTGATTATATATAATTTCAGAGAATCGTATAAAGACTTACATGAAATAATGTAAAGTAAAATGAGCAGAACCAGGAAAACATTGTACACAATAACAGCAATGCTGTATGATGAACAACTGCAAATGACTTAGCTTTTCCTAGTAATACTATGATCCAAGACAATCCCAAAGGACTCATGATTAAAAATGCTATCCACCTGCAGAGAAATAACTGACGTCATTGTAATGTTCATTCCTCCTTTTTAGAATAACATTTTATTTTTCCCTAATTATGTGTAAAAACAATTTTCATATTGATTTTTTAAAGGCTTGAGGTCCAAATTCTACCCATCTCTACTCTTTTCCCTCCCTGAGAAGGTAAGCAATTTGATATGTTATAAATGTACAAGCATGTAAAATATTTCCATATTAATTATTTTGTGTAAGAAAACTCAGACAAGGAAGAGAAAGAAAGGAAAAAGAAAGCAAGAGGGAGGGAGGAAGGGAGGAAGGAATGAAGGAAGGAAGACATAAGGAAGGAAGGAAGCAAGGAAGGAAGGAGACAGAAGGAGAGAGGAAGGAGAAGAAAAGAGAAAAATAGTATACTTTCATGTATATTCAGATGTATTCTCTGGAAGTAGATAGTATTTTTCATCATGAGTCCTTTGGGATTATCTTGACTCATATTTCTGAGAAAAGCGAAGTCATTTGCAGTTGTTTATCACATGTTACTGTGCAAAATGTTCTCCTGCTTCTGCTCACTTCTTTGTATCAGTTGATGTAAGTTTTTATAGCTTTTTCTGCAATCATCCTACTCATCATTTCTTATAGCACAATAATATTGCAATACAATCACATACCACAACTTATTCAGTCATTCCCTAATTGATGCACATCCCCTCAATTTCCAATTCTTAGCCACCAAATAAAGAGCTGCTATGAGTATTTTTGTACAAACGGGTTCTTTTACTCTTTTATTGATCTCTTTGGAGTACAAACTTAGTAGTAACATTGCTGCATCAAAGTGTATACAAAGTTCTGTAGTCCTTGAAGCATAGTTCCAAATTGCTCTCTGGAATGCTCGAATCAGTTCACAACTCCACCAACAATGCATTAGTGTCCCAATTTTCCCACATCCCGTTCAACATTTGTCATTTTCTTTTTCTGTCACATTAGCCAATCTGTTTCATTTCTCACAAAAATATATACTTTAAAGGAAGCAATTAATAAATTACATTGACAATTCAGATCAGTCACTCCCTTGTTCAATTAGAATCTTTTCATGTGGCTTAAAATAATGAAAATCCATTGAAATGCCACTCTTGGTTTCCAATTTGAAGACCCTAGGCTTTTACAGGCTAGGACCATGGATTACAATCTCTGGCAGGGCCTACTGAGTTGATTGGATTTCAAATATTGGCCCATAAGTTGTATTGTTTAGCACCTGAATGTTATGTTAGCTAAACATGTAAGGGGCTCATTTCCCAAAGGAAGGCCACCAGGTGACCCATATTTAACTATGGCAAGCTACATAAATACCCAACTAAGGCATAGTAGCGTTGAGACCCACATTAGTGGGAGGCATGCCAGTAAGATGTAATCAAGGATTTTTTGAAGATGAAGAATTTTGTAATAATTATACTTGATGGAATAATATTGATATCTCTCCTCCTCCTTCCTCTTCCTCCAAGTCTCCCCTTTTCCTTCATTTTATTCCACTAGAGTAGGAACAAATATGTCTACATCCCCAAGCAAACTATCTTCCCAGAAATATCATGTATACATTTTTAAATGCATAATTTACATTCTTATTGTCATACAGTTAACCCCACCAAAGGAAAATGTGTATTGCTATATAATTTATTTATGCAAATTTGACTCTGAGAAAAGTTTTATATGCAAGGTACAAAATTGGTCAGGTCTAACCAGTTTTAAAATGTAATAAGAGCTGAGTGTAGCTACAAAACCCATAATTTATAGTCTTAACACTGAGATAGAGGTACTTGGTTAGTTTTAATATCCACTCCATCCTACAAGCTTGACAAGGAAATTGAGAGTTTCAGGTGAATTTTTTGAAGTTCACCTTTATTCGTAATGTGTTTAATAAATATAGATATCTGAAAGCAAAATAAGGACAATGTTTATAAATTTGAAAATGGTGTTGCAAATTACTGATTTCTTTATCACATATGCTTTTAAGGAAACAAATTCAGAGGCCACTATTTTGTAGTAGTTATTTAATATATGAATATGACATTTTACCCTTTAATTAGTATCTTTTTAAACTACTCTAGTTTATAGTATTAAAAGCACTTAGAACATTTTCAACTGAAAGAAAAAGAGAATTTTGCTTCAAAGAAATTATCTGAAGACATTGTGCTATATAACAAATTTAAGCATAAATCAGCACTGTGTCATATTTGCAATGCCACCCAATATAGCAAATGTTTTTGGAAGACAAATCTGAAATGTTCAATAAATAGGTCACTGAACTCAGAGTCCTCATAGTCAAGTATGTATTCTGTAGAGACTATCATCTGAACAAGTTCAAAAGATATGTTCTAGTCTTCTCATCCCCACCACCAATACTTATGCCAGTCCCCAAGTCTCCAGGGTGCTGTAACATTGCAAGGGAATTGTCAAAGATGAAGCCAAAAGAAGGGCATATTTCAAATGCTTCTGATTGCCAGCCTGTTCTAATTACTGAAACAGGACATCTGAAGAGCAATCAATACATTTGGAATCATCACATCAAATCACTGTTCCTATATTCACATTCCCCTGAAAGACAAAATAAGAGCAGAGCTCCCTAATTTGTAGTGCAATCACTTAATTTAGTTTAGCATGCAAAATCTCCCAAAAATAGAAGATAATTTTATTGTCGATAGTGAATGCGTTACATTTTGGCTGGCTGTGGGGACACACACCTGCAGTACCTGTTACTAATGGGGAAACTGAGGTTGGTGAATCAGTCAAGTTTCTAGAATTTGAGTGGTTGTATGGATAAAGTAGATGTCATGCCCACACTAAGTCTGCCATCAGTATTATGAGCCTCCAGGAAGAAGGGTACCAGAACACTATCTAAAGAAGGGCAAAGTGTCCAACATCAGAAACAGAGCAGGAGACAGCTTCCTGGAGTAGCTAGGTGGTACAGTGGATAAAGCTCCAGGCTTGGAGTCAAGAAGATGCGAGTTCAAATGCAGCCTCAGAAGGTTACTAACTGTGTGCCTTTATCAATAAGGCAAGATTCATGACCTTGAAGACGACCATGAACATGCCTGAATGGGTCAGAATCACAAAGTATAAAAAAGTCTCTAGGTAGAAGGCAGAGGAAGTATAACATTTATTTAGACTCCAGAGGATAAAATTCCAAGACTAATAACCCCAATTCGATATAGCAGTAATTATATTCCAAAACCAGTAAGCCCACCTCAATGTAGCAACAAGGAAATTATAACAGTATTGTAGTAAGGAATCAAGTCATCCTGTAACCTCTCCCTGCTGGGGCCTTCCTGTAAACAGTCACTCACGAATCCTAACTCTCTGCTCAGCACTGTCTTCTGCAGCTCTGTGGATGTTGGCTCTCTCAATTTCTGCCCTTCAGCACCCTCTTGATGTTAGCTGCTTCAATGTCTTCTTGATGTCTGCTTCTCAATTCTGCTTCCCTTCAGTTCTGTCCTTCGATTCTGGTTCTCAAACACTCTGGGCTCTCCTTATATACAGTCCAAGCTGTTGTCTGATTGGCTAGAACTCAGGTCTCTGATTGGCTGAATTCATGATTGACTAGAACTCAGTGAACATACCATTGGCTCTGGTTTTAGCAACTCCCCTCAGGGCCCTGAGGGCTTCACACCTAAATTGGCTTAGTGCCTTGTAAGTAGAGGCTTCAGGCCTATTTACAAACAAAGATATAATCAAGCTTCCCCACCTAGACCCACCTGAGGCCTATTGAATGGGTAGGGAAGATCTTTGGTCACATTAAGACTACCCAAGATCTTTCTTGTCCATTACATAGGCAACTTGTATCTGAATAGGTACTGACATTTTTTTTTTGAGCACAACAGAATCCCCTCAAAATGAACATATCACAATTGGGAAATACTTAACATAACATCTCATCACCAGAGCGGCCACACGGCACACTCACTGTCCCCTAGATCTTTGTATCCATTACTTAGGTCAATGGGCAATTGGTGTCACTAATACCATAACACTATAACAGTACAATAAGGATAGTACAAAATAAGTACATAGAACAATATCATCGATCGAATGGGCCTCAGCATCTTGGAATAAAGGGCAAAGGTCTCTTCTTCCGTAGCTGTCCCTACACAAAGAGGTCAAGAGTCCGTATGAGAGGTCAGTTCTTTAGCAAGCTTGCACCCGGGAACTCGATTGATGCCGGGTCTAGATATGACACATCACAGTTGTGGACACTGGGTGATGTCCAGTTTAAGCAATCAGTCCTCCCCAAGACTAGGGTACTTAATCCCAGAGGAGACAGGACTAGCAAAAAGGTTAAACAAAACAAAGGCCAAAAATAGCGGGCTATTATCCTTCAAATAAGATCATCTCCACTTTGATTGAGACTCCAAATATGCAGTGTTGATTCAACCTCATAGCCAAACTCAGGTGGGAAACGTTTCTTTTCAAAAGGAACACAATGAGGAAACTAAGCCAAGAGGATCCCCTCCTAGATTGAGACTAAGTTTGTCCTCACAGACTTTCCCCAGATGTACAAAGGAAAACAATGGGAAAACTAAGCCCGCAGGATCCCATCCTAGATAGACAAAGGTTGTCTTCACTGCTTTTTCCCCAGATGCAAACTTCCACTTGTCAATCATACAAGATCACATTCCCTCTGAGTGGCTTTGTGCCATTGATCTAATCTGAGTCTCCCTGAAGGTGCGACAAACTCGGGTACAAAGGTTCAGGATCTGTAGCATCTATAGGGGCCGTTCTTACTTCTCTATTCTGTCTGTTTTCAAGCCCCTTATCTCAGTACATTCTGTACAATTCATTGGTTGGAATGTCATTTATCATTTTAAAGTCTATCCCTGCTCTCAATAGAGCAGTGAACATTTTTTTTCTCATCACATTATTCTGATGCCAAATTTGCTGGCTATTGACTCTTCTCTCTCAAGGAGATGTATCTCTTCCCCAGTCTTCTAAGTCATTTAACTGTGAAATCTTATCTATCATTCCCGATAGAGAGCTCCCTTCTTCTACAAGCAGCAGAGTCAAAATTAGGTGTTTATAAGCAGGAGGAGCTGTCTTAACTATTAAATTTCTGTGACAGACTCCCAAGGAAGTGTCATAGTATGTATCTGCACTTCCTCTCATAACAGCAGGTTTCATTGCCTCCTCCTTTAACTTGCTGATAACCATCTCTAAGTGAATACCAAGGTTTATCTCCAGTGGGCCACATAGAATCAACGGGATATTTTCTATGGCATCTCTTCATACTAAAGCTAACAGACTAATCATACTTTTATGACTTTCTTGTAGATGATAATCCCTAAAAGTCTTCTGCACAAAAGCATTCTGGCTGATACCTATGAATCTCATACAATTCACATTATCAACAGATACTCCTGGGGCCCCTTGATAACTGATTCTCACTATCCAAGATATTAATGATTCTTGCATTGTTTGGGTAAACCTACTCAAAATGTCTGTAATTTCTTTCTGTGAAAAATCTTCCAAAACCTTCCTCATAACTTAATTACCATTTTGGGTTTCCTTCCTCCTTTGCAGTAAGGGATACACTTCTCTCTGAGAGTCTAACAATCTGTCATTCTCTGTATGAGGAACATCATGCACCATAGTAACATTTCACACCTCAGCTCCTAACATTGTTTCATTTTCTCTGGACTCTCTACCCCTGACACCTTGGCAAGGACAAAACTGGCAGTTAGACTCGACCTGGGCTTAGTTGAAATGCACTTTTGACCTCTTTGGCTTCCTGTTTCTCCTAGCCACACTAACGGCAAAATTCTCATTTGAGTCAGTAGATTCCTGAGCAATAACTTGCCCTTCTGCTGCCTGAGATTACCCATCTTGCTGTGGCATAGAAGTATCCTTATTTTTTTCTCTTAGTTTCAGTCTTTCATATACCAGCCGATAACAATATCCAACCTTGCCTAGAGATTGCTGTTGATGATCCTTTCCTTGGCTTAATTTCAATCTCTCACAAATATTTTTTTCCAAATCCCTAGGGCCTCCCCTCTGTAGCTTTGGTTCTCAGTTTTCACAGAATCCAGGTCCATTAGCCTATTCCTTTGCTAGGAAGGAATAAGATAAATTGTCCCACCCTGGGATATTCATCTCTTCCTCTGAAGTTCTTCTGCTTCTAAATAGAAATCATATACTTAGCAATCCCATCCTCATTGCCAGATATAGCTTAAAGGCAGAACTCATGTCTTCGAAGAAAATCATGAATATGCCTGAATGGTTCAGAATCACAAAGTGTGAAAAATTCTGTAGGTAGAAGGCAGAGGAAGTATAACATTTATTTAGACTTCAGAGCATAAAATCCCAAAACCAATAACCCCAATTAGATATAGCAGTAATTATATTCCAAAACCAGTAAGCCCACCTCAATGTAGCAACAAGGAAATTATAACACAGTATTATAACAAGGAACAAAGTTATCCTGTAACCTTTCCCCATGCTATAGCCTTTCTGTAAAAAATCACTCACAAATCCTAACTCTCTGCTCAGCACTCTCTTCTGCAGCTCTGTCAACACTGGCTATCTCAATGTATTCTCTTAAGCATCCTCTTGATGTCTGTAACAACAATGTTGTTAGCAGCTGCTGTGGAGGTGAAAGACCAGCAAATAGCCTAGTAACAAGAGCACACAGGAGGGCTGCTAGCACAGATTCTTTAATCCGCTTTTCTAAGGAATGCAACTTTAAGGGGTTAACAATCTCACCTTAATTAAGAATGCATGTATCATTCACTTAGTTCAGGGGAAAAATCCAGCACCCTGACCTTCAGAGAAAACACAAATTACAAGTGGGAATTATATAAACAGAAAAATAACATAAATCAGCTAACAGGCTTCTAGCTATGTGTCCAAGCAATACATAAACAGTTACCAGAGAGAGAAGCACCAACATCCAAGTTTTCAAAGCTGGAGCAGGGGGAGGGTTCCTTAACAACAGCTTATTACTCAGAGTCTTGCCTGGTCAAATCACACAACACTCTTCCAGTGAGTGAGAATCCCAAAACAAAACACCAGCCTCAGATCATATATATCCTTCTCAGGGTCAGAGGTCATCACAACCATGCCACTAAAACCGATGGGAACTAGGCTTGCTTGTTTCTTTGGTAGGTCATCAAAGACTCTTGATTCAATCAAAGACTCTCAATTGAAACAAAGGCACTTGATTACCTCAGTGCTGAGAAGCACTCAAAGAAAAAAACAGCAAAAAGTCTCACTTTGCTTAGCATTACATTTGAAAGGGAAGACTAAAAGGTGTTTGGTTACCTTAGCATTCCAAAAGAGAAAAGAGTGAAAAAAACAAACCACCCTTCTTACCATTACAGTGACCCTGGGCAAATCACTTAACCTCTGTTTGCCTCAGTTTTCTGATCTGTAAAATGAGGATCATAGTAGTAGTTAACTCCAGGGTTGCTGTAAGGCTCAAATGAGATAACATTTACAAAGTGCTTAGCAAGATTCCTGGCACATAGTAAGCACCATAGAAATGTTAGCGATTAGCTATTATTAAAGCTCCTATACCAAAATGTTGTGAGGTCAGTTCTTCAGTGACTGCTGTACTTTTTGCCTGGATAACATCAGGAGACTCTATCTCCAAAAACAACAATGACAAAAATATAATATTTGGATATTCGTTTAAGGGTATTCTATTGGACTAGGTAATCGGAGTCAAAATTAACAGGAGAACTGAAAGGGATCTTAGAGATAATCTAGTCTAATATATGGCTGATATACATACATATGCATATATATATTATATAATATATATATATATAAAGACACACACACATGCAGAGATAGAGAAAGAGAGACAGAGAGAGAGATTGAGAGAGAGAGAGAGATAGAGAGAGTTGTAGCAGAGCTGGTGACTATCAGTCTTGGCAAGAGGACAAATATTATAAAGTTTTCCAGGGGCAACAATGGAAGACATGTCTTTGCCCAGAGCAAGAAGCACAAAAACAAGCCCTCACATAAATTTTTCAATCCATGATGGGAAAATAATAAAATAAATCATTAAGATCAATGAAACTGATGAAGAGGTAGAATCCATTCCTTTCTAGCATCTCTAGCTATTGAAGGACTTTCTGCAATAAGTTTTTGCACCCTCTGAATCTTGGTGACCTGGAGAAAAGTCCTATCCTAATTACAGCAATTGCCTTAGTCAGAATGTTTCACAATCCCAACATGTTTTCCACGTCTATAATGTCTTTCTTCCGAGAATGGCATAGCATTCTCTGGAAGGTATTATTAGTATTTTCATTACAACACTGTTCTTCTCCTTTCAAAACTGAGGAAGTTGAAGTACACCAAGGCTAAGTAACTTGCCTGATGCTAGAGTCTCAAATGAATCCAGGAGAAATACCTTATAATCCGGGCTTCCATGGTTATGCATTATTCCTAGAATACATCAAATCCCCAGAGATGCAGGGAAGAAAATGAAGAGTAATTAAGAATAGAGGATGGGTAACAAGCTATTATGCACATATTTCTGTTCATCTCATAGCCACAGAAGTCATCAAGCCTGGAACGCACTTCATCCTCATATCTGCCTTTCAAAACCTTTTGAGAAACCCTTGGAAAGTTTGTCTGAGCCCAGCCCATTTCAGGCACAGAGATCACTGCAATAATAAGGATCTTCTTGATAGAGGAGTATTAGAATTTGTTTTATAGATTGAAGAATCTCAAAGTGTTAGATCAGTGGACAGTGAATTCCAAGGAAGGGAGAAAATGTGAAGAGTGATATGAAGAAAGGAAAGGGAAAATCACATTGGAAATACAATTTTCAAACCAGTTAGTGTAGAGAGGGCTATTGTATGTGAGTAATAGTAGCTAAATCTCAACAAATTAGCAAATATGGGAATTCTCTTCAACTTTGTGTAAAACAGTTTGGAATTTAAGGTGTAATCCAATGAGGGGTCTTTGAAGTATGTGTTTGTATATTTTATTTTGTTTTAAGTACAAAAGTAGCATGATCAAAGGAGGCTTTTAGGAAGATTAAGTTGGCAGTACTGTGAAAAATGGATGAATGGGACAAGAAAGATGGAAGCCCATGGGAGAAAAAGGATATTTTTGGTCAGAACATAAAGGAAAGGGAAAGAGAATAATCATTTATATAGTGCCTTCTATTTACCAAGCAACATGTCAAGTGCTTTTTACAAGTATTATCTCATTTGATCCTCAAAACAACCCTGTGAGAAAGTATTATTATGATCCCTATTTTATAGTTGAAGAAACCGAGGAATACAGCAGTCTAGTGACTTACCCAAGGTCACACAGGTAGTATATATCTGAGATTAAATTTGAACTTAAGTCTTCTTGACTCCAGACCCAGGACTCTATCACTGTACTACCAGGTGCCTCTAAAGGACAAAAAAAGAAAAAATGTATACAAAAGACACAATTAAATTTGACATTCTGGGTTATGAATGCTCTGTATCTACTGCCTTTGGTAGATAATTCTGCCTTTACTATTTAGTTCTAAATTACATAATATTTAAATATAAAATCTCTGCTCAGTGTTTTCTCCTTGAACTAGTGACATGAATACTAAAATGAACCGAAGGAAACATGTATTTCTTGCCAATCTAAAGTCTACATAAAAAGAAGTATTGATAAATGCAACGCTAAGAGCCCATTAGCCGAAGAATGAAGACTCTCTCATTCTTAAGTTTCTTTAAGTACTCATGACAGAGAGCATTTCACATCTTTTACAAGGAATGTTTTCTGTCATTTTCATTTTCTCATGTTTTGATTGGGTTTGGAACTATGGGAAGGATAAGAAGAATTACAACGATGTTTCAGAATACAGTGTTCTGAAACGAGTATTGAGTCAATAATAAAAGTAGAAAGAAATGTTCAGGAGAAGAAAAGAATTGAGGAATTTGTCAGTAAACATTTATTAAGCACCTGCAAAGTGTGAGGCACTGGACTTGGGCTACAAAGATATAACAAGAAAACAGAAATCAGGGATTTTAAAGGATTTGTATTTTATGTCTATAACATTTATGAGTTAGCAAAATCAAAGCTTATTTGAGAAGGAAGGGAAAGAACAACCACTAGATGGATAAGAAAGGAGCTTTTTATTTGTTTGTTTGGAAGTGGCACCTCAACTGAACTTTGAATGGATCCAGTTGTTTCAAGGTCCCAGGAAGACAGAGACAGAGAGATAGACAGAGAGAGACAGAGAGAGAGAGAGACAGAGAGAGACAGAGACAGAGAGAGACAGAGAAACAGAGAGAGAGAGAGAATGAGAGAGAAAGTGAGAGAGAGACAGAGAGAAGGAGAAAGAGAGAGAGACGGAGAGGGTTTTGTTGTTATAGTTGCCATTGTTTATCTTTTAGGGATTTTACTAATCTCACACATATCCTGGCCTTTGTTCTTCAGAAGAATAATTATTAAAAAGTTTTCATAGAGAATCATTGATCCTTTCAGAGGTGGTACCATGAATCCTAAGTTTCTAGGCTTTATTCATGATGAGTTAGGAAGCTTCAGGATGTGAAGACTCAGTACAAAGAAACATGGAGTATACAACTGTAATGGCAAGTAAAGTGGGACTTTTGTGGTCTTTTGTTTTGGAATGCTTCTCAGTACTAAGGAAATCATGTGCCTTTGAGTCTTGCCTTTGTTTGAATCAAGAGTCTTGATTGGAAACAATATATATGATATGATGTTAGTGATTAAAGATCTTTCCCACACTCTTCTGCTAAGTAGATTCTAAGCCTCAGGCCTACACCATTTTGCTAAGTAAGCACTAAGCACCAGGGCACTAAACAGAGTATATATGCTCTGAGGTTGGCATTTTGCTTTGGGAGGCTTACCCATGGCAAGAGTGTCTATGTGATTTGGCCAAACAAGACTCTAGGTAGCCACTGGAACATCTATCCACCAGCTTTGAAAACCCAGATGTTGATGCTTCTCTCTCTAGTAACTATGTATATAATGTCTTTCTCAGATCCTAAAAACCTGTCTGTTGACTTGCGTTTCTTTGCTCTGTTTATATAATTTCAGCTTGTAATTTCTGTTTGTATTCTCTCTGAATTTCAGGGTGCTATCTTTTACCCCTGAACTAAGTAAATGATATATTTATTTTTAACTGAAGTTAGATTCTTAATCACTTATAGTTGCTTTCCTTAGAAAAGCAGGTCAAAGAACCTGTGTCAGCAGCTCTCCTGTGTGCTGGTGTTATTGGCCTTACATAGCTACAGTAGCTTCAAGTAACACTGATGTTACAGCAATAAGGTAGTAAAAAAGACAGACATACAATGAAGGGAAGATAAGGAAGATAGGTGGAAATAGGTCAGATTTTCTGGGTCCAGTTAGTATCCTAGAGGGAATCAGTCAACATAAACCAGTGAAAACTGACGTATTTTTATAAGGTTCTTATCTGAATCTAAGAGCACCAGGCAATGGGGAAAGGGAGGAAGGAGTCTGAACTAGGGGACTGGTACTGATTTCATGTGAAAGATGGGAACTCTGGTTGAATTAGCAACTGGGTGCTATTCAAACTCTACTAGGAGACATGGCTTTTAACTGTTATTGTGAGTGGCTTGAGGCAGAGCAAAGATGGGGGAGCAAAGCAGTCAGCCAAAATCACAACCGTAAAATAATGCTTTAAATCAAATTCTGGAGTGATAGAGGCAACAAAAGGTGAGAATGAGACATCCTTCCAACCCAAGACAAGATAGGAGGTGTGGAAGAAAGATCTGTGACATGGTGGAGGAGGTAACCTGTGGTCCATATGGTTGAAACTTGGACTAGGAGGTGGTGACAGAAGCAGCAGCTGCTTTGGGAGTGCTCAAGCCAGAAATGATAAGGGGAACTAGCAACTAGTCAGACAGATATTATAGGGTACTCCTCGGCTAGCACTGGACACAGGACCAGGTTGTTTTGCAACTCCATTGTAAACAAACACTTCTGGGTCAAAATATAAGGACAGAGAGAAGCACTTTTTTCTAGAGGTTTATAGGAGTCCTAAGGGGCAACTATTTGGCAGCTTCGTTGCCTATACCCTTCTTTGGAACATAGTTCAAGGGCAGAGGAGTTTGATCAAGAAAAATTGGAATGCCTGAGGCGCAATAATACTGTGTGCCCCAAGGGACCAGGGACCCTGAAAAACAGTATATTTTCTAGTTACAAAGGAAAAGGCATCCTGAGGAGCGTGATCTATTGCAATCCCAAGGTATCGGGGCTCTTCTTTGGTATGGACCAGAGAGTAGACCAAAAGAACATTGACCACAACTCTTCCCAGATTATACAACACTGGAAACATAAACTAATTCCAAATCCCTATAGCTAGCTTTGAAAAGAGCTGTATAAAAATGTTTAAAGTTTGAGACAGAGCCACTCCTCATGCCACATGAGGAACAGAGACTATTTACATAAAGTGCCAAATCAAGAAATAAGCTGGGAAAATTGGCCAACAACAACAATAACAAAGGACTTAACCATAAAAAGCTACTATGATGACAACAGAGGAGGTCAAGACACAAACTCAGTAGAAAATAAGGAATTTGAAATAGTTACAAAGTGTCCAAGGATAAAAAAATGAATTGGACACAAACTCAACAAGATTTCCTGGAAAAGCTTAAAAAATGACTTACAAAATAAGAGTAGTAGAGAGAAAAAATAGGTAAAGAAATGAAAGAAAAGGAATAAAATTATGAAAAGACAAATACAAAGCTCATGGAAAGCATAAAAAGCTAAACGTTAAAGAGAAATCATAAGGTATCCAATAAGATTAAACTTTTTTACCTTTATATTCAAGAAGATGACATACGTCTTCTAAGACTTTTATCATTATTAGGATTGTTAGAAGTATTCTACATTGAAAGAGGTGCAAAAGTAAGTTGATTACTTTGGATGATATAAAAAAAATTGACAGGCAAGAAAGAGGGATGCCATAAAAGGAGGATGGAGAGAGAAAGAATGGGGAAAATCATTTCACATGAAAGAGGAATGTAAGCAAGAGCTGTGACAATGGAAGGGGAAATGTTGAAACTCAATCACATCTAAATTCATTCAAAAAGGGGAAATACAACGACATGTTCAATTGTTAATAGAAATCTGCATTACCCAACAGGAAATTAAGAGAAGAACAGGCTAGAGAAAGGGATGGTGATTAAAAAAAGGGAGAAGATAAAAGAAGACAGTATTCAGAAGCAAAGAAGACTTTAAAGAAGGGACAGTACAAAAAGGCAAAGTGAAGAATAAATAGAAGAAAATAGGATGAAGGGGAATCCAGTATTAGTAATCATAATTATGAATGAGAATGGGATGAGCTCACTCATAAAATGGAAGTGAATTATAAAAAGGATTAGAAACGAGAATCAAACAATATGTTGATTGAAAGAAACACACAGAGCAAAAATAAGGTTTTGCATTAAAAACTATTATGCCTCAGCTTTAGTATAAATAAAGGCAAAGATTATAATCATGATCTCAACAAACCAAAAATAGATCGAATTAAAAGGAATGAGCAGAGAAACTAGATTTTGCTAAAATTAACCATAGACAACGAAATAATATTTATACTAAAAATAAATGCACCAAAAGACATAGCATTCAAATTCTTTTTTTGTTTTATTTTTTTAATTTAATTTATTTAATATATTTAGTTTTCAGCATTGATTTTCACAATAGTTTGAATTACAAATTTTCTCCCCATTTCTACCCTCCCCCGCACTCCAAGATGGCATATATTCTGGTTGTCCTGTTCCCCAGTCAGCCCTCCCTTCTGTCACCCCACTCCCCTCCCACCCCCTTTTCCCTTCCTTTCTTATAGGGCAAGATAAATTTATATTCCCCATTGCCTGTGTACCTTATTTTCTAGTTGCATCTCAATTTTTTTTTTGTTTTTGAACATCTGTTTTTAAAGCTTTGAGTTCCAAATTCTCTCCCATCTTCCCTTCCCACCCACCCTCCCTAAGAAGTCAAGCAATTCAACATAAGCCACATGCATATCATTATGTGTAACCCTTACACAATACTCATGTTATGAAAGACTAACTATATTTTGCTCCTTCCTAACCTATCCCCTTTTATCCAATTTTCTCCCTTGATCCTGTGCTTTTTCAAAAGTGTTTGTTTTGGGGGGCGGAGCCAAGATGGCGGCTGGAAAGCAGGGACCAGCCTAAGCTCCCTGCCGAGCCCCTCCAAAAACCTATAAAAAATGGCTCTGAACCAATTCTAGAACGGCAGAACCCACAGAACAGCAGAGGGAAGCAGGGCTCCAGCCCAGGACAGCCTGGATGGTCTCTGGGTGAGGTCTATCCCACACTGAGCTGGGAGCTGGGAGCTGGGAACGGAGTGGAGCAGAGCCCAGCCTGAGCTGCGTGGACCATCCAGACCAGAAGCCAGGCAGAGGGGGCCCTAGCGCCCTGATTCAGTGAGCTGCGGCAGTTACGAGACTTCTCAACCCACAAACATCAAAGACTGCTGAGAAGGTTATTGGGGAAAGCTGCGGGAATGGAAGGAGTTCGCGGTTCGGCTTCCAGCCCCGGGGGCAGCAGAGGTGGGGCAGCTACGGCTGCTGCTGCTTCCAGCTCCAGGCCCACCTGGTAGGAGGAATTAAGTGGCGGATCAGAGCAGGGGTGCACAGCCTGCTGAAGATCTAAGCCCAGTTCGGGTTGGGGGTTCTTGGCAAAGGAGCAGTGCTGGGGTGGCAGAGCTGGCACCTCCCCCCCAAACATGGAACATAGAACTCTCTAGTCTACAAGCAGTCATACCCCACTGAAAAACCCAAAGGTCAAGTTAGTTGGCTAGGAATATGGCCAGGCAGCGAAAACGCACCGAGATTCAGTCTCAGACTCTGCATTCTTTCTTTGCTGACAAAGAAGACCAAAACATACAGACAGAAGAAATTAATAAAGTCAAAGAGCCTACAACAGAAACCTCAAGAAAAACATGAACTGTTCCTAGGCCATGGAAGAGCTCAAAAAGGATTTGGAAAAGCAAGTTAGAGAAGTAGAGGAAAAATTGGGAAGAGAAATGAGAAGGATTCGAGAAAACCATGAAAAACAAGTCAATGACTTGCTAAGGGAGACCCAAAAACATACTGAAAAATACACTGAAGAAAACAACACCTTAAAAAATAGACTAACTCAAATGGCAAAAGAGCTCCAAAAAGCCAATGAGGAGAAGAATGCCTTGAAAGGCAGAATTAGCCAAATGGAAAAGGAGGTCCAAAAGACCACTGAAGAAAATGCTACTTTAAAAATTAGATTGGAGCAAGTGGAAGCTAGTGACTTTATGAGAAATCAGGATATTATAAAACAGAACCAAAGGAATGATAAAATGGAAGACAATGTTAAATATCTCATTGGAAAAACCACTGACCTAGAAAATAGATCCAGGAGAGATAATTTAAAAATTATTGGACTACCTGAAAGCCATGATCAAAAAAAGAGCCTAGATATCATCTTTCAAGAAATTATCAAGGAGAACTGCCCTGATATTCTAGAGCCACGGGGCAAAATAGAAATTGAAAGAATCCACCGATCGCCTCCTCAAATAGATCCCAAAAAGAAATCTCCTAGGAATATTGTTGCCAAATTCCAGAGCTCCCAGATCAAGGAGAAAATACTGCAAGCAGCCAGAAAGAAACAATTTGAGTATTGTGGAAACACAATCAGAATAATACAGGATCTGGCAGCTTCTACATTAAGAGATCGAAGGGCTTGTAATGCAATATTCCGGAGGTCAATGGAGCTAGGATTAAAACCTAGAATCACCTATCCAGCAAAACTGAGTATCTTGCTCCAAGGCAAAATATGGATTTTCAGTAAAATAGAGGACTTTCAAGCTTTCTCAGTGAAAAGACCAGAACTGAATAGAAAATTTGACTTTCAAACATAAGTATCAAGAGAAGCATGAAAAGGTAATCAAGAAACAGAAATTGCAAGGGACTTACTAAAGTTGAACTGTTTTGTTTACATTCCTACATGGAAAGAGGACATGTATGATTCATGAGACCTCAGTATTAGGGTAGCTGAAGGGAATATGCATGTATATATATATATATATATATATATATATATATATATATATATGTATGTATATATATATATATATATAATTGAATGTGTATGTATGTATATATCTATGTGTATATATATGTGTGTGACACAGGGTGAGTTGAAGATGAAGGGAAGATATCTAAAAGAAATAAAATGAAATTAAGGGATGAGAGAGCAACATACTGAGAGAGGGAGATAGGGAGAGATAGAATGGGGTGGATTATCTCGCATAAAGGTGGCAAGAGGAAGCAGTTCTGTGGGAGGAGGGGAGAGGGCAGGTGAGGGGGGAATGAGTGAACCTTGCGCTCATCAGATTTGGCCTGAGGAGGGAATACCATACATACTCAGTTGTGTATCTTACCCCACAGGAAAGAAGAGGGAGGAAGATAAAAAAAAAAATAAAAGGGGGGGATGATGGAGGGGAGGGCAGATGGGGGTGGAGGTAATCAAAAACAAACACTTTGGAAAGGGGACAGGGTCAAGGGAGAAAATTCAATAAAGCGGGATGGGTTGGGAAGGAGCAAAATGTAGTTAGTCTTTCACAACATGAGTATTGTGGAAGGGTTATACATAATGATACACATGTGGCCTAGGTTGAATTGCTCCACTTCTTAGGGAGGGTGGGTGGGAAGGGAAGAGGGGAGAGAATTTGGAACTCAAAGGTTTAAAATCAGATATTCAAAAACAAAAGAAAGGTTTTTGCATGCAATTAAAAATAAGATACACAGGCAATGGGGCGGAGAAATTTATCTTGCCCTACAAGAAAGGAACGGAAAAGGGGATGAGAGGGGAGGGGGTTGATAGAGGGGAGGGCTGACTGTGGAACAGGGCAACCAGAATATACGCCATCTTGGAGTGGGGGGGGAGGGTGGAAATGGGGAGAAAATTTGTAATTCAAGCTATTGTGAAAATCAACGCTGAAAACTAAATATGTCAAATAAATAAATTTAAATTAAAAAAAAGAAAGTGTTTGTTTTTGATTACCTCCTCCCCCATCTGCCCTCCCTTCTGTCATCCCCCCTTTTTTATCTTCCTCCTTCTTGCCTGTGGGGTAAGATACCCAATTGGGTGTGTATGGTATTCCCTCCTCAGGTCAAATCTGAGGAGAGCAAGTTTCACTCATTCCCCCTCATCTGCCTTCTCTTCTCTTCCTACAGAACTGCTTTTTCTTGCCACTTTTATGCGAGATAATTTACCCCATTCTATCTCTCCCTTTCTCCCTCTCTCAATATATTCCTCTCTCATCCCTTAATTTGATTTCATTTCTTTTAGATATCATCCCTTCATCTTCACCTCACCCTGTGCCCTCTCTCTCTCTCTCTCTCTCTCTCTCTCTCTCTCTCTCTCTCTCTCTCCTTATATATATACACATACAAATATACATACATACACGCACATATACATACACACACACACACACACACACACACACACACATATATATATGCATATTCCCTTCAGCTACCCTAATACTGAGGTCTCATGCGTCATACACATCATCTTTCCATGTAGGAATGTAAACAAAACAGTTCAACTTTAGTAAGTCCCTTGCAATTTCTTTTTCTTGTTCTTTTTCTTGATTACCTTTTCATGCTTCTCTTGATTCTTTTGTTTGGAAGTCAAATTTTCTATTCAGCTCTGGTCTTTTCACTGAGAAAGCTTGAAAGTCTTCTACTTTATTGAAAATCCATATTTTGCCTTTGAGCATGATACTCAGTTTTGCTGGGTAGGTAATTCTTGGTTTTAATCCTAGCTCCATTGACCTCCGGAATATCGTATTCCAACCCCTTTGATCTCTTAATGTAGAAGCTGCTAGACCTTGGATTACTCTGATTGTGTTTCCACAATACTCAAATTGTTTCTTTCTGGCTGCTTGCAATATTTTCTCCTTGATCTGGGAGCTCTGGAATTTGGCAACGATATTCCTAGGAGTTTTCTTTTTGGGATCTTTTTCAGGAGGCGATTGTTAGATTCTTTCAATTTCTATTTTACCCTCTGGCTCTAGAATATCAGGGAACTTTTCCTTGATAATTTCTTGAAAGATGATATCTAGGCTCCTTTTTTGATCATGGCTTTCAGGTAGTCCAATAATTTTTAAATTATCTCTCCTGGATCTATTTTCTAGGTCAGTGGTTTTTCCAATGAGATAGTTCACATTGTCTTCCACTTTTTCATTCCTTTGGTTCTGTTTTATAATATCTTGATTTTTCATAAAGTCACTAGCTTCCACTTGCTCCAATCTCATTTTTAAGATACTATTTTCTTCAGTGGTCTTTTGGACCTCCTTTTCCATTTGGCTAATTCTGCCTTTCAAGGCATTCTTCTCCTCATTGGCTTTTGGAGCTCTTTTGCCATTTGAGTTAGTCTGTTTTTTCAGGGTATTTTCAGTTTTTTGGGGGGTCTCCTTTAGCAAGTCATTGACTTGTTTTTCATGGTTTTCTCGCATCCTTCTCATTTCTCTTCCCAATTTTTCCTCTACTTCTCTAACTTGCTTTTCCAAATCCTTTTTGTGCTCTTCCATGGCCTGAGACCAATTCATGTTTCTCTTGGAGGCTTTTGATGTAGGATCTTTGACTTTGTTGACTTCTTCTGGCTGTATGCTTTGGTCTTCTTTGTCACCAAAGAAAGATTCTGAAGTCTGAGACTGAATCCGGGTGCATTTTCACTGCCTGGCCATGTTCCCAGGTAACTTACTTGACCCTTGAGTTTTTCAGCAGGATATGACTGCTTGTAGAGTGAAGAGTACCATGTTCCAAGCTTGGGGGGATGCACTCTTGATTTCAGAGCTATTACAGCCAGCTCTCCCACACCAGCACTCCTCCTTCCCCAAGAATCCCCAACCTAAACTGGACTTAGATCTTCAGCAAGCTCTGCACTCCTGCTCTGATCTGCCACTTAATTCCTCCCACCAGGTGGGCCTCGGGCTGGATGCCACTGCAGCTGTAGTTCTGTAGCTGCCCCACCTCCACTGCCCCCAGGGCAGTGGCTGAACTGTGAACTCTATCCACCTGTCCCCAGCAGCTTTTCCCACTAACCTTCTCTGTCTTCTTTGGTGTTTGTGGGTTGAGAAGTCTGGTAGCTGCTGCAGCTCACTGATTCAGGGTGTTAGGGCCCGTTCTGCCTGGCTCCTGGTCTGGTTGGTCCGCGCGGCCCACGCTGGGCTCTGCTCTGCTCCCAGCTCTGTGCACGAAGGACCTCACCCAGCAACCATCGCTGATTCCCTCTGCTATTTTGTGGATTCTGCAGCTGTAGAATTGGTTCAGAGCCATTTTTTTAGGTTTTTGGAGGGACTTGGCAGAGAGCTCACACTAGTCCCTGCTTTCCAGCCGCCATCTTGACTCTACCTCCTCAGCATCCAAATTCTTAAAGGAAAAGTTAAATAAATTACAAAGAAAATAGACAGTAAAACTAAAACTATTCTAATAGGGGACCTCAACTTTCCCCTATTAGAGCTAAATAAATCTAATCACAAAATAAATTGTAAAGTCAAGGAGATGAATAGTATCTTCAAGAAGTTATAAATGATAGACTTCTGGGAAAACTGATTTTGAATACAAGTTAGTAGGCCTTTTTCTCAAATGTACATGAGTAAACCAAGCCAACAGAACAAAAACACCAAATCTAAGTTAATTTACTTATTCAGTATCATGCTGATCAGACTGCAAAAGAATTATTTTATAGAGCTATATATTTAAGTTTATATGTATGTCATATAAATTTTTATACTTGTCTTCCTCAATAGAATATAAACTCCTTGTAAGGACTGCTTCATTAATATTACTTTTTTTTTCTTTTTGGTAAATAGTATTTGATTTTTGCCAATTACATGTAATTATAGTTTTCAACATTCTTTTTTAATAAGATTTCGAGATTCAATCTTTTTCTCCCTCCCATTCCTCCCTACCAAGATAGCAAGCAATCTGATATAGTTTATACATGTGCAATCATGTAAAAATATTTTCTCATTAGATGCAGTGTGAAAGATGAAACAGAACAAAGGAGAAAAGCCATAAAAAATGTGAAAATAGTGTGCTTTAATTTGCATTCAGACTCCGTAGCTATTTCTCTGGGCATAGATAGCATAACATCATGAGTCTTTTGGAATCGTCTTGGCTCATACTGCTGAGAAGAGCTAAGTTAATCATAATTGATCATTATGCAATGTTGCTGCTACTGTGTATAATGTTCTCTTGTTTCTGTTTACTTCATTCAGCATCAGTTCATAAAAGTCTTTCCAGGTTTTTCTGTAATTCACTGAAAGTTATTTCTTATAGCACAATAATACTGCATTGTAATCATACTATAACTTGTTCAGCCTTTTCCCAATTGATTGGCATTCCCTCAATTTCCAAATCTTTGCCACCACAAAAGAGCTGCTATTGATATATCTGCACATATAGGTCCTTTTCCTGTTTTTATGATCTCTTTGGGATTCCTAGTAGTGGTATTGTAGTAGTGTGTTGCTAGATTAAAGGAAATACAATATTGTTGGCCTTTGAGCATAGTTCCAAATTTCCCTCCATTTTACAACTCCACCAACAATACATCAGTGTCCCAATTTCCCCACATCTTCTCCAAAATTCATCACTTTCCTTTTCTGTCATATTAGCCAATGTGATAGGTATGAGTCAGTATTCAGCATTGTTTTAATTTGCATTTCTCTAGTCAACAGTGATTTAGAGCATTTTTTCATATGGCTATAGATAGCTTTAATTTCTTCCTCTGAAAACTGCCTGTTCATATCCTTTGACCATTTATAAAATGTGGAATGACTTGCATTCTTAGAAATTTGGCTCAGTTTCTATAAATTTGATAAATGAGGCCATTATCATCAACAACGGCAGTAAAAAATTTTTTCCCATCTTTTTGTTTTTAGTTAGTGTTCTCTACCTCCTGTTGGTCATAAATTCTTCCCTTCTCCATAGATCTGACAGGTAAACTATTCCTTGCTTTCCTAATTTGATTATGGTATCACCTTTTATGTCTAAATCATGTATACATTTTTACCCTATCTTGGCATATGGTGTGAGATTTTGGTTTATGCCAATTTCTGCATACATTTTTCCAGTTTTCTAGCAGTTTTTGTCAAATACTGAGTTCTTATCATAGAAAGTGGAGTCTTTGGGATTATCAAATAGTGTACCACTGCAATCCTTTACTACTGTGTCTTGTGTTTCTAATCTATTCCACTAATCCACTACGCCATTTCTTAGCCAGTACCAAATAGTTTTAATGATTGCTGCTTTAGACTATAAATTTAGAACTGGTATGGCTAGGCCACCTTCCTTTGCATTTCTTTTTATCAATTGCTTTGTTTTTCTTAATTTTTTGTTCTTCCAGATGAATTTTCTTGTTACTTTTTTTAGCTCTACAAAATATATTTTGGTAGTTTGATTGGTATGGCACTGAATGAGTAAAATAATTTAAGTAGAATTGTCATCTATATTATATAAGCTTGGCCTAAAGTGAGCAACTGACATTTTTCCAATTGTTTAGATCTGATTTTATTTGTCTGAAAAGTGTTTTGTAATTGTGTTCATATAGGTCCCCAGTTTGTCTTCACAAGTAGAGCCCCAAATATTTTATATTGTATACAGTTGTTTTAAATGAAATTTCTCTCTTTCTCTTCTTGCTGAGCTTTATTAGCAATATATAGAAATGCTGATGATTGCTGTGGGTTCATTTTATATCTTGCAACCTTATGAAATTTGTTGTGATAGGAATTTTTTTAAGTTTTCAAGGAGTTTTTTAGTTGATTTTCTAGGATACTCTAAGTATACCATCATATAATCTGCAAAGAGTAATAGTTTGGTTTCCTCATTGCCTAGTGGGTCTGAATTACTTTAATTTCTTTTTCTTCTCTTATTGTCAAAGCTAATATTTCTAGTAATATATTAAATAATAGTAGTGATAATGAGCATCCTTGTTTCACTCCTGATCTTATTGGCAAGGTTTCTAGCTTATCCCCATTACATATAATGCTTGCTGATGGTTTTAGATGGATGCTACTTATCATTTAAAGGTAAGATCCATTTATTCCTATACTTTCTATTGTCAATTTTACTTTTTGAGTGACAAACTATGTGTCAGAAGTCCTCATTCATTTGCTTTCCTCTGAAGATGGCTAGTGATTATGAATATAAATGACAAGGATCATCATGTTGTAGGCCCCAGTGTCCATCAAGCATCTATATGTCCCAATACCTGGAGATCATCTCCATTAATATGATTAAGCTGTTCTTGTTAGGTTTTACAAAAATCCTCCTTCATCCAATTAGAAAAGTCTTTGAGTAAGCAAAATCTTTGTGCTTCATTCAAAAAAATTGCAAAAGTTCAGGTGGCTAAAGGCTAGGTGAACTTGCCTGCTGCTGTTTCCTAGAAGTTAGATTTTCAGCTCAACACTTCGACAATAATCAATTTTTCATTAGAATGTTTCCCTCTGTCTACCTTAGAAGTTCACAGTATTGGCTCAGATAGATTGAATCTGGCCTGCTTGTGAAAACAAGCGTCACAACTGGTAAGATTTCTTAAGACAACCCAATATGAAGAATCCTTCACAAGCTTCGTCTTTTTCCTTGAGAAAAAAAGTTCATGGTATCATAGATTTAGAACAGAGAGGAATCCTAGGATATCTATTTCAGTCTTATTTTACAGATAACAAAAAATGAAGCCCAGAGTTAAAGTGACTTACGCAAATAACAAGTGACCACGATGGCAAAGATTTTTTCCTCTTAAGTATATCTAGACAATTTGGGGGTCATTAGTATATCTGGGCAATTTGGGCATCAATCTCCATAAACTAAACATTCATTTGATATAGCGAGGGAGTATTATTTCTTTTGGTTCTTGCTTAAATGGTCATATTTGGGAAAAATAGCAAAAGGAAGCTATTATTCTTAATTCATCCATCCACTCAGCTATAGTTGGCTTGAGAAACTATGGCTTCAATCTTAACTTGAATGTAATACTAACAGTTATTCTCATAGTAATATTCAAACTTTCAACTGATTTTACCATCCAAAAATATATGATTACCACATGCAACTAAAATGACCTTTTTTTAATTTCAAGAAAATCCAATATGACTTAACACTCACCATCTGCCAGTTCTAATATGAGATAAATATACTGAAACTGTCAACTTTTGTAGGACACTCAGCAGAAACCAAATGCATGATTGCATCTCTCCCCCTCCACACACACACAATTCTATTTAGTTCTAGTCAAATTCAAAACGTTATCATTGAAAATGACATTGAATGCCTGTGAATCTCTATATATGAGCAGGCATATTGATCATGCCTGCTAGTGTGAGGAGGAGTTTTAAACATTACATGTATCTAAATTATGACTTCATCTGATCCTAAAACATCTGTTTCTGGTCATCACCTTGTAGAGTATAAAAAATATTTCAGGGAGATGAGTAAATTTTACACATATCACTAATTTTGATAAGAAGTTGCTCAAAGGCCTGGATCATGTCTCCCAGACCATATTCTTTGACTGCCTCATCAGATTAAAGTTTCTCAATAATACCAAACAAAATCATACCAGACTTATCTACTGCTTCCTAAGAGCAGCAAGAGAAACATACTCTCAAATATATTAATTCATGCAGGCTATTATAGTACGTTAGTCAGAAATGATTTTTCCCTTATACACACACACACACACACACACACACACACACACACACACATACAAATGTAGCCTATACAAGATCTTGAAAGAAGTAATATCAGACTTCCAGCTAAGATGGCAATAGGAAAGGTTCTAGGCTAGAATTTCCTAACGCATTTTTTTTTCTGTCATAGACCACTGTGGAAGTCTAGTGGACCTATTTGCAGAATAATGGATTTTTGCCTACTCTCATAATTGAAGGAAATGCTAAATCTCATCTTAGAATTGGCAGATGGTGAGTGTTAAATCATATTAGATTTTCTTGAAGTTTAAAAAAGGTCGTTTTATAAGTTGCATGTGGTAATCATATGAGGTTAGAGAAAATTAAGAAATATATATGTACATACATCTATTATATATATATATATATATAAATATGTGTGCATAATATATATATATATATACATACATACATACAGAAACAAATTATACATTTCCCAGTCCAACTTGATAGATCCTCTGAAACCCATTCTACAGACCTGGTGGTCCATGGTACCTAGAGTCAATGAATAACAATTATTAACTTTAAAGAAGGGTATCATTTGAAATTATGAAAACAAAGAAAAACACAATGGAATTCCTTCATTTTATAAAGTTCAATATAGGGAGATGAAACTGAAATAAGTTCTGTTCCAGGGGTCTAGGACACCTAGTAAGTGATTGCACAGGGAAATGGTAGAAATCAGGGATGGAGTCAGGTTTGGGAGACATCATAGAAATTTGACTTAAAACTAGCATAATCCAAGATTAGTTAGCTCCAGGAGCATATATCTGAAGTGGGGAATCTTCTATAGATGATTACATAAGGAAATACATAAAGCAAGCACTATTTAGCAGGGATGAGATCAGGGAGACAGACTGAAATGACAGCCTGTGGAATTGGATAGAATGTGCAAAGAACTTAGTAGCCATCTCCCAAATTCAGGCAAGGACAATTATCCCAATCTAGGGATGTAGATGAAGGTGAGGCTGGGCAACTTCTCACCCATGGACTTACGGCAGATCTCCAGTTTGTGGTGAAGGAGTCAAGACCTAGCTTTGGTAGATCATTATCTTGATCTGGGACTATAGAGAGACACGTGATCTAGGCTTAACCACTTTATCCTGCAATATGGTAATAGTCAGATTCTGGTCTTTGCACAGAGTCATATTCCAAGAACAAAAACTATAAACATGAGTAAACAAGGATGAAAGGCCCCATTAAAATAAAGGAATATTAGTGATTAAAAGAATCTTAGAGGAAGGACATAACTCGGAATTAATCATAATTAGCACCTTTGATGGGGTATGGGAGAAGAATGAATTGGACACAAGGACTACAAGAATTGATGGGGAAAATGAGGAAAATACAGGAAATACTGGAGAGAGAGAGAGAGAGAGAGAGAGAGAGAGAGAGAGAGAGAGAGAGAAAGAGAGAGAGAGAGAGAGAGAGAGAGAGAGAGAGAGAGAGAGAGAGAGAGAGAGAGAGAGAGAGAGAGGAGAGAGAGAGAGAGAGAGATGTGAAATTAGAACACTTGTTGAGGAAATATTTTTGGACTTCCGCCTAAAGTTGATAACCTTACTCAAGCAACTGATACATGAAAAAATAGAATGGACCAAACAGAATGCATTGGCTCAATTAGATGGCAACAATAAGTATTAGAACACAATCAAAACACCTAAAAATTATAAAAAGTGAGATATCCATTACCTAAAATAACTGACCTAGAAAACAAAGTGAGTAAAGATAGTTTAAAAATCATTAGACTAATTGAAACCATGACAAAAAGCACCTTGTTAATAATATTTCAAAAAATCATAAAAACAACTATCCCAAACTCTTAGAGCCAGAGGGAAAATTTTAAAATGAAATAATGTACTGATCTGCGCCTGAAGGGAAGAAAAACACACAAAAAATTTAACACAACCAAGAATGTCATAACCACAGTATAGTCCATAGACTAAAATTTTCCATGTCTAGTCAATGGAAAGGAAAAAAGAAAACCAAGCCACCAGGAAAAAAAAATAATTGATCAGTAAGTACAGATACACATGGACACACACATGCATGCACACACACACATACATGCTGTATTTCCCTTTAGAATGAGAGTTTTTTAAAGCCAAAGATTATTTCATTTTTTTTTCATTTTATCCCCAGGGCTAGCATATTTATAACATATACAATAGAATAATTTTAAAATGCCAATTGCAATGATTGCTTTATTGAGTGATACTACTGCCATGAATCTAATCTCTCTCAGTCTTCGTGACACCAATAATGTCAAACTTGCCACCTTACATTAGGCTTTCTAGTCACCTTTTTGTTCTGCATACTTTGTACAATTGGAAATAGCCAACTGAGGTTTTTCTCCTAACAATATCAGTTCTCTACTTGTGCTCTTTGTTGATCCCATCCCATCTTTTCCAAGAACTTTCCCTGCAATTCACTAGCTTCTCATTCTAGAATATCGAACTCATTGGCTTCTTATCTACTGAATTCTTTCTCCATTGCTATAAACATGTCTGAATCTTCCCTACAATTAAAAATATGTATCTACTATCTTTGTCTCTACTTATTCCCATCTCATTTCTCAGTGCCTTGCAGCAATACTTCTAACTTCTTCATTGTATTAAAAACTACTTTCTTTAAGATTAATGCCACTACTTGGTCTATTTCCAAAAAATGATTAGGAAAAAAGGAAATGAATCAATATGTTCTAAAATGTTTAAAGCAGCTTTCTTTGTAGTGGCAAAGATTTGGAAATTTCAGGGTTGTCTATCAATTAGGGAATGGCTGAAAAAGTTGTGGTATGTGATTGTGATGGAATATTACTGTGCTGTAAAAAATAATAAGCTCAATGATTTTATAAAAAACATGGAAAGACCTGCACAAAATAATGAAGAGCCAAGTGAGCAGAACCAGGGCAACAATGTATACAATAACAGCAATATTGTTTTAAGAATGACTTTGAGTGAATGAGTTATTTTGACTATTATAAATTCC
The DNA here is from genome assembly GCF_011100635.1 of Trichosurus vulpecula. Classification (NCBI taxonomy): domain Eukaryota; kingdom Metazoa; phylum Chordata; class Mammalia; order Diprotodontia; family Phalangeridae; genus Trichosurus; species Trichosurus vulpecula. The sequence goes on along the minus strand of NC_050580.1, from coordinate 246,291,089 downwards.
CAAATTAACTATAAAAGACATAAGAAGAAAGATAAATAGAAGTATGTATAGAATAATTTGTTGTGTATATATGTAGCTAGAGAGATATAGATATAGACATATAGATATAGATATAGATATAGATTTATAATTATTTGAGTGTAATGGTAGCCATCTCTAGGCTGAGAGGGGATAAAAAAAAGGAAATTTACATGATAATTTTGTTTTATATTTGAAAAGAATAGCGAGTTGTGCATAGTAGATTTGCAGTTTCATGTACAATCATCTTTTTATTGTACTGTTATGGAAATGTTTATTTTATTCCATAAATTAAAAATTAAATTGAAAATAAAATGATTAACAATAATCCCTTAACTATTAATGAAGCTGGGATCTTCTATATCTTTGGCTGCTCTACAGCTCTTTCTTGTGCTCTTTTTTTTACCATGGTTTCTGTTTGTTCTTCCTTTGCCATCTATGACTTTGCCCTTCCTATTTCTCCTCTTACCTAACCATTTCTTAGTCTCCTATTCCTTTCTTATTTCCTTACCATTTGTTTGTCTCCCAAGGTTCTTTCTTGGGTTGTTCTCTCTACTATTCTTACACTCACTAATTGTCATATACTGCAAATCATCTGGACAGAAAGGGGAAATAATTGAGGAGCTTAGCAAATGGATCAATAGCTTGGCACAGAGATGATGTAATAGAGGTGGGAGACTTAAATTATTTGGCTATCTATATTGGACATCTCTCTCCTCCAAAAGGAGAGCTTCTAATAAATTTGTGACTTGTCTTGAATGTATTTTGAATTCTAAGAATGAAATATAACAATGCTATTTTTCAAAAGCTGTAGGAACCAACAAGAGGTAATCCTATCTTATATCTGATTCTCAACTCTAGGGATTGGTTACTGGGGCAGAAACAAGGAGAACCTTAGAAGGAGGTCACCAGTCTCTTTTTGATTACATGACACCAAAGAGGAAACCCAGTTATTTATGACATGTACCCTGGATTTAGGGAGAAGAGATTTGAAAAGGTTTAGAAGAAGGAGAGATACGATTCTGTGGACAAAATTATACTGTGGCTGTTAGACCAAGTGGAATGTGAATTTTTCAAGAATGAAGTTCTGAAGATGAAAAAATGATATGAGAAAAAAAATGTGGAATAACTGAAGGATGGATTCACAGGAAACTCACAATACAATGTAGATTTGTTTTTTAAGTACTAAAGATAGGAGCAATGACAGGTAAACACTTCATGAACAAAAAAGTGTGGTTTGATAATACAACATCATCATAAGGAATATTAAAACTCAGAAGAAGCTGAGGGAAATGAAAAGGGTGTTTTTTCTGTTTTCTTATTTTTTGTATAATCCAGCTGAACAGGAGGAAAGAAGTGGACAAAAAAAACCTAAGACTTTTACTTGGAAAGTTCATGATAATGGCAACTGATTACTGAAAGAAGTCAGAGCTTCTTGATTCTGATTTTGTTATGTTGTCTCTGCCAGGAAGAGTGACTTTTGGACTTGAAAGAATAACACACAAGTGGCAAATAGGGAGTTGATATCTAAGATGGCAAAGGAAGTAGCAAGAGAATATTTAGTTCCCCTTAATAAATTCAAGTCACCTGACAGAAATGAAGTATATTCTTAGGTCCTGAAAAAAGGAAGAAAGAAAGGAAGAAAAGAAGAAAGAAAGAAAGAAAAAAAGAAAGAAAGAAAGAAAGAAAGGGAAGGAGGGAGGGAAGAAGGAATGAAAGAAGAAATGGAGGATGTGATTGCCAAGTAACAGTCAGTGATCTTTGGAAGATCATGAGAAATGGGAGATGTGCTGTAGGAGTGGGGGAAATAAAGTAAATATTTTTGAAAGAGAGAAAAAGAATGGAAGTAATAAGAATAACTATCGTTTATATAGCACCTACTGCATGGCAGGCACTGTGCTAAGAATTCTGCAGATATCTCATTTGAACCTCACAACAACCCTGGGAGCTAGGTCCTATTATTAAGCCCATTTTACATTTGAAGAAACAGATGTAAATAGAGGTCAATTGATTCGCTCAGAGTCACACAGCTAGGGTCTGAGTCTAGATTTAGCTTTCTGTCTTCCTTATTTTAGGCCCAATGCTCAATCCACTGTGCCAATGCATTTCAAAAGAGATAGTAAATATCTAGGAAAAGAAGTAATGGTCACCAAAAGCTAGAAGAGGTCATTAAGATCTTGGTCTTTAAAACCCTTCATCTTCAGTCTTCTGCCAATCTTTTCAAGCTCCTCCCTCTCACGCCCTACATTTTTGTTTCAGTAACGTTCAACTCTTCATGACCTAATTTTGGGATTTTCTTGGCAAAGATACTGAGCTAGTTTGCCATTTCCTTCTCCAGCTCATTTTACAGATGAGGAAACTGAGGTAAGCAGGATTAATTGACTAGCCCAAGGCAGTAATTGTCTAAGGATGGATTTGAACTCATGAAAATGAGTCTTCCCAATTCCAAACCTAGTGTTCTATTCATTGTGCCAAGCAGCTGCTCAACATCATACATACATTCTTCTCAGCTAAACTGGTCTGTTTGCTATTCCCTTGCTATTACATTTCATCAATTTCCTCAGAGCCATTTCCCAGGCTATTGCCCATGCCTAAAATATTCTCCTCTGGATTTTCACCTCTTGAAACCCCTACTTCCCTTCAGTTATGTGTTCTACAGCTACCTCTTTCAAGAGGTCTTTGTTGACTTGTCCATAGTTGGTGATTACCAAATCACTTTCTATTTATTTTGATTGAGAGGCAGCATAGTGTACCTGGGAGTTAAGAAGAGCACAGTTAATTCCCAGTTCTAATATATAAAGACTGTGTGACCCAGAGCAAGTTATTTAACTTTTCACAACTTTAGACAACTTTCCATCAAAGATAATAACTTGCAAAGAGAGTGCCAATCTTCATCGGTAGAGAGATTTTCATCATCACAGAGTCTTCTATACTGATGAAATCACAAGACTAATATCTGTTCCTATCCCTATTTGCTTTGCATATTTTTATATTTATTTACCCATAAATATTCCCCATATATCCCAACAATAGAATGTAAACTCTTCAATGGGAAGGATGAGCTTGCTTTTGTATTTGTATTACCAGGCCTGAGATATAGTAAGTACTTAATAAATGTTAATTGATAGATTGATTGAAGAGCAGGTCTTGTTAGACTAGCCTTATTTCCTTTATGACTGGTTGACTTAACTGGTAGATCAGTAGAATGTTGTCGATGTAATTTATTCAGACTTTAGCAAATCATTTGTTAGCATTTATCTTGCTATTCTTGTGCAAGAAATTGGAGAAATGTGAACTAGAAGGTAGATGACAGCCCAATTAGATAATTTCAGAACTGATTGGCTGAGTGAAGATTAGTTGCTAATAAAATAATGTTAACTTGGAAGTTATTCAATGAAGGGCCCCAAGGATCCATGTTTGGCTCTGCTCTGTTTAAAATTTTTGTCAGTGACTTCATATGCTTATCAAATAGCATATGACACAAAGCCAGGAGGGAGAGTTAATGTGCTAGGTGATAGGTTGCAAAAAAATGGTTATGACAGGCTAGAACACTGGGAAGAATCTAATAAGATGAAATTCAAAAAGGATAAGTGTAAAATATTACTCTTTGGTTAAAACCTGGAATCTATAAGTACAAGATGGGCTAAGAAATGTGTACATAGATGTGTGTGTATGTATATAAAGATATAATGTATCCAAACTTTAAAAAAAGCATTTGAGGGAGCCAAGATGGCCGCATGAAGGCAGCGTCCTACCAGAGCCCTCTCACAAGGTCTGTCAGATTCCTATAAAAAAAGTGAATTCGAGCAGATTTGAGAGAGTGAGAAACTGCGAGCCGTCTGTGTGGGGCAAATTTCTGACCTGGGAGAATCTGAAAGACCGAAGGCATGAATCTGTAGGCTCGGAGAGGACTCTATGTGGGGAGCTGCTCCAGACCAAAGCAGAAGCAGCCGGCCAGGAAATCCATGTGGGAGACAGGCTGGGAGAAAGCTGGGTGCCCGAAACTAGCAGAGATCCCCAGGCCACCCAACACAGGACGACAGTCTGTGGAAGCGACGAGAGGCAGCGCAACGCCACCGGTGGGAAAACACCTACTCCTGAGGCTTGCAGCCCGAAGGAAAGAAACGCGGCTTCTGGCAGACATAGTGGCCAGGAAATGGCTCTAATCCCTCCCCCCTCACCCAGAGAATTCCTCAGGAAAGAAAAAAAAAGAAAGCTGGAACAGAGGAGAAATAAGTGGGGCTTCAGTGGTCAAATAGTAGAAGTTCTTTAGCCCCAGAGGGGCAGAGTCGGCAGGGGTCAACACCAGGAGCCCAGACCTAATCTTTCTCCCCCCAGGGGAAGTGCCAGACATCAGGTCAAACAACAAACAGCTGAGACCATTGCTGAAGAGCAACAGTGCTGCAGAGCACCCATAGGGAGTGAGACGTCAGGGAGCCAGACCCCTCCTCCACACCTCAGGAAACTGAAGGCTATAATTCTAGACTCACAATCCCCAGAATAAGAAAGCTAAGCCCCAAAGGCAGAAATTTGTTGAAAAGCCAGGAAAAGGCAAACCAACAAACATGAAGAAGAACACAACAAATAAACCGAGGACAATAGATTCTTTTTGTGGAGACAGGCAGGATAAAAATACCAATATGGAAGAGGACAGCAGTTGACACTGTAGATACATTGGATACCTCAAAAGGTAATGTGAACTGGTCTCCAGTCCAAAAAGCACTGCTGGAAGAGCTAAAGGAGGATTTTAAAAACCAAATTAGGGAGCTAAAAGAAAATATGGAAAAAAAAAGATTTGCGAAATGGCTACAGAGATTCAGAATCTAGAGAGAGAAAATGACAGCTTGAGAGGCAAAATCAACCAATTGGAAAAGGTGACTCAAAAGCAAAATGAAAATCCTAACTCATTAAAAATTAGAGTTGAGCAAGTGGAAGCTAATGAATCTATGAGGCACCGAGAAGTAGTGAAACACAATGTAAAGAATGAAAAAATAGAAAAAAAAATGTGAAATATCTGATAGGGAAAATAACTGACCTGGAAAATAGATCCAGGAGAGACAATTTAAGAGTTATTGGTCTACCAGAAATCCACGATGGAAAAAAGAGCCTTGACAGTATCTTCAAAAAAATGATCAAAGACAACTACCCAGAGGTCCTGAACCAGAGGGAAAAATAGTCATTGAAAGAATTCACCTATTCTCCCTGAAAGAGATCCCAAACTGGAAACACCAAGAAATATTATATCCAAATTTCAGAACTATAAACTAAAGGAGAAAATACTGCAAGCAGCCAAAAAGAAGCAATTCAAATATCGTGGAACTACAGTAAGGATCATGCAGGATCTCTCAGCTTCCACATTAAAAGACAGGAGAAATTGGAATATAATATTCTGAAGGGCAAAAGAGCTGGGACTACAGCCAAGGATCAACTACCCAGCAAAACTAACCATAATTTTTTAGGCAAGGTGATGGACATTCAATGAAATAAGGGAATTCCAGACCTTCCTGATGAAAAGGCCAGAACTCAATGGAAAATTTGATCTCCAAATACAAAACTCAAGAGAGACATTAAAAGGTAACCAGGGGGAAAACCCCCAGAAACCTTATTAACCAATAAGGGCAGGTTGTCTGCATCTTTATCCGGGAGTATATCATCATATGTATGTATATATATATATACATACACATATATATGTCAGTCTTGAGAATGGTACAGCTATTATGACAATTGAAAGGGATACACAGAGATTGTGAATGCCTGTATAAATTAACTGATGTAAAGATAAAAAACATAAGTAAGAGATGTAAAGGGAGGGCTATGAGAGAAGAGGTAAGGAGGTAGTAGAAAAGGGTAAATTACACCAAATGCAGAGGCACAAAAACATATTATAGTAGAGGGAAAGAAGGTAGGGAGAAGAGTAGCATTTGAGCGTCACTGTCACCTGATCTGGTTCAAGAAGGGAATAACATACCCTGAGAAGTTTAGAAATCTAACTTGACCTATGGGACGTAGGAGGGGAAGGGGGGAAAAGGGAAGGGGGTGGTCAGAAGGAAGGGGAGAAGTAGCAAGTGGGAAACAGTAAGATAAGGGAGGGGAAAAAAGAGGGAGGGTAAACTGAGGAAGGTGGCAGTCAAAAGCAAAACTTTGTTGAGGAGGAGAAGGGGAAAGGGAGAAATAAAAGCATAGAGAGGCGGAAATAGGATGGAGAAAAAGACACAGATAGAAATCATAACTCTATAGGCATATCAAAAAATGCTCTAAATCACTACTGATTAGAGAAATGCAAATCAAAACAACTCTTAGATACCACATCTCTCCTGTCAGATTGGCTAAAATAACAAAACAGGAAAATGATAAATGCTGGAGAGGATGTGGGAAAATTGGAACATTGTTGCATTGCTGGTGGAGTTGTGAGATGATCCAGCCACGTTGGAGAGTAATTTGGAACTATGCCCAAAGGGCCACAGGAATGTTCATACCCTTTGATCCAACAATACCACTTCTAGGGTTGTATCCCAAAGAAATCACACAAGTGGTAAAAGGACCCATATGTACAAGGATATTTATAGCGGCTCTTTTTGTGGTAGCCAAGAGCTGGAAATCAAAGGGATGCCCATCAATTGGGGAATGGCTGAACAAGCTGTGGTATATGAAGGTAATGGAATACTATTGTGCCATAAGAAATGTGGATGATACGGACTTCTTAACAACCTGGAAAAACCTACACAATATAATGCTGAGTGAGCGAAGCAGAGGCAGGAGAACACTGTACACCACCACAGATATATGGATTCTGTGAGGACCAACCCTGACAGACTTTGCTCTTCTCAGCAACACAAGGTGCAGGCACAACTCCAAAGGACTCACGATGGAGAATGCTATCTACCACCAGAGGAAGAACTATGAAGTTTGAATGCAGGTTGAGGCACACTTCACGCTCGCCTTTTTCTCTTCTCTTTTGTTTTTTTTCTTGCGTTGTTTTTTGTTTTGTTTTGTTTTGGTTCTGTTTCTTCTTTCTCATGACTCATTCCATTGGTCATAATTCTTCTCCACAACTTGACTAGTGCATAAATTAATTCAATGCGAAGTTATACAGGACAGTTATATGAGCTTCCATGCCGTCTTGGGGAGGGAGAGGGGAGAAAATCTGGAACTCAAAATTATGTAGAACCGTCTGTTGTAAACTAAAAATAAAAATAAACATTAAAAAAAAACAAAAAAAAACCAAAAAAAAAGCGTTCGATATCTTTAGCTTGCTATTATAAATTTATGTGTGTCTATATACATATATCTACATATAAATCTTGTATCTTTATATATCCAAACATAATTATATACTATACATTATTTATGTTAATTGTTATATATATATATATATATATATATATATATATATATATATATATATATATATATATATGTGTGTGTGTGTGTATACAAAGATGCAGAGATTTTGGTGGGTATCAAGGTCAATGTGACACAATAGTATGATGTGGTGACCAAAAATCTATTGTGATATTGAGAAGCATTAAGAGCAGTACAACTACCTGGAATAAAAAGAGGATAGTCCCCCTACAGTATCCCTTATGGTAAAGCCAATTAGTAAGTGAAAGATCTCTCCAGCCCATTGAATAGGCCTTGGGTGTGGCCAACAAAGGGAGGCCTGATTAGAGACAGGTCCACACCCTTTCACTAACTAGATGTGAGGCCCTAGACTAGTTAGCCAACAAGTTTGCTAGCTTGAGAGAGGCATGAAGCCCTCAGGGCCCTAAGGGGAGTTGCTAAGACCAGAGGCAATGGTATGTGCACTGAGTTCTAGTCAATCAGATGACAGGTAGGACTGTATAAAAAGAGAACCCAGAACTGGGAGCAGTGGAGTTGAGAGAAGCAGGATTCATAAGCAAATATCAAGAAGACATTGAGGCAGCAGACATAAAGGGAGAGCCAGCATCGAGAAAGACTGCAGAGTGGAGAGTGCTTAACAAGAGGAGTTGTGGAGATCAAGGAACTTGGAGTCAGCAGAGCTACAGGAGAGAGTGCTGAGCAGAGAGTTAGGATTCATCAGTGACTTTTTACAGGAAGACCCTAGCAGTGAGGGGAAGGTACAGTATGGCTTGGCTTCTTGCTATAATACTTTGTTATAATTTCCTACATCGAGGTGGGCTTACTGGTTTTGGAATGTAATCGCTGCTATATGAAATTAGAATTACTGCTCCTTGGACTGGATTTTGTTGTATCTAAATAAATGTTATGCTTCTTCTGCCTTCTATCTAGAGAATTTCTTATACTTCATGATTCCAAACCATTCAGGCATGTCCATGGTTCTCTTCATTGTTATGAATGTTGCATTACCACTATACTTATTCAGGCCATATTTGAATTACTGAATTTAGTCTAGCTTATATTTTATGAATGATATTGACAAATGAGCTAACATGGAGAAGGGCAAGTAGGTGGTGAAGAGCTTTGGGTTCATAGCATACTAAGATCTGTTGAAGGGACTGGGCTTAGTTAGCATAGAAAAAATAAGATTGCGGTGAATCAAAATCATGCTCTTCAGGATTTTAATGGGTGTCATGGAAAGTTTGTTTGATTTGTTCTGTTTGGCACCTGGACTCAGAGCCATGAGCAGAGAACAGTAGTTGCAAAGATGGAAATCAAAATTTGCTGTCAAGAATGACTTCATAATAATGTGAGTTCCCAAATTAGAGTGAGCTGCCCTGTGATGTAATTCATTATCCCTCATCTGAGTTCTTTATGCAAAGGTTTCATGATGCTTTGCCAAGTATGCAGTAGAAGAATTTTTTTTTTTTTTTTTTTTTTTTTTTGCTGAGGGATACATTGAACAGGAAAACCACCAAGTTTACTTCCAGTTGTGAAATTCTGTTATACCATGCTGTTCTCAATTAGTAATCTCATTCAGTTTTAAGGAATGTAATTTTTATGTTTATATGAAAGAGTAATGTATATATATATATGTATATATATATATGTCTGACTATTATGTCTCTCTTAAATATAATTTTTAAAAATAATCATTTAAACTCCTGTTATGTGCCAGTCACTGCACTAAGTACTTCGCAAATTTTGTTTCATTTGCTCCTCACAAGAACCCTTGAAGTTTGGTGCCATTATAACCTTAATTTTTTCAGTTGAGAAAACGGGAAGGCAGAGTTCAAGTGAATATTCTGGGGTCATTCAAATATGAAGTTTCTGAGGCCAGATTTTAACTCCATTCACTTTGGCTCAAGACTCAGTGCTTTACCCCCTGTGCTACTTGACTGACTCTTGAACTACATTCTCAAATTGCTCACAACGTGCTGGACACCTTCACAAAGATATCTCATTATCTTGATTTCAATAGGTAAAAAAAACAAAAATTATCTCCCCTTTCAAATAGTAATAATGACAACAACAACAACCTTGCCACTTCTTCACAACTTTCCAATTTATATTTGGAACCTCAGCCGTAAAGTCCATTGGTATGGAAATTTCTCTCGATTGGTGGAGATCAATGCCAGTTCCTACAAAAGGAGAAGAGCAGAGTTGGCAAGAGTTATTATCTCTCTTCAGTCTCTGTCTTTTGGCCTCCAACATCAGGAGAGGAATCTTGGGGTATTCCAATCTCTCTAAACACCTGGGAAGCAGCCTACATGTAGAACTGTGAGCATGTCCTTGTTCTTAGTTTACTACGCTAGAGACAGGGGAATTTTCCCCTTGAGTGAGAACTGAGACATTTTTGATTGAATTGAGATATTTCTCTCTCAATTTTCTTCCTTCACTTTGTATTGCCTAAAATGTATTCTCTTATATACACTTTTCCCCCTGCTATTTGTTATGTGTGTTTGTTGTAGAACTGGTATTTTATGGGGAGTCAAGCCTTGGTTATAAAGCTTGGAGTCCTCTTTTCCTTGTTAAGATCAGGAGTTTAGACTGAACATTAAATTCCATCCTGCAGACTAATAGTATTTAAAGGAGCAGATAGAAATAATTCTAGTCCCTTTTAATGAGGAGAGAAAAATGGCTTCAAAACTGGCTCTGACCTCCTGCTTACCCTCATGGAACGAATTAAAGTTTCTTTTAGAGAAGCATGGATAATAATAAAAAAAAACTCAAGAGATGTGACTCTATTCCTGCTTTTCTGCAAGTCACATCCCATGCTACATAAGAAGACAGCCTTGTTACACACTGATGATACCATCGTTCTCAAAACAAAGTTCAAGGGAGTGGAATCAAGATGGCAGAGTAAAAGGAGGGACTTGCTTGACCTGTCCCCCAAATCCCTTCAAACACCTGTAAAAAATGGCTCTTAACAAATTCTAGAGCTTCACAATCCATGAAAAAAAAGAGCAAAACAACTCTCCAGCCCAAGAAGGCCTGGATTGTCACTGGGAAGGGGCTATCATACCATGCTGGGAGTAGAGCACAGTCTAGCTTGGGCCACCCAGGCATACACGAGGCCTGAGCAGACAGATGAGGCAGGCTTCAGGCCACTGAATCATTGAGCTGCAGCAGTTTTCAGACTTCTGAACCCACAAACACCAAAGATAACTTCGCAGGTCAGTGGGGAAATGCTGCTGGACCTGGGTGAGAGACAGGTGTGGTCAGGCCACAGGCCCTGGGCAACGGAGGTGCCTGCAGCAGCAGCAGCAGCAGCAGCAGCAGCAGCAGCAGCAGAGCTTCAGGCCCACAGATGGTGGGGGAAACAAGTGACTAATCAGAGAGGGAGTGCAGGGATCTCTTTGCTGGTGCTGAAGCAGGATCCTCTTGCTTTGCCCTGCTTGGATCTGGGTCACAGTCCTGGGTGGCTGTCCTGGGATGAGAAGTGCTGGTGTGGCAGAGCTTGTGGTGGCTATGTAGAGGGAGTCCTCCTAGCAGTTCCAAGGCAGAAAAGAGTGCTTGAGGTAACTCACAGACCAGATCCTAGGCCAGTAGAGGAGTAAACACCTCTCCTTGGATCATAGGGCCTGAAAAGAACTGAAAATTTACAGATGCCTACAAGTAGCTTGGGAAATAGCAGCTCAAAACCACTGAAGGTTGGGACAGAGCACTCTCCATTCTGGAAACAGTCATACCTTGACAAAGAGCTCAAAAGTCAACTAATTCACAGGGAAAATGAGGAGACAGTGTAAAAAATTCATGCTACAAAATCTTATTTTGTTGACAAAGAATATCAAAACACACAGCCAGAAGAAGTCAACAAAGTCAAAGATACAACATCAAAAGCCTCCAAGAAAAAAAAATATGAAAAGGTCTGGGGCCACAGAAGAAGTCAAAAAGGATTTTGAAAATCAAGTAAAAGAAGTAGAGGAAAAATTGGGAAAAGAAATGAGAGGGATGCAAGAAAATCAGGAAAAATGAGTCAACAGCATTCTAAAAAAAAGATCAAAAAATAAAGGAAAAAATAATTCCTCTAAAAATAGACTAACCCAAATGGCAAAAGAGGTCCAAAAAGCCAATGAGGAGAAGAATGAATTAAAAAATAGAATTGGCCAAACGGAAAAGGAGGACCAAAAGCTGACTGAAAAAAATAATTCTTTTTTTTGTTTTGTTTTTGGAGGGGGGTAGGAAAGGCACTTTGGGTTAAGTGACTTGCCCAAGATCACACAGTTAGTAAGTGTGTCAAGTGTCTGAAGCTGGATTTGAACTCAGGTCATCCTGACTCTGGGGCTGGTGCTCAACTCACTGTGCCACCTAGCTGCACCCCCCAAAATAATTCTTCAAAAATTAGAAGGGAGCAAACGGAAGTTCATAACTTTATGAGAAATCAAGAAATTATAAAACAAAACCACAGGAATGAAAAAATAGAAGACAATGTGAAATATCTTATTGGAAAAACCATTAACCTGGAAAATAGGTCAAGGAGAGAGAATTTAAAATTTTTTGGACTATCTAAAACCATGACTGAAAAAAGAGCCTACACATCATTTTTCAAGAAATTAGCAAGGAATATTGTGCTGATATTCTAGAACCAGAGGCTAAAATAGAAATTGAAAGAATCAACTGATTGCCACTTGAAAAAGATCCCAAAAGGAAAATGCCTAGGAATATTTTAGCCAAATTCCAGAGTTTCCAAGTCAAAGAGGAAAAATTGCAAGCAGCCAGAAAGAAACAATTTGAGTGTTATGAGAACATAGTCAGGATAACAAAAGATCTGGCAGCTTCTACAAAAGGGATCAAAGGGATTTGAATGCAATATTACCAGAGATCAAAGGAGCTAGGACTAAAACTAAGAATCGCCTACCCAGCAAAACTGAGTATAATACTTCAGGGGGAAAATGGATTTTCAATGATATAGAGGACTTTCAAGCATTCTTTTTTTTAATTATGAATTTATTTTTTATTTTTAGTTTATAACACTCAGTTCCACAACTTTTGGGTTTCAAATATTTTTCTCTTTCCCTCTCTACTCTCCTCCCCCAAGACAGCATGTAATCCAATGTAAGTTCTACATATACCTTCCCATTGAAGTTATTACATTATTTCTTATTACATAACAGTCCAGTTATAAAGAAGAATTATAACCAATCAAACGAATCATGAGAAAGAAGAAACAAAACCAAAAAAGAAGCGAAAAAATAGAGAGCAAATAGTTTTTTCTCAATCTGCATTAAGACGCCATAATTCTTTTTTTGGATGCGCATAGGTCTTTCCATCATGAGACTTTTAGAGTTGTCTTTGAACCTTGCATTGATGAGAGGAGCCAAATCTATCAAAGTTAGTCCTTACAGATATCATGTGTCTATAATCATGTATAATGATCTCCTGGTTCTGCTCCCCACTCAGCATCAGTTCATGTAAGGCTTTCCAGGTTATAATGAAGTCTGTCTGCTCATCATTTCTTATAGCACAATAGCATTCCATTGCATTCATATACCAAAATTTGTTTAGCCATTCCTCATTTGATGGGCATCCCCTTGATTTCCACTTCTTTGCCACCACAAAAAGAACTACTATAAATATTTTCATACATACTGGACCATTTCCCACTTTTGTGATTTCTTTGGGATACAACCCTAGAAGTGGTATTGCTGGGTCAAAGGGTATGAACGTTCCTGTGGCCCTTTGGGCATAGTTCCAAATTGCTCTCCATAATGACTAGACCAGTTCACAACTCCACCAGAAAATGTAACAATGCTCTAATTTTCTCATATTCTCTCCAGCATTTATTATTTTCCTGTTTTGTCATGTTAGCCAATTTGACAGGAGAGATGTGGTACCTAAGAGCTGTTTTGATTTGCATTTCTCTAATCAACAGTGATTTAGGGCATTTTTTCATATGACTATAGATATCTTTCATTTCTCCCTTTGAAAACGCCTGTTCATGCCCTTTGACTATTTCTCAATTGGGGAATGACTTGTATTCCTATAAATTTTGTTCATTTCCCTGTACATTTTAGATATGAGGCCTAGATAATGATTTTTAGATATGAGACCTTTATCAGACCCTTGTTGTAAAGATTCTTTCTCAATTTTCTCCTTCCCTCCTAATCTTTTTTTGCATTGGCTTGGTTTATACAAAAACTTTTCAGTTTAACCATAACAAAATTATCCATTTTGCATTTTGTAACACTCTCTATCTCTTGTTGGGTCATGAGTTCTTCCATTTTCTGTAAATCTGACAGGTAAACTATTCCTTGATCTTCAAACTGCTTATGGTGCCAGCCTTTATTCCTAAATCATGAACCCATTTTGACTTTATTTTGGCATATGATGTAAGATGCCCAGTTTCTACCATACTGTTTTCCAATTTTCCCAGCAGTTTTTGTGAAATAGTGAGTTCTTAAAGCAGAAGCTGGATTATTTTGGTTTATCAAAGAGTAGATTGCTATAGTTGTTGACTACTGCATCTTGTGTACCTAACCTATTCCATGGAACCACCACTCTGTTTCTTTTGATGACTGCTGCTTTATAATACAGTTTAATATCTGGTATGGCTAGGCCACATTCCAGAGCATTTCTTTTCATTAATTACCTTGATATTTTGGACCTTTCGTTCTTCCAGATGAATTTTGTTATAATTTTATCCACCTCTTTAAAATAATTTTTTGGCAGTTTGATTTGGCACTGGATAAGTAAATTAATTGAGGTAAAATTGTCATTTTCATTATATTAGCTCAGCCTAACCATGAGCAACTGATATTTTTCCATTTATTTAGACCTAACTTTATTTGTGTGAAAAGTGTTTTGTAATTGTGTTCATATAGGTCCTGGTTTTGTCTTTGCAGGTACACTCCCAAATGTTTTATAGTGTCTACAGTAACTTTAAATGGAATTTCTCTTTCTGTCTCTTGCTGTTGGGCTGTGTTAGTAATATATGGGAATACCAAGGATTTATGTGGGTATATTTATATACTGCAACTTTGCTAAAGTTGTTTATTATTTCAAGTATTTTTTTTACTTGATTCTCTAAGTAAATCATAATAGCATCTGCAAAGAGTGATAACTTAATTTTTTCTTTGCCTGTTCTAATTCCTTCAATTTCTTTTTCTTCTTATTGCTAAAGCTAACATTTCTAGTACCAAGTTAAATAGAAAGGGTGATAATGGACATCTTTGTTTCAGCACCAATCTTATTGGGAATGCATCCAGTTTGTCCCCATTACATATAATACTTGCTGATGGTTTTAAGTAGATGCTACTTATCATTGTAAGGAGGACTCCATTTCTTCCTGTGCTTTCCAGTGTTTTTAATAGGAAGGGATGTTGTATTTTGTCAAAAGCTTTTTCTGCATCTATTGAGATAACCATATGTTTTCTGTTAGTTTTGTTGTTGATACGATCAATTATGTTGATAGTTTTCCTAATATTGAACCAGTCTTGCATTCATGGAATAAATCCAACCTGTTCATAGTGTTTTGTTCTCATGATAAGTTGCTGCAATCTTTTTGCTAATATTTTATTTAAAATTTTTGCATCAATATTCATTAGAGGAATTGGTCTCTGATTTTCTTTCTCTGTTTTCACTCTTCTTGGTTTAGGTATTAGTACCATATTTGTATCATAAAATAATTAGGAAGGACTCCTTCACCTATTTTCCCAAATAGTCTGTAAGTATGGGAATTAATTGTTCTTTAAATGTTTGATAGAATTCACAAATGAAACTATCTGGTCCTGAATATATTTTCCTAGGGAGTTTATTGATGGCTTGTTCAATTAATTTTTCTGACATGAGGTTATTTAGATATTTTACTTTCTCTTCTGTTAATGTGGGCAATTTATATTTTTGTAAATATTCATCCACTTCCTTAGGTTGTAAAATTTATGGACATACAACTGGGCAAAATAATTCCTAATTATTGTTTTAATTTCCTCTTCATTAGAGGAGAATTCACCCTTTTCATTTTTGATACTGGTAATTTAGTTTTCTTCTTTTTTTTAAAATCAAATTGGCCAAAGGTTTATCAACTTTATTGGGTTTTTTTTTTTCATAAAACCAGCTCTTAGTTTTATTTATTACTTCAACAGTTCTTCTCAATTTCAATTTTATTAATCTCTCCTTTGGTTTTCAGTATTTCTAATTTAGTATTTATTTGAAGATTTTCAGTTTCTTCTTTTTCTAGCTTTTTCAGTTGCATGCCTAATTCATTGAGCTCCTTTTTCTCTATTTTATTCATGTAAGAATTCAGAGATATAAAACTTCCCCTAAGTACTGCTTTTGCTGCATCCCACAAGTTTTGGTATGTTGTCTCATTATTGTCATTCTCTTAAATGAAATTATTCATTGTTTCTATGATTTATTCTTTGACCCACTCATTCTTTAGGATTACATAATTTCATTTCTTATTAATTTTTAGGCTATCTTTCATGGTCCTTTATTACAAATAAGTTTAATTGTATCATGATCTGAAAAGACTGTATTGACTATTTCTGCCTTTCTGCACAGGATTGTGAGGTTTTCATGCCCAAATACATTGTCAATTTTTGAGTATGTGCCATGTAACATTGAGAAAAAAATGTATATTCCTTTTTATCCCCATTCAGTTGTCTCCAGAAGTCTGTCATATCTACCTTTTCTAAAATTCTATTCATCTCCTTAACTTCTTTCTTGTTTCTTTTGAGGTTAGATTTATCAAATTCAGAGAAGGGGAATTTGAGGCCCCCAACTGGTATTGTCTTTCTATTTCTTCCTGTAACTCCCTTAACTTCTCCTCTAAGCATTTGTATGCTATACCACTTGGCACATGTATGTTAAGTAATGATATTTCTTCATTGTCCATGGTACCTTTTATCAAGATATAGTTTCTTTCCTTATCTCTTTTAATTAGATCTACCTTTGCTTTTGTTTTGTCTGAGATTAGGATTGCTACCCCTGCTTTTCTTTTTTTTACTTCAGCTGAAGCATAACATATTCTACTCCAGCCTTTTACGTTTATTCTATGTGTGTCCCCCTGTTTCAAATGTGTTTCTCATGAACAACATATTGTAGGATTATGATTTTTAATCCATTATGCTATCCTCCTCCATTTTATGGGAGAGTTCATCCCATTCACATTCACTGTTATGATTACTATCTGTGCCTTTTTCTCCATCCTATTTCCCCTGTTTATGCATTTATTTTTCCCTTCTCCCTTCCACTCCTGAAAAGAGTTTCGCTTTTGACAATCGACTTCCTCAGTTTTCCCTCCCAACTGGATCCTCTCCATTATCTTACCCTTTTTACCTTGCTACTTCTTCCCTCCCTTCTATCCACACCCCCCTTTTCTTCCCCCTTTCCCCTCCTACTGCCTTTAGGACAAGTTTGATTTATATACTTTTCAGAGTATGTTATTCCCTCCTTGAACCAAATCTGATGAGACTAAATCTAACACTGCTCTTCTCCCTCTCTTCTTTCCCTCTACTATAATATGTTTTTGTTCTTTTTCATGTGATGTAATTTACCCTTTTCTACCTCCCCTTTACTTCTTCTCCCAGAACAATCCTTTTGCACTCCCTAATTATGTTTTTCATCATCATATCAGTTACTTTATACTGACACCTTCAGTCTATGTTTATCCCTTTTAGTTGTCATAATAACTACACCATTGTCAAGATTGACTTATATATATATATATGTATATATATATATACACATATATAAAATATGATAATCCTATATAAAATGCAGTTAATTTGCCCTTGTTGAATAACAAGAGTTTTTTGTCCCCCATTTACCTTTTGTGTCTCTCTTGGGTTTTGTATTTGAAGATTGATTTTCCATTGAGCTCTGGCCTTTTCAACAGGAAGGTCTCAAATTCCCTTATTTCATTGAATGTCCATCTTGCCTGAAAAATTACGCTCAGGTGGCTGGGTACTTGATCCTTGGTTGCACTCCAACCTCCTTTGCCTTTTGGAATATCATATTCCAATTCCTCCTATTTTTAATGTATAAGCTGTAAGATCCTGTATGATCCTGACTCTTTAAATTGTTTATTTCTGGATGCTTGCATTATTTTCTCTTTGAACTGAGTTTTAGAGTTTTCAATTTGGGATCTCTTTCAGAGGGTGATAGGTAGATTCTTTCAGTGACTCTAACTTCTGGTTCTAGGACCTCAAGCAATTATCCTTGAGATTTCTTGGAACATACTGTACAGGCTTTTTGTTTTTTTATCATGGTTTTCTGGTAGTCCAATAATTTTTAGATTATCTCTCCTGGATCTATTTTCCAGGTCATTTTTTTTCCAGTCAGATATTTCACACTATCTTTTATTTTTTCATTCTTTAGATTTTCTTTGACTGATTCTTGATGCCTCATAGAGTCATTAGCTTCTACTTGCCCAATTCTAAATTTTAACAAACTGTTTTCTTCATTTAGCTTCTGAACCTCCTTTTCCATTTGGTTAATTTTACTTTTCAAGTGGTCATTCTCTCCAATTAGATACTGAACCTCCTTAACCATTTTGCTGATTTTACTTTTTAAAGATTTGTCAATATCAGTGATCTTTTCCATTTTTTTTTTCTTTTACCTCTCTAATTTTGTTTTTAAAATCCTCCTTGAGTTCTTCCAGGAATGCTTTTTGGGCTTGAAAGCAGTTCACACACCCATTTGAGGTTTCAGATGTGGCTATAGTATCAATGCTGCCCTTTTCTGAATTGGTATTTTGATCTTCCCTTTCTCCATAAAAAGAATCCATAGTCCTTGGTTTCCTGGATTGTTTCTTAATATGTTTGTTTGTTTTTTCCTGTCTTTTAAAGTGGATGTCTGCTTCTGGTGCCTAAGGGGCTCTGTCACAGGCTAATTGTGCTGAAAAGTTGGGGCCTGATTGCTGGCTTTGTGTGTTATGGCCTCTGGTTTGGTGAGGTGTGGGGGATGGTGGTCTGGCTACTGGAAGTCTCTTCTCCCCCCAGAGCTGCATGTGTTGGTAAGCAAAATGGGCTCTTTAGCACTTAGTTCAACCAAGTGCCCTTGAATAGTTTGGCTTTTGTTCCCTTTCAGTAATTCAGTGTATTTCATTGAGCCTTACTACGTGCTAAGCCCCAAGCCCAAACCCCTATTAGGTGTAAAACCTTACTGGGTGTGGATTGGCAACCAAGGTGGGGCCCAAGGTGGGGCTAACTCCAGGGAAGGCCTAGTTTACCTGTCTGGGACAGCAGAGGCTTTTAGACCATATGGGTTTAAGTCACCTCTTTGTGATGATTCTAGGTCACCTGGGTGAGTCGCATGTGTGACTCACCCCTGACCCTGAAAAAAATATAAAACCAGGGGTTGGCTGTCCCTTCTTTGGAGCTTTCTCATAGCAGTGGTGGTGCATGTGACTCTGGGCCAGCCCTTGTTCTGAGCTCTCAGGCTGAACCTAGATGTTGGTAACTATGAATTGAATTGGGTCTGTTTGTAATTTGTTTAGGGTTCTCACTAGAGATGGTATTGATG
This sequence comes from Trichosurus vulpecula, assembly GCF_011100635.1. Lineage (NCBI taxonomy): Eukaryota > Metazoa > Chordata > Mammalia > Diprotodontia > Phalangeridae > Trichosurus > Trichosurus vulpecula. Next base: position 246,272,222 of record NC_050580.1, on the reverse strand, counting down.
CGGAGTCTCCAGGCAGCTGTAGCTAAGGGTCCTCCAGCTTGTAACCTGGATGCTGAGACTTATTGAAGTTTGGTAACTATGCATTTGGATTTGAATCAGACAAGGTCTGTCTGTTGATGTTTGTATTTTGTCTGTATTTTGTTCTGAAGTCCAGGGTGCTGGCTTTTTCCCCTGAACTAAGTGAACGATATTTGTATGCTGAATTAAAAGTAAGCTTGTCAACCCCTTCACGTAGCTTTCCTTAGTTAAACAGATCAAAAGAACCTGTGCTTCTGCAGCATTCTGGTATCATTCCTGTTGTTGGGCTTTCATTGCCACAACATCTGCTAGCCGGATTGTTGAAACACTGTGCTGCAGCATGGGTGGTCTCAGCAGGTTTCTGTGCTGGTGTCTGACACTTCCTCTGGCTGTGTGAAGGCACCTCTGGGTTCCTGGTGTTGACACTTACTGTCTCCACCCCCTGAGGCTCAAGAACTCCTGCTGTTCAGCTACTGAAGTCCCACTTCTGGTTCCTCCATTTCTCTCAAGTTGAACTGTTTACATTCTACATGAAAAAATGATATTCGTAACTCATTTGATCTTTCTCAGTAGTAAGGTAATTGAAAGCAATATATACATATACAGACAGAGGGCACAGGGTGAGTTGAATATAAAGTGATGATATCTAAAAAATAAAATTAAGGAGTGACAGAGGAATATATTGGGAGAAAGAGAAAGGGAGAGATAGAATGGGATTAATTATTTCACATAAAAGAGGCAAGAAAAAGCTGTTACAATGGAAGGGAAGAGGGGGAGGTGAAAGGGAATGAGTGAAACTTAATCTCATCAGATTTGGCTTAAGGAGAGAATAACATACACACTCAATTGGCTATCTTAACCTACAGGAAAGTAGGTGGGAAAGTGATAAGGAGGGGATGATAGAAGGGAGGTCAGATTGGGGGAGTCAGAAGCAAACACTTTTGGAAACAGCAGGGTCAAAGGAGAAAACTGAATAAATAGGGGACAGGATAGGATGGAAGAAAATATAGTTAGTCTTTCACAGCAAGACTATTATGGAAGAGTTTTGCATAATGATATATGTATAATCTATGTTGAATTGCTTGCTTTCTCAAGGAGTGTGGGTGGGGAGGGAAGATAGGAGAGAATTTGGAACTCAAAGTTCTAAAAACAAATGTTAAAAATTGTTTTCACATGCAACTGAGAAATGAGATGTGCAGGCAATGGGTTATAGAAATCTATCTTGCCATACAAGAAAGTAAGGGGAAAGGGAATAAGGATGGGGGAGAGTAGGAGGATAGACGGGAGGGCAGACCAGGGAAAGAGGAAATCAGAATACATGCAATCATGGGTAGGGGGTGAGGGGAGAAATGGGAAGAAAAATTGTAACTCCAAATCTTGTGGAAATGAATGTTGAAAACTAAAAATAAATAAATTAATCTTAAAAAAAAGTTCAAAATCTCAGGTCATCTCTGACTATCCCTCTCCCTCATCTCATTCATTCAATTATTTGTCACGGACTGTTTTTTTAACCTTTTTTTTACCTTTTTACCTTTAAAACATCTCATGCACATACACATTTCATACATATATATGTATATACATATATATGTATATACATATATATGTATATACATATATATATATATACATACAGAGAGCTACTCCCATAATTCATCACTTCTTCCTTGTGTTATATTATAGACAATTGGTTTCCCTGATTTTTATTCTTCCTGCTCTAATCAATCCTCCAAAAAGATGTTAAAGTAGTCTTTTGAAAGGCCAGATGCAGTCATGATACTCAAGTGGTAAATAATCTTGATTGTCTCTAGAAAAAAAATCAAATCAAACAAAGCTCCACAACCTAGCATTTAGAATCCTCTACAATCTGGGTCCAATCTATCTTTTTAGCTTATTTCACATACAGAATTTTCATTTTTCATATAATATTTGATTCAGCTAAGCTAGATTACTAGCTTCTCTATTCTCCTTTCTCAGTATTCCAACTCTCATTTCCATTCAATGCTACAATCTGTTCCTTAATTGGAATTTTAGGTATTTATCCAATTTTGCTTCCCATAGCAATGATTAGACTTTAAATGGGTCTCTTTGTTATAAATAGATAGCAATGTCAGAAAATGAAAAAACACCATCAAAGAAAAACTCATTTGGATGAAATTTGGGGGTGTAATTAGTTGGCCCTTAATCTCCAATGAGAAACAACATGGCTAATGAAAAAATGGGCTTCAGAGTCCTTTCAGGTTAGTGTGTTCTTCCAAAATGGCAGAGGGTCTCTGAATTTAGGCCTGATAATAATCCCTACCAATATTAAGTGCCAATAGATGGATTGCAGGTCCTTGAAATTTGAAGCAGCCCAAAGGTTGTGTTTTGGTCTTTCCTTATTATATAGGAAAGAATTTCACTTCATCATGTGTGCTCTGTGGGTTTTGTCAGGTTTTCCAACTTCCAGGGTCTATACCTTCTGTATCTCATGAGGTCAGAAGCCAAATTTAGTAGTCCTTGAGCTAGGGTCTGTAACAAAACTTTTCCTTCTACTCAGATCCAAGGGATGGGGGAAGGAATTTTAGAAGGACATTACACTTATCAGCTCATAGCTATACGTTAAGTGACAAAGTCATGCCAGTCTTTGGAATTTGATTTCAATGATGAACAAGGAGCCAGTGAGTAGGGCAGAATGGGGGTAAAAGTGGAATATAATGATATAAATGAATTTATATGAATGTATATATGGATAATTATCCCTTATTCTAATACAAGGAATTTTTCTGACCAAAATCATTAAAATAATGACATATATGTGTACAGGAAATTCCTTGGTAAGATAGTTCCTCTTCTGTCAGGTATTCATTTGCTTTTGGCAACTACAAGTAAAACAGCTGTCTAAGCCAGTTTGCTCCTTGCATGCTTTGGATTTAGACTAGTTCGAAAGAAAGCAAAGAATGAAAGTTTTTTTATATTAAAAAAACAAGCAATCACCGGAAATTTTAGTGTTCTTTTCTTTCCTTTTTCACAGCAGAGGGAGAAATATATAATAACTCATTTTTGCATTGATCAGCAAAAGAAAATGGAACCTCTTAAGCAAAAGTAAAATTGCATATATTATTGAATTATAAAAACAAATTATTGAATTATACAGGATGGAATAATGAAATAATTTATTTTTAACAAACATTTCCTTCTAGGAGGAGAGTGATCTCATACTTCCAAAATGAAAGCAAATATTTCTACTTAGTGATTGTCTTAGAAAACAGAAGTGCTCTTCTCAAGTACTGTTTTGATCATTTTAAACAACTTAGATTTTTGTATGAAAAAGGTAAAAGAATAATCAATATGCAGAAATTACTTCTTATTTTTGGAAAAATCACCATGTCTTCCTGATGAAAATGGAGGTGATTATTTTGAGAATTCTATATTACATGGCTAGGAAGCTGCACAGCTGAGGTTCAACCATAGGCCTTGTAGTACCAATTCCAATGCTCCTTTCACAGATCTTTTCACACCTCCACTTCTGGTGGAGAAGGGGAGCAAAAATAGGCATAAAAATTACTCTAAGCAGGGGTGGGCTAGAGCCTTCTTGCACAAGCTGAGAGCTGATTGTTAAATTTTCAGTGTAAGCATTTCTATCTCAGCAATCAGTAGATGCCAGAAAGCAGAGCTTGATTTATTGTTTTGTTGATTCATAGACTTAAGAAAGTGACGGGAAAATGCTAATAATGTAGATATAAAGTTTTTTAAAATGCTCCCTGTGTACATTTTTTTCCTGTAAAGCTTGCTGTTGAATATTTACTTAGAACACCTTTGACTACAATACAAAAGATATTGTGAAAAAGCAGTAAAGAACTCACCTCTGGATGGAGGGGATGAAAGAGAGTATCTCATAAAATCATGGATTTAATACAAGAAGGAAATTTAGAAGTCATTCAAACCAACTCACTCATTTTCAGAGATAAGTAAATTTAGGCCCAGTGAGATTATGTGACTTGGCCAAAATGACAAGGAGAGACTGAAATTGAACACAGGTCCTTGGACTCAAAATGCAGTGTTCTTCCCACTGTACAATACTGCCTCCTTTACTATATGACAGAGGTTGAAATTGAATTATGCCATTAAAAAGACTGGATCAGTAGTGTTAGAGAGCAGATTCTTGACTGAAGCAGGAAAATGGACCAAAATGTTATTTATTTTAGATTTTATCACAAAAAATCTTTACAATTGTCTCTTAAGTTAAACATGGCTCTTCTTTACCATACCAAAGAAATTTTCTCTCATTAAGGTGCAGGGAAGACTGCTTGTTGAATTAAGGAGACAGTTGGACATTCTTAGCTAGGAAATTGCTATATTTTTATAATATTAGAGTTTCAATAATATATAAGTAGGTTATAAATAATATTGAAAGGGCTATATTAGATAGTTTAGAATCCATTTAAAAATTATGGGCTCAGAATTTTGAATGAAATTATAATCTTAGTGCTTAATTTTGTCTCCTTTTGCCAAGAAAAGGATCCTGCCTCCCATTCTTTTCATCATTTTGAAAAGGAAAGTAAGCTGTTAAACAGGAGAAAAAAGGCTGAAAAAGCTTCTTGACCATCTAATTACTTTCAGGAAGTGACATTTGGACATTAAACATAAGCATTAAATAGCTTGGATATATTTTCACCCATAAAACAAGTCTTAAAATGAAAGAGAGTGCATTTTTAAAATGAGCTTTGAGGTCTTTCAAATCCTGAGCAAAGTATTTGAAAATGAGGCATTCCAAAAGGCCCTTAAAAATCCAGGGTCCCCAGGAATCACAAGTGCTAATGATATGTATACCAGGAAAAGAAGTTTCCCTAATTGCTGCTGTGTTGCCACTATTAATTGTCATCAATTTCTCTTGTATATATCTTGTTTGTACACAGTTGTTTGCCTGTTGTTTCTCCCACTAGACCACAAGCTTTCTGAGGGCAGGGATTTTTATTTTTGCCTTTCTTTGTATCCTCAGAGCTCAACACAGTGCCTAGCATGTACAAAGCATTTCAGAAATGCTCATTGACCTAATTACCGATCCCCATTACAACCATATAGGTGAAGAGTCAAAAGTTAGAAGACTATCTTAAGAATATTGGAGTCTTTCAAAGAAAAAAAATAGTTTGAATTTAGGATGTGGTCAAGGGTTTCAACTTATGTCTTGCCCTAATTTTTCTCTCACTTTAAAATTCTTTTTGTTTGTTTCCCTTTCACGGAAAACAGAGTGAGTTTTTCTTCAGTGATATGAGATTTTGCTTTAGTGTAATCATTATGAGGAATGTCCTGGAGCCAATTTGAACAAACCTGAGATAGCTGATTGTTAAATTTTCAGTGTGAGCATTTATACTTCAAAAACTGGAAAATACTATAATCAGGGTTTGATTTATTTTTCTGTAGATTTCCTAGATGTAAGAAAATCATGCACATAATATTAATAATGCAGATTGAGAAAGTTCTTTATTAAACATTTACCAGCCCACCCCTGGTTTTGAGGATCCACTATTCCATACAGATATAGCTTCAACAAACTTTGTTGCTACTCATAAGAAGGCAAAGAGAAGGGCTGCAATCAGGGTCAGTCTCAGTGTGTGGCCTACATGACCACAGGGGACAGCATGGGATAGAGAGGGGGGTTCCACGTTCGAGTCAAATGCAAAGAGAACCTCAGAGTTCAGTCTCATAGATCATTTGAGACAGAGGCAATGTGATACCAATTCCATTTTTTTCCAATACAACCAATAAAATGACAAATTTTAAAATTACTTATTAAATAGGGAGAAATGAGGCACTGTGAAGTTTGAAACTTATTCCTAAGAGTATCTTTGGAATATGAGGCTGAAATGGGGGGAGGGGCTGTGGCCATACCGGTAAAACTGATTTTCACCAGTCAGTAATCTATATCTGCTATAAATATATGTGTGTGTGTGTGTGTGTGTGTGTGTGTGTGTGTAGCTGCCTCCTTTTCATTTACATACTCAACATCCTAGTTAAGACCTTTATGATCTGTTGACTAGTCTATCATTACAGTACCATCCTAGTCTTCCTATCTGCTGTCTCCTTTTTCCAATCTATTCTTCATACAGATGTCAAAATAACTTTTTAAATTTAATCATAGCTTGTAATCTCTTGGAACCATTGGTTACAGGAAACAGAGAAGTTTTGAACACTATGGATAAGTTCCCTTATTTTGGCAATGTACTTTTCAGGGATGTACACATTGATAATGAGGTTGACACATGCATTGCCAGAGCTAGCTCAGTGTTTGGGAAGTGCAGAAGGAAAGTGTGAGAGAAAAGAGGTATTAGATTGACTACCAAACTGAAAGTCCACAGTGCTGTTGTGCCGATCTCATTGTTGTATGGAAACCTGGAAAGTATACCAATTCCATGCCAAGAAACTGAATCATTTCCATTTGAATTGTCTTAGGAACATTCTGAAGATCACGTGGCAGGATAAGGTAACAGACTCTGAGGTCCTTACTTGAACTAAACTGCCAAGCATTCAAATTCTTCTTCACAGAGTACAACTCTAATGGGATGGCCACAATGTGTAAATGCCGAATGTATGCTTGCCAAAAAGGCTATTTTCGTGGAGGATTTATATAGGGAAAGCACTCACGTGGTGGGCAGAAAAAGTGATACACCATACCAATTAAACTACCAAAACTTATTTTACAGAGCTAGAAAAAATAATAACAATTCATCTGGAAGAAAAAAATGACCAGAATATCAAAAATATCAATAATGAAAAGAAAGGCTAAGGAAGGTGGCCTAGCCATACCAGATCTTAAACTGCATTATAAGGCAGTAGTCATTAAAATGACGTGGTACTGGCTAAGAAATAGAGTGGTGGAGCAGTGGAATACATTAGGCACACAAGATGCAGTAGTCTATGACTATAGTAATCTACTGTTTGATAAACCCATAGACTCCAGCTTCTGGGATAAGGACTCACTATTTGACAAAAACAGCAGGGAAAACTGGAAAATAGCATGGCAGAAACTGGGAATAGATCAATATCTCATACCATATACCAAAATAAAGTCAAAATGGGTTAATTATTTAGATATAAAGGCTGATACAACAAAAAATCTGGGAGAGCAAGGAACAGTTTACCTGTCAGATTTATGGGAAAGGGAAGAATTTATGACCAAACAAGAGATAGAGAGTATTATGAAATGCAAAATGGATAATTCTGATTACATTACATTGAAAAGTTTTTGTACAAATGTTTCAACAATCCAGCTAGCAGCTGCTGTGGGGGGTGTAAAACCAACAACAACCAGCTCATAGAATGCTGCAAGCCCAAGTTCTTTTGACCTGTTTTACTAAGACAAGCAACGTTAAGGGGTTAGCAATCTCAATTTAATCCAGCATACAAATATCATTTACTTAGTTCAGGGGAAAAAGCCCGCACCCTGAACTTCAGAGCAAATACAAACAAATTACAAACATACATTTGTAAACAGACCAAATACAATTCATAGTTACCAACATCTGAATTCAGCCGGGAACTGGATAACGGCTGGCTCAGAGTCACGCATCACTACTGCTGCAGGTCAGAGCTCTGAAAAAAGAGAAAGCCAACCTCTGGTTTTATACCTTTTTCAGGGTCAAAGCTGAGTCACACATGAGACTCACCCACATGACCTAAAATCATCACAAAAATGCGACTTAAACCCATGTGATCTAAAAGCCTCTGATGTCACAAACATGTCACTCAAACCCATGTAAACTAGGCTTTCCCTTGAGGCAAGGAGGTCATCGAAGACTCCTAATTTAATCAAGGAAACAAAGGCCAAACTCTTCAAGGGCACTTGGTTGAATTAAGTGCTAAGAGCCCATTTTGATTGCCAATACAACAAACCAAGCCAATGCCACAAAGATTAGGATGGAAGCAGCAAATTGAAAAAGAATTTTTGTAACCAGTGGCTCTGATAAAGGCCTCATCTCTTAAATGTGTAGGGAACTGAGTTAAATTTATAAGAATACAAGTCTTTCACCAACTGAGAAATGGTCAAAGGATATGAATAGGCAGTTTTCAGAGCAATAAATTAAAGATATGTAGAGTCATATGAAAAAAATGCTCTAAATCACTATTGATTAGAGAAATTCAAATTAAAACAACTCTTAAGTAACACATCTCACCTGTCAGATTGGCTAACAAGGGAAAACAGGAAAGTATAAATGCTGGAGAAGATGTGAGAAAATTGGAACACTAGTGCATTGTTGGTGGAGCTGTGAACTGATCCAACCATTCTGGAGAGCAATTTGGAACTATGCCCAAAGGGTTATAAATTATGTATGCCCTTTGATCCAACTGTACCACTTGTAAGACTGTATGCCAAAGAAATCATGGGAGTGGGAAGAGGATCCGTATGTTCAAAAATATACGTAGCAGCTTTTTTTGTGGTAGCAAAGAACTGGAAATCAAGGGGATGCCCATCAACTGGGAAATGGCTAAACAAGCTGTAGTATATGCATGTAGTGGAATGTTATTGTGCTATAAGAAATGGGGAGCCAACAGACTTCGTAATAACCTGAAAAGACTTACATGAACTGATGCTGAGTGAGGGGAGAACAGGAGAACATTATACACAATTATAGACACATGGTATCTGTGATCACCAACTTTGATAGACTTGGCTCTTCTCAGCAATGCAAGGTTCTAAGACAACTCCAAAAGACTCATGATGGAAAAAGGGATTCACATCCAGAGAAATAATTACCAACTCTTAATGCAGATTGAAGCAACATTATTTGCTCTCTCTTTTTGTTTTTGCTTTTTTTTCTGTTTTTTTCTTCATTCTCATGGTTCATTCCAATGGTTATATTCTTCTTTACAATTTGACTATTATGAAAATATGCTTAGTGTGAAGGTATATGTAGAACCTATATCAGATTGCATGCTGGATGGGGTGGGGGGGAAGGAGAGGAATGGGTAGAAAATTCGAAACTCAAAAAATTGAGAAACTGAATTTTGTAAAATAAAACTAAAAATAATGACTTGAAAAATAAAGCAACTTATCTTCAAAAAAGAACTAAAAAGTGATACAAGGACACCCTCAAGGTCTCTCTTAAGAATCTTGAAATTGATTGTGTGGCATGGAAGACACTGGCACAGGACCACCCAACATCACATGCCCTCATCAGAGAAGGTGCTGTGCTCTATGAGCAAAGAATAATTGAAGGATCTTAAAAGAAACACAAGATGTGCAAATTTAGAGAATCTACCTCAAATGTTCATATGGACTTTTTGTGCTCGACTTAATGGTAGAGCACTCCTAGCTCACACTGGTCTGATCAGCCAGAGTCAGACACACTCTAACTTGACTCTAATATAGTGATGTCATTTTGGTCCTCTTCAAGAGCAAAGGACAATAGCCAATATAGGGCTTCTTAACCTTTTCTGAGTCATGGTCCCAGAGATGTGCTGGAGTCAGTTAGCACCGCTCATGAGAGTTGATTGTTGAATTTTCAGTGTGAACATTAACATTTATGAATTGGCAAATGGTACAAATCAGTGCTAGACTTATTTTTCTATTGATTTTAGATTAAAGATTAAGAAAGTGATGAAGAAAATGTTAGTGCCAGTTAAACTCAAAGTATGTTGCATCTACTTTTTTGAGAGCCAATTCCTAAGTATTTTCTAGAATATCCCTACAAGGACCAATTTGGAAGTGTCTGGTGAAGCCTAGGGACCTCTTCCTGAAACATACAAATATTCATATACACGCTTTTATCTGAACTGCCTTATACTTACATATGTATATATCTATATCTTAATCCTATTATAGATAAAGCTGTATATATGTAGACATAAACATATACCTATATGCATATGTTTAAATTAAGATAATTCAGATTACCAATGAAACCAGTATTATTAAAATAAAGATGGAATTTTTCCCTTCCAAGTTCAAGGACACCTTAAAATCAATTCATAGACAACATTCTAGTTTTCAAAAACCCTATCTCCCAACTGCCAATAAGATTAAAAGCAACAACTTTTATACTTGATTATTAAGAATCTCCACAATATAACCCCAAACAACTTTTGCAGCCATATATCATACTAATATATTATTCTGTGTTCTATATTTTGTGTTCTAGGCAATCTAGAATAGTAGCTATTCTCTAATCTCTTTTTTTCACTTTTCTGCATTTCTCTCCTCCAACTTTTACAAGGTCCTACTCAAATGGTTCTTGACAGTGAGGAGGTGTCCATCAGTTATGGAAGATTATGGAAGCAGAGTGGAAGGCTATGTCATCTTTCAATATGCTCCCAGGCACAAACTATATCTGTATTCTGAGGATCAATCTACCTAGGCATGGAAAGTCTGACCATAATTCATGTGGGCATTTGAAAATTAATTCCTTGACCATGGGAATTCAGGAAACGAAGAAAAATAGAAAATGACTCTCAGTCATGGGGTCTCCTTCTCTTTCTCCAGTGTCAGAATAACAGAAAATGTAGCATAGGATGCTACAAATCATGCAAATTTTAGGCTATATAAAAAAGTATTAATTTAGCTGTTGGTAATCTAAATGTGTGATTTAATGTGTCCAGTATCTAACAGGTAGACAGATTAGTAGAGAAACTCAATCACACAAATTGTGAAATTCTTGCCATCGATGAAACAAAGAGACAGAAGAAAGTTGTAGCTAAAGGCAACAGTGACTCATTGGGTTTCGTTGGAGAGGCAGATAAATACTTTGGCAAAATTTTTTTGTTTTGCTTTTATGTACCTTCAAAGACAATAAAAATATGATTTCATGAAGAGCCAATCATCTCATAGTGCAGTGCTCATAAGAATTTGTAAAACCATCCAGAGAAAGAACTATGGAGTCTGAATGAAAATCAAAGCATACTCTTTGCTCTCTCTCTTTTTTGTTTGTTTTGTTTTTTTTTTCTTTCTCATGGTTTCTCCTGTTCATTCCAATTCTTCTTTATAACATGACTAATGTGAAAATATGTTTAATAAGAATATGTATGTGGAGGCTTTATCAGATTAAATGCCATTTTGGGGAGGGGAGAAGGGAGAGAGGTGAAGAAAATTTGAAACTCTAAAGCTTATGGAAGTGAATTTTGAAAACCAAAAGTAAATTAATTAAAGGGAAAAAATAATTTCCAAAATGACCACCATGTAACTAATTTCAGTTTATGCACCATTGGGTTGCAGAAGAGAATGGGGTAGAGAAATACTTGAATAAATTTGATAAGGCTCTCTAAATTAAATTAATACATAGCTGTATATTTAGGAAAGGCAATTCAATGGTCAGAATAAGCTAGACCAGCAGAAAACATGTGGGGAAATATGGATCATAAATCAAGAATTAGAGGGAACAATATTAAGCTACATAAAAGCTTCCTGCTTATGAGGCATTGATGATATTTTCCTCAGCAGAAGAATCAAAAATAGATACTGGATATGTCAAGCTGTGAACAACATCAATAAAATGAAATTGTTTATATTTTAACAGATAGTAAAATATCAATTAGTGTTGTGGATATCTTTCCTGAATCAACTGTGTGTAGTGAGATCAGTGACATAGCCAAATGTCAAAAGTATTACAAAAAGGAAATAAAACAAATGCTAAAATATTTGGTACCTAATTAGAACAACTCTAATTTGACCTATTTTTTTATTATTATATGCATTGGAGCAATGACTTTATTTGAAGGGGAAATCCTGGGTTGGGGAGAAAAAGAACTTGTTCTACCAATACAGGTCAGCATCTTCTCTGTAAATTATAGTCTTAGAAAGTTGTTTAGCATGGTGAGTAGTTACAGGAATGCTCAGGATCACAATGGCCATTGGTATCAGACATGATATTGGAACCAAAGCCCTCATAAGTTCAACATCAGATCTCCACCCACTTAAAACATGATGGAGAAATAGAAGAAATTTCTTGTAGAATTAAAATTGAAAAGAGATTTCTTTTAGATAATGAGGCCTCCCAAAAGTTCCTGTTTGTGCGTGATATCATGCTTATTACATCTAACCTCGTAACATGGGTTGACAAATTATCTTTATTGTTTTTTTTTCTTTTTATATAAATTAATTTTTGGTTTTCAAAATTCACTTTCACAAGATTCTGAATTCCAAATTTTCTCCTGATCTCTCCTGTCCCCCAGCCCCAGGACAGCATGCATTTTGATTACCTCTTCCTCGAATCTGGTCTCCCTTCTACTACTCACCACTCCCTTCTCTTATCCTCTTCCCTTGTATTTTCCTGTAGGGCAAGACAGATTTCTATATGCCATTGTCTGTATATCTTATTTCCCAGTTTGATGTAAAAACAATGTTTAACATTCATTTTTAAAGCCTTGAGGTCCACATTCTCTTCCTTCCTCCCTCACCCCCTACCCTCATTGAGAAAGCAAGCAATTTAATATTGGTTATAGTTGTGTAGTCATGCAAAACACTTCTATAACAGTCATATTTTGAAATACTATATTACCCTCTATCCTGTCCTGCCTCCATTCATTCTATTCTCTCCTTTGACCTGTCCTTCCATAAAAGTGTTCACTTCTGATTGCCCCTTGCCCTAAACTGCCATTCCTTCTATTATCTCCCATCTCTTATCCCTTTCCCCCTGCTTTCCTGTGGGGTAAAATAGATTTTCATACCAAATTGAGTGTGTATGTCATTGCCTCCTTAAGCCAAATCCAATAAGAGTAAGATTTATTTATTCCTTCTCAACTCCTTCCTGTTCCTTTCCATTGTAAAAGCTCTTTCTTGCCTCTTTTATGTGAGATGATTTATTATGTTCTACCTCTCCCTTTCTCTTTCTCCCAATACATTCCTCTTAACATTTAATTTTATCTTTTAGGTATCATCCCTTTATATTCAGCTCACTCTCTGCCCTCTGTCTACATACACATATATGTAAACATATATACATATATGTACATGCATACATACACATACATATATAGTCATACATACATACACATACACACATATATACATATATTCCCTCTAACTACCTTAATACTGAGAAAGATCTCTTCAGTTAAAAATATCATCTTTCCATGTAGGAACATAAAGAGTCAATTTTAATAAGTCCCTTATGCCTTTCCTTTTTATTTTTTCATGTTTCTCTTGATTCTTGTATTTGAAAGTCAAATTTTTTTTCATCTCTGGTATTTTCAACAAGAATGCTTGGAAGTCCTCTATTTCATTGAAATTCTATTTTTACCCCTGAAATATTATATTCACTTTTGCTGGGTAGGTGACTCTTGATTTTAATGCTATCTCCTTTGACCTCTGGAATATGATATTCCAAACCCTCTGATACCTTAGTGTAGAAACTGCTCAATCTTGTCTTATCCTGATTGTGTTTCCACAATACTTGAATTGTTTCTTTCTGGACACTTGTAATATTTCCTCCTTGACTTGGGAACTCTGGAATTTGGCTCCAATATTCCTGAGTTTTCCTTTTTGGATCTCTTTGAGGAAGTGATAATGAGATTTTTTTCCTTTTCTATTTTACCCTCTGGGTCTGGAATATCAAGGCAGTTTTCCTTGATAGTATCTTGAAAGATGATATCTAGGTTTTTTTTTGTATCATGGTTTTCAGGTAGTCCAATAACTTTTAAATTATCTCTCCTAGATCTATTTTCAATATCATATGTTTTTCCAATGAAATACTTCACGTTGTCTTCTTGTTTTCATTATTTTGGTTCTGTTTTATATTTCCTCTATTTCTCATAAAGTCATTAGCTTCTTTTTGCTCCATTCTAATTTTTAAGGAATTATTTTCTTCAGTGAGTTTTTGGGCCTCTTTTTCCATTTGGCCAATTCTGCTTCTCAAGAAATTCTTCTCATTGGCTTTTTGGACTTCTTTTGCCATTTGGATTAGTCTATTTTTAAAGGTGTTATTTTCTTCAGCATTTTTGGGTCTCCTTTAACAAGATTCGTTTTTCATGATTTTCTTGTATTCCTCTCATTTCTCTTCCCAATTTTTCCTCCATTTCTCTTACTTGATTTTCAAAATCCTTTTTTGAGCTCTTCCATGGCCTGAGACCATTTCATATTTTTCTCTGAGTCTTTAAATGACCTTGACCTTGTCGTCTTCCTGTGGCTGCATGCCTTTATCTTCCTCGTCCCTGTGTGTGTAAGAAAACATCTTTTCATCAAGAAAGCAATCTTCTACAATATTATTCTTTTTTCCCCTGTTTACTCATTTTCCAGCCCATTATTTGATTTTTGAGTTCTTTGTTAGGTGGAGGGTATACTGCCCCAAGTTTCAAAGGTTTTCAGACATATCTCTAGGGACATATAAATTCTCAGTTCCTCCAAAGTGAGGTTTACTTCTCTCCTGGCCTGTGCTTTGGTCCAGGAGCAACCACAAGGACTCTTTTCTGCCCCAGAACTGTGAGGAGGGTTCCCTCTCCTTAGCTGCCACCGGCTGCAACATGCCAGCACTCCTCCTCACCCCAGAACCACCACCTAGAACTATGCCCTAATCAGCTGGTCAGTTCTGCCGCTGCTACTGCAGTGACTGCTGCCACCCTGGGGCTGGGGCTGAGACTGGGACTGTGGCCCAACCATGCACCTCTCTTAACCAGATGAGAAGACTTTCCAAATGACCTTTGAAGCTGTGTTCCAGTTGCAAAAATGTATTTTATCCCTGTTTGACTCATTTCTGATTTGTAAAGGGAAAATAATAATGACTGTTGTTATGGGATCAAAATGATATAATGATTGAAAAATGCTTAACATAATGACTGGCATATGTGAGAAACAACATTATTTTTTTAGGGTAATATTAACTTTGAAGTGGTTTATGGTAATTATTAACTTTGAAGTGGTTTGATGTCATCTGAAGTTTATTGTTTCTGTATTTCTAAAATTTTATTATATTTCTAAACTTCCCTTAGATTGTAATATTTGAAAAGACATTGTGTGGTAGAAATGGTATTATAGCAATTTTAATCTGATTTTGATATATATGAATTGAGTTTTTTAAAAAGGTTGTGATAAAAATGTGGTAATTTGTAACTGTTATATTTGGTTATAAACAAGTAATAATACTGCTGATACTGTGATAGCAGATTTTCTATTTGAAACATTGTCTATTATGAGAATACATATAGTGGTTTATAGTTATAGTTCAACATATTAATGATGAGATGAATGATTCTCTGTATAAGATGATTTAGAAATGATTGATAGTGGGTTCTTTCAAGTTTTAAAATACATAATGACACTTAAGGCATTGTTACATTTCTAGATCATGTAATTTAGCAAACAGATGTATCAGCAATATTATTGCAAAAGCAATTTCTCCTGTGTAAGGTTAAGATATTAGATGTTAGATTAAGAATTGTACGAAAAAAATAGGGGTGTGATTTTCAAGCTTGTTGCATCTAAGGAAAAGCCTGGTAAACTTTGTTATTGTGATAAAGCTAATTTAATTGGGTATGTTCTTCTTGACTTATAGAAACTAAGTGTCTTCTCCATTACAACACCTTTTTGACTAAGGAACGTTGTGATATCTAGGTATTCTCTATAATACTTTTGGAATAACGACATTTTACACCAACTTAATTTTAATGAATTCCAATGTTTAAAGGTTTATTTTTGTTTTGAGGAGGAAGAAAGAGATTTCTATCATTTTAAAACTTTCCAACTAATTTTCTTCATAAAAATTTAGTGATTTATCCTCTTAACATAAGGATAAAAATTTGAACTGTTTTTTTTTTTTAAAGAAGGGGAAATGCTTCTAGAAGAGATGTTTTGAAAAATCTCTATTGTGATTTTTAGAAGGCCTAGTCTGAATTTGTAGTCATTCCATGGCCTAAGCAAGAGATAAATTAGTGTTTGACCTTATCATATGAATAAGATTCAAATCCTAAAATGCCTCATACTTCTAGAATGAGTATAATTAGGGAAGAATAAACAAGATTGTGAAACAAGGACATAATTCCAACAACTTGTGAAGTTAGTCATTAACCTCTTTGCTTTTTTTAAGTGGGAATGGGATTCCAGTACAGATCGTTAAGTACATAAAAAGTAATAACTTGTGAGCTACCTTGTCTTATGGTTGAAATGCAAAGGAAAGATGAATAATGGGCTTGAGAGATTTGGAAAGATAAATAAAGTTCTGTTTGGAAATATGAAAGGCAGATAGAAGGCTCGCGGACAAATGGGGCTTATCCAAGCCCATCCTGTCTGTAGATAATTGCTTTGGATAGCTTTGCACTAGTTTCAGATGGTTTAAGTATGTTGAGAGAGTGCAAGGAAGTATTTTAGAAGACAGAAAAGTTATGTAGCTTGATTTGATAATTATTAGCTTAATCAAATTTGGGATGGCTCTACATGAAGGATACCAGTCCATATTTATTTGCTATTTAAGACTTTATGGGACTGCAATTCATTATTGTTTTAAGCTCTGATTAGAGGGATAGGTGCCATAAAGCCTGTAGTAGAATGACATGCACTGCAGGCTAAGAATTGCTAAAGGTGGATGTCTGTGCCTAGGAAGAGTTTTGAAGTCAACGCTGGACAAGGCCTAGGTAGGATCTTCCTCACTCTATTTCCCAATTTCACTATTTCCTTCCTGAGAAGGAAAATTACCCACCCGATTACTCCTAAGCCCTGCTTTCAGCATCTTGTGACTATATGAATGGCTGTCAGATATGACTCATGCTTGGAATCAAACAGAGGTAAGGAATTTCTTTCTTTCTGTTAAGATATATGAAATTGTCTCTCTTTTTCTTTTGTAGCAAATTCATATAATCAGAAGTTCTGTAAGTATAATGCTAAATCTATTAAAAATAGATGGAAACTGGAATATCTCTTCGTTACTATAATGGGATGCAAGAATGAATAGCTTACACTTGTAACCTATATTCATGGCCAAATAAATATAATATAGAGATAACATCCTCCAAAAGGAGGAAGCAGTTAGGCCAAGTAATAAGACAAAGATGTAATATGATACATGTCTAGTTAAAAAAAGGATAGCAAACTGAGAAAAGCAATAGGATCAGATTGATTCCTCTAAGAATTATACTGTGTATGTGATTGACTTCTAAAATTTATCATGTTTGGTAAAAAGATCTCAAATTTGGAATTGTACAAAATTTTTATAAGATAGTGGTAAAAGTGAAATTATTTCTCCTTTATTAAAGTATCTGTCTGATAATTTTAAAAGACAGATGAGTTCATTTCATGGTTGGACCTTCACAATTTAAAGGATTCTTATACCAGATATAAGATTTAGGTAAGGATAAAAACAGCAGATGATATATAAACTGAAATACTCTGAAGTTCAAAAATGGCGAAACAAATTTAAGTGATTGTACTAATATATATTGTCAGAATTATTTGGGAACTTCTAGATCTGAAGCAGAGAAGCAGAACTCCCTTTTAAAACTGTCCTAAGAATAAGACTTTTTGCCAAAGAAAGGATATCTAGGGACCAGATAACCACATGAGGAATCTGGGATTCAAAAAAGTGCGGCTTAAATGGACAGTGGGAATAGGTAACTGGGATACAAGGAATTTAATGTTAGTTAACATATTAATAAAGCTTGCATTGCTTTGTATTCATGTTTAAATTTTCTTGGTTATCTAATGTGTAAATGTAAACATGTGAAATGTAAATCTTCTAAATAGTTTAATCTGTACCTGACTTAATGTAATTATGAAATTTTCTGAATGGTGAGAAAACCTTTATTGTTTTGTTTGCACCTAGTCCTGCATGGCTGGGAAACTGAACTTAGCCATGTTACCTATGTTGTGCAGTTTCCTCTCAGTTATCAAATCATATGTCTTTCAGGGCCCTGTCAGGTCTGACTAATCCCAGAACATCTAACTTGTGGATATGGACTCTTGGATCCATCTGTCACATCTAAAGATTGCCCCTGTTCCCCAGTGGACATCCCTCCAGTTTCAAAAAGGCTTGAAAAAGACAACATCAGATGTAGACAGCTTTCCCAAGAGTCTGGACCAGACCTGCACAAAGAACAGCTCACTCCCTACCTGAGTCCTTTGCATTCCCAAGACTGGTCACCTATATCTTTGGTAGATTTCTTTTGTTTTTACATAGTTGCTCCACGTTCCTTTTATGCTCCCTACCTTGATCCCCTGCAGCCTGCTCCTTCTGCTTGTTTGCAATAACCTTGCAGTGGCCACCCATCTCTGGGTATGTCCAACCACAGAAAAAAAGCAATTCCTTCTCCCATCTTCTCACTCACCCCATGAGGCAGACTCCTTCTGACAAAGAATTCCACCTTACCTTTAGTGGCCTCTACTTCAGGAAGAAATTGGGGGAAAAAAAGGAAAAAAAAAAACGAATCCACCTAGATAAGGATTTCACTCCTGAGGAAAAGATCAGTTTTTTCCTATCTTCCTCAGTCTAAAGGTGAAGCCTTCAGCTTGCCTTTGAGCAAAAGGAGGAAATGATAATCATTTGATATCTATTTAATAACCTCAATAAGGGCCAGAGCCTGAACTAATCAACGAGAAGAAGAGCCTGGACCTAACAGCCTCTTTGTTCTCTGGCTAAACTCAGAGAATACCCCTTCCTATGTCAACAAGGCCAGATGGGGCTGACTTAAGAGTATTCTTTCCTCTGTCTATGACCATTAAGGATGAGACACTTAACCCAAGACACTATCTTTGATAACGTGACTTTTTCTTATCTTAATATTTTGTGGACATATACTATGTTATGGTAAGTTAATGGTAAATTAAACACAGAGATCCTAGGTCGTAATTTCAATTGACACTTTGTCAACTCTCTAATTCTCTCATATTATTGTGTTTACAACCTATTGAATTTAGAAAAGGCTTTTTATTGGATCATGCTAAAACATACAGGGAGATCATAAATTTGAGTGACACAGACATGATGAGTTGGGACTGTTCTAAAATGTATTTAAACCTTCTCATTCTTCTGTTCAGACAGTCAGATTTCATCTGGCTCCATACATGCATGTATTCTGCTAGCTTTAAGGGAATAAACAATATGAATTTGTATATCACCTAGCCTTTTGCCTCCTTTAACCAAACTTTCAGGTAGATGCTCTTAAGATTTTCCCCCACAAAAGAGTTAAAATAGCATCTCAGGGCAAACAAAGTGCAGGTGAAGACAAAAAAGAATAGGGGCACAACCAGGATCTTCCTGGGACAATTTGAGAAGATCTGAAGAAAAATGCCAGGACTAGCATTGGTCCCTGGGAGGAGTAAACACCTCCAGGCTAGGCTCCATTTTAACAAGTGGCAAGCCAATTAAGCTACTAGTGGCAAACCCTGGGGTTAATTGGTTTGAGGGGATGCCTGGGCCCCAGTCACAGGAAGTTTTTGCCCAGGGATAGTGAAAGTGTAATAGAGGGAAAATTAGGAAACCCTGAGAAACCCCTAGCTTCTGACAACCACCCCCAGAAAGAATGGACTCAGATATCTTTGGCATTTAGCAAACCCCCTGGGACTCCATGACTCCACCAAGGAATGCCAATAGATAGGACCATCCCACTGAAGGATAACCTGGCAGACCCTTTCCAGCAGATATCCCTAGGGCTCCGAGACTCCACCAAGGAATGTAAATGAGATTATCCCACTAGTACGATAACCTGACTGAATCTTTTGATCAGCCAGGACCTTTGTTCCTGTTTCCCTGCCCTGTACCCCCACATATCCTACATAAGCCAAGCCATCACCCCAACACATCGCCATTGATTTGTGGTGCAGTACCCCAATGGCCGCCGGCTAATAAATTCTCCACTTAAAACTTATACTCTGTGGTGTGTCTCGCTCATTTCTGGTACAACAAAAGGAATCAGGCATTTGAGCCCAGGAAGATTGAGGGAACCTCTGCTGATGAGGCATGCCAGACCCAACTGTGCTGCGAAGAACAGTGGTGGAGAGAAGGAACCAGCACATACCTGGTGAGTACAGAAGTGGTGAGGCAAAAAACACCTGACTACGGGCACATATAGGAACTTGGTGGTTTGGCTGTTTGACTTTCATTCCAGGCTAGAGGGGAGAACTGGACATCTGGGGCAAGAAGCACCATTTCCTATACCCCAGGGCTAGAGGTGATTACAAAAATAAAACTATTACCACAAAAAATACACAGGCAAAGGAGAAAGAATCCAACCATAGAAACCCATTGCAGGAATAGAGATGACCAGGGTTCATCTTCAGAGGGGGATATTGAAGTAAAGAAACCTCCAAAGAGTAACATCAAATGATCACCCGCCCAAAAAGAATTTATAGAATATCTTTAAAAAGACTTTAAAAATCAAATGACACAGATGGAAGAAAAACTAAAAACATAAATAGATAGATAGATAATCCAAGAAAAACAAAAAAGTTTATGAAAGGAAAGTCAACAAATCAGAAAAAGAGATCCAGAATCTCCGGGAAGAAAATGACACCTTGAAAATTAGAATTGGGCAAACTGAAACCAATGAAATTATTGGAGACCAAGAAGTAATTAAACAAAATATGAATAATGAAAAAATAGAAGAGAAAGTGAAACATCATATAAGAAAAACAACTGATTTGGAGAATATATCAGGAAGAGAAAATATAAAAATAATAGGACTAACTGAAAGTTATGATCAAAACAATAAATCTTGATACCATAATACAAGAAATAATTAAAGAAAAGTGTCCTGAAGCATTAGAACAAGGCAGGGAAGTAGAAATAGAAAAACACATTGAACACTACTTGAAAGAGACCATATGAGGAAAACTCAGAAATATTATAGTGAAATTCTGAAACCACCAGCTAATGGATAAAATATTAAAAGTGTCAAGATTAAAACAATTTAAATATGATGGTGCCACTATCATAATTGCACAAGACTTAGCAGCAGAGACCTTAAAGGAACACAGGTCTTGGAACACAACATATCAAAGAGCAAAAGACCTGGAGCTCTGATTGAAAATATCATATCCTGAAAATTTAAGTATTCTCTTCAATGAAAAACAAATGAAGATTTAATAAACTCTCAGACTTTCAAGACTTTGTTAAAAAAATGCTGAACTTAGTAGAAAAATCGACATACAAGAACCAAGAGAAACATCAGGCACATACCCAAGACTGACTATAAGGGA
Source organism: Trichosurus vulpecula (assembly GCF_011100635.1). Classification (NCBI taxonomy): domain Eukaryota; kingdom Metazoa; phylum Chordata; class Mammalia; order Diprotodontia; family Phalangeridae; genus Trichosurus; species Trichosurus vulpecula. Next base: position 246,251,116 of record NC_050580.1, on the reverse strand, counting down.
TTCATAAGGACAGACTGTTTACCTTTTATATAACATAAAATGTAAAATGTATGTCTAAGATTCTTATTAATAATTGGCAAAAAAGGAATAAACCTGACTTTGATACAAATTTAAAAAAATTAAAACCATTTAGAAACAGCTAAAAAGAGTAACTATTTTATACAAAAGAGGTGCAAAAAGAAGAAGGGATACAGAGGAACACAATGGGGGAGGAGATATGGTAGTCCTGGTAATCTACTTTTATCCAGAATGGGTTTAAGAGGGAACAATGCATATATATTTAGGAGTATAAAAGTCTTCTAAATTTAGAAGAAATAAAATGGTAGGGGTATAAACACAGGGAAGAGGACAAAGGAAGGATTTTTAGAGGGGAGAATAAGGGAATAGGTAAAAGGGGGTACAGAAGGGTGTTTAGACTTATGGGAATAGGAGGATAGGGGAGGGTTCCTTGGAGGGGTTAGGCAAGTAACAGGAGGGCAAGGTAGTCGGTAGAAGTAAAACAGAAAAATCAGGAGGGATAGGAAACAAGAGAGATGCACAAATATAAAAACAAAGATCAGGAGTGGAGCACGTTTGGGAAAGTATATGTCTATATATGTATAGAATATGTATGTGTATGTATATACCTATAGCTATAGAGAAACATACCTAAACTTTATTGTAGCCTCAGGGGTGGGGTGGGGGGAGGGAAAAAAAGAACAAAGTGAAAAAGTGCACAGCAGAGAACAAAAGAAAACTCACCAGGAAGCAAAGAATAGATGGACTGTTCTCAACACACATATGTTATTTATCAAATAGGCTTTCTTGAAATGAAAATCTATTGTTGTATATTTTGAATCTTATCTTCTCCTATAAACGTGACATGATTTTTTTTCTTTCTTACTTTGTATTTAAGTTTTAATATTTTTTTTTAAATTCCATACTTTATTTAATATTTTTCAGTTTTCAGCATTGATTTCCACAGGATTTTGAGTTACAAAGTATCTCTGCATTTCTACCCTCCCCCCCACTCCAAGATGGCATATATTCTGATTGCCCCATTCCCCAGTCAGCCCTCCCTTCTGTCACCCCACTCCCCTCCCCATCCCTTTTCCCCTCACTTTCTTGTAGGGCAAGATGAATTTCTATGCCCAATTGCCTGTGTATCTTATTTCCTAGTTGCATGCAAAAACAACTTTTTTTTGAGCATCTGCATTTAAAACTTTGAGTTCCAAATTCTGAGTTCCAAGTTCCAAGCTCTTCCCTCCCCACCCACCCTCCCTAAGAAGTCATGCAATTCAACATAGGCCACACCTGTATCATTATGCAAAACACTCATAAGTAGTCATGTTGTGAAGCACTAACTATATTTCCCTCATCCTATCCTGTCTGCCTTTATTCAATTTTCTCCCTTGACCCTGTCCCTTTTCAAAAGTGTTTGCTTTTGATTACTTCTTCCCCCTATCTGCCCTCCCTTCTATTGTCCCCCATTTTTTATCCCTTTCCCCCTACTTTCACATGTGGTAAGATGCCCAATTGAGTGTGTATGTAATTCCTTCCTCAGGTCAAATCTGATGAGAGCAATATTCACTCATTCCCCCTCACCTGACCCCTCTTCCCTTCCAATGAACTGATTTTTCTTGCTACTTTTCTGTGAGATAACTTACCCCATTCTATTTCTCCCTTTCTCCATCTCTCAATATATTCATCTCTCATCCCTTAACTTTATTTTATTTTTTTAGATATCATCCCTTCATATTCAACTCACCGTCACTCACCTCTCTCTCTCTCTCTCTCTCTCTCTCTCTCTGTCTCTCTCTCTCTATATATATATATATATGTGTGTGTGTGTGTGTGTGTGTGTGTGTGTGTGTGTGTGCGTGCACGTGTGTGTGTGTATTCCCTTCAACTACCCTAATACTGAGAAAGGTCTCATGAATTACACACATCATCTTTCCATGTAGGAACGTAAACAGTTCAACTTTAGTAATTCCCTTATGATTTCTCTTTCTTGTTTACCTTTTCATGTTTCTCTTGATTCTTGTGTTTGAAAGTCAAAATTCCTATTCAGCTCTGGTCTTTTCACTGAGAAAGCTTGAAAGTTCTCTATTATATTGAAAATCCATATTTTGCCTTGGAGCATGATACTCAGTTTTGCTGGGCAGGTGATTCTTGGTTTTAAACCTAACTTCTTGACCTCCGGAATATCATATTCCAAGCCCTTCAATCCCTTAATGTAGAAGCTGCTAGATTTGTGTTATCCTGATTGTGTTTCCACAATACTCAAAATGTTTCTTTTTTAAATTTTTTTAATTTATTTAACATATTTAGTTTTCAGCATTGATTTTCACAAGACTTTGAATTACAAATTTTCATCCCATTTCTACCCTCCCACCCACTCCAAGATGGCGTATATTCTGGTTGCCCTGTTCCCCAGTCAGCACTCCCCTCTGTCACCCCACTCCCCTCCCATCCCCTTTTCCCTTCCTTTCTTGTAGGGCAAGATAAATTTCTACACCCCATTGTCTGTGTATCTTATTTTCTAGTTGCATGAAATAACATTTTTGTTTGTTTTTGAACATCTGTTTTTAAAACTTTGAGTTCCAAATTCTCTCCCCTCTTCCCTTTCCACCCACACTCCCTAAGAAGTCAAGCAATTCAACATAGGCCACATGTGTATCATTATGTATAACCCTTCCACAATACTCATGTTGTGAAAGACTAACTATATTTTGCTCCTTCCCAACCCATCACCCTTTATTGAATTTTCTTCCTTGACCCTGTCCCCTTTCGAAAGTGTTTGTTTTTGACTACCTCCACCCCCATCAGCCCTCCCCTCCATCATCCCCCCCATTTATTTTTATCTTCTTCCCTCTTCTTTCCTGTGGGGTAAGATTCCCCATTGGGTATGTATGGTATTCCCTCCATAGGCCAAATCTGATGAGAGCAATGTTCACTCATTCCCCCCTCATCAGCCCTCTCCCCTCCTCCCACAGAACTGCTTGCTCTTGCCTCCTTTATGCAAGATAATCCACCCCATTCTATCTCTCCTTATCTCCCTCTCTCAGTATGTTCCTCTCTCATCCCTTAATTTGATTTTATTTCTTTTAGATATCTTCTCTTCATCTTCAACTCACCCTGTGTCCTCTCTCTCTCTCTCTCTCTCTCTCTCTCTCTCTCTGTATATATAATATATATATATATATATATATATATATATATATATATATACACACACACATAGATATGTACATACATACACATTCACCCATATATATACATAAACATATATGTATGCATATTCCCTTCAGCTACCCTAATACTGAGGTCTCATGAATCATACTTGTCATCTTTCCATGTAGGAATGTCAACAAAACAGTTCACCTTTAGTAAGTCCCTTGCAATTTCTTTTTCTTGATTACCTTTTCATGCTTCTCTTGATTCTTGTGTTTGAAAGTCAAATTTTCTATTCAGTTCTGGTCTTTTCACTGAGAAAGCTTGAAAGTCAATACTTTGCCTTGGAGCATGATACTCAGTTTTACTGGGTAAGTGATTCTATGTTTTAATCCTAGCTCCATTGACCTCCGGAAGATCGTATTCCAAGCCCTTCGCTCTCTTAATGTAGAGGCTGCCAGATCTGGGGTTATTCTGATTGTGTTTCCACAATACTCAAATTGTTTCTTTCTGGCTGCTTGCAGTATTTTCTCCTTGATCTGGGAACTCTGGAATTTGGCGACAATATTCCTAGGAGTTCCTTTTTAGGATCTTTTTCAAGAGGTGATCGGTGGATTCTTTCAATTGCTATTTTGCCCTCTGGCTCTAGAATATCAGGACAGTTTTCCTTGATAATTGCTTGAAAGATGATGTCTAGGCTTTTTTTCTGATCATGGCTTTCACGTAGCCCAATAATTTTTAAAATATCTCTGCTGGATCTATTCTCCTGGTCAGTGGTTTTTCCAATGAGATATTTCACATTGTCTTCCATTTTTTCATTCCTTTGGTTTTGTTTTATAATATCTTGATTTCTCATAAAGTCAATAACTTCTACCTTCTCCAATCTAATTTTTTATATTGTTTAAAATAAAGTTTTATTTGTATCATTTTCACATCACCTATTCTTTCCCAATGTTCCTTTTTTCTTGCCTCCGAGAACCTTTTGTTATAATTCAATTGAACCTTGTCTAAAGAAGGCTCAGTCTTCCTGCTGGAGGTTAATTGCCTGTTTGGTGAGCCTGCTTCTCAGTCTCAACTATGTAAAAACGGAGGAGACTGTTCTACTACTCAGCATATCCCGGCATTTTATGCTTGTCTACTCAGTGCTCAGAAGAAAAGGCTTTTTGGTTGGCTGCTGAGCCAACAATGCATCAGCTGGGTACACTGGTTTTTCTTTCCTTGTGGGTGAGCAAGGCAGTACCTGCTCTGAAGCCTCTAGGTGGGAGTGGGAACACCAGGGCCAACAATCTGGTCCTATATATGGCTCTTGATATATAATGTCTTTTTCTTTTTGTCTATTTGGTTATTCTTTCCTACTTTTTGTGTGATATATTAGAAATGGACTAGGCTATGACCCTGTAAGCTCTGAAAGATCAGGGGAGCCACAAGTGGTCCAGGATCTGGAGTTCATCCCAGGGTTTGTCATTCTCATCAGAAACAGCAGCAGAGTGGGGAGGGCATCAGCATTGCTGTGAGGAGTGAGCTGCTTGACCTAGTCCAGCAATGGCTAGTCTCAAGGACCAATTTTTTTCCAGTGGCTATGTCATATTCATAAGCCTTGCTGGGACAAATATTTCCTGACAGTGGCTTTAAGTTGGCGCCCACTATCCTCAGGGACTGAGGTAGCACAGACCCCAGTGAGGAGGGAATGTTTATATTTCTGACCAATATATCTTCTTAGCAAATATCCTTTGGTAAAAGCTAACTAGTATTAATTGGTTAAATGATATTGGGACGCTCACCACTGGGGCAATAAATGGTATAGGGGAGATACTAACTAGGGAACATGTTGTAACAAGGGGTTGAACCAATAATATTAAAGACATTTCCAACTCCTCAGGGGTATCCCTATTACCCAGAAGGAGAGATGGAGTCTGGTCTCTGGGGACCAGTCTCCAGAGGGGAGGGGGAGGGGGAGTCGGAAAAAGGATACCGAGTGAATAAGGGCTATACAACAATAAAAGTGGGGGAGAAAAGTTCAACAAAACTAAACACCACATTGAAAATATCTAACATATGTGCTGTGTCCACACCCACAGTCCTCACATCTGCAGAGGAGGTACCTTCTTCTGTCTCTTTTTTGGGTGCAAGATTGGTCATCATAATTTGACAGTTTCCACTGTTTCACTGTTATTTCATTTACTTTGTTAGATGCCTTATGCATAGTTTTCCTGGTTATGTTAACTTCAGTTTACAACAGTTCATGTTTTCTCATCCTCTCACCCCTGCCATCCTCCCTAACCCACCCTACCCTTTCCACTTCCTCTTCTGGAAACTCAAATCAAATCAATACTACCATTGCTTCTGGAAAGGGCATGTCAATTAAATGTTGTTCCCCCCACCACCCCTGAGACTTCCCAGACCAAAACCACCTTCCGTAGCCAGTCTCCTCTATGTATCTACCCTCCTAGAAGGTTAGCTCCTTGAAGGCAAGGATTGTCCTTGCTTTTTTATTTCTCTCCAGCACTTGGCATGTTGTAAGTACTTTTTTATTACAGGTGCTTGGAGAACAGTTCATCACTGTGACCATACTCAAAGCCATTACAGCATAACAGATTCTTCCAGGGTCACCTCCTCGCTACACATAGGACCAGAGCAGGGCTTTAGTGGAAGCCAGTCCTCACTGCATTATCAAATCATGGAATTTTAGGAACCTGTGCTCCTGCCTGAACTGATTTCTATAGACATTTAGTGTCCTCTCTGATAGGGACAAGTGATTATAGGAGGCTAAATCAATAAAGAAGCAGTACTACATTTGCACAAAGACCACCTGGGTTCAAATTCCAACACTGCCACTTATGACCTGTGACCCCTGGCAAATCACTGACCCTTTCTAAGCCTGTTTGCTCATCTGTAAAAGAAAGGGGTTGGATTAGATGACATCCATTTGAGCTCCATGTAAATAATCCTACCATTACTAATACAGCTCACAAATCTATAGCACTTTACAACAAAAAACACTTTCCTCACAAGTCTATGATCTAGGTACTGTAAGTACATTATTAGTTTAATGAATGAATGAAAAAGCATTCATTAGATACTTACTATGTGTTAATCTCAAAAGGCAAGGTGAATAATCCCTCAATTTGTGGAGGACTTTACATTTATTCTCTTAATTGATAGGCCCTCAAATATCACATTTTGGACCTGACTTTCCTTGAATCAAAATTTTCAGCCTGTAGCACATAATTTTGGGGGCATTTCAGAAGTTTCCTATCACTGTCTCCCCCATCCTGAATGAAGCCTAGAAGACCTCAAGGAAACCTATTATCCAAGTGACAATATTTTTAATGGTATGTGATTTTGTGACATGTGTCAATGCCATATAAAACATGTTTTTTAATGTCTTTTGAGCTGGACCTGAAAAGTCCATTTCAGTCACTCAGTTTTGCCCTGGGGCTAGAGAATACAGAACCCTAGCACCTTAGGCACCTGAAATGCCAGCCACCAGCAGATATGGCAGAAGGTAAATCTCCCCCAAATAGAGGTGAAGTATCTGGTTTTAACTTCTATGTAAGAATTATGTATAATTCTACATAACAATTAAAACACTCAGCTACAACTTCTTTATATAGAAATAAATTATATGGAACAACCAATAGGAATTTGGGAAAGTCAGAAAAGCCACTGTTGCCTCCTTAGTCCTATCCTGGATTTCTTTGCACTATTTTTTTTTGAATAAGCACCATAGGGTTACAAAATACTCACTCGATCTTCACAACAACTGCGTGATCCAATCTAATTTTTAAGGTAGTATTTTCTTCAGTGGTCTTTTGGACCTCCTTTTCCATTTGGCTAATTCCGCCTTTCAAGACATTCTTAGGTTTTTTCTTATGTTTTCTTTTACAATATGACCAATATCCCCAGTACCAGAATAAGCACATTAAGACTGGGGATAGGGACTTCTAGAATCAATATAGGGAGCTCAATCTCTCTTCCCTTAGTCACCAAACCTTTCCCCTCCCCAAGTACAGTGTCAACAAATATAATGGCTGTGTTTCCTTACCCTAAAATGTTACCCCCTCAGGGGCCTAAGATCACCATTCTCAGAATTTTATTCTCCCTGAGGAGAATTACCCACATCATACCACTTGATCTGGAGACTCAGGGCAAACAGCATGCATGGAATCAGTATGAGAACAGTTGGAGAATCAAACATTAATATGCTTGGCACATTGTCCCATCCCCCCCTGCATAGTACACTTTTTAGACACGAGGCAATTGTCCTTTAGTCTCCCTACCACCAAGCCCAATTTCCTTCATAGAATAAATCCCCTAAATATGTGTTGATAATTATAATAGCTGTTATATTTTTCCATCCAAAAAATTCTATTCTTCACTAGGCTCTATCCTTGGTACTTCCTATATATTGATGGCTAGTCAATTATTAATATCTGTAATTGGGAACCATATTATGCCTTGAAGAAAACGTCTTTAACTATACCTCTTCTTATGTTCTTATCTCTTTCCATGGGAATTCCACCCCGCCAGTCCCTGTGTTTAGCTCTTCCTTATCTTCACTGTTTCCTCTGAAACCCTCTATTGTTATGATCCTTTCATCCTCAATCTCTTCCTTACATACTCTTTTTATCAATTGGTACTCAAACTAATCTATCTTTTCCTTATGAAGATGACACATCACTTGGAAATCTCTTCAAAGTTGACTCCTCCTTCTCTTAAAGTTAGGGCTAGAAATACACACACACATATTTTAAAATAGGGCAAAAATATCTGAGTACAGAAGAGACTAATGATTAATACAAAGGTACTGTTCTGAGATATCCAGACCTCAATCTACAAGCATTGATGGAAAGTCAGGCCCCCATAAATGTTTACCAAAGTAATGAGAGTGCAAGGGCAATTTCATCTCTTGGTGATTTGGGCTGGCAGATGACCTCAAGGCAAGGTGTAGGGGTGGTAATCATTACAGGGAGAATATGGGCAGCCCAGAGAAAGAACTTTGTCATGATGGATGTTGCTACTTTAGTTCCCTGTTCAGTCCATGCTAATGATGACTGTTTCTTTCATTCCCTCTGAAACAGAGAACTGAAAGGGAAAGTTAGAATACATTTTGCTTGCCACTTTCACTTTTAAACCCTCCCTATGCCACTGTCATTTACCTATCACTGCTCATTCTTTAGATTTCACCCTATCCCATCCAAATTCTTATTGCTGTCATCTATAAACTTCCAGATTACCTTCTAGACTCCTCAGTAAGTATTGTATGTATTGTAGATAGGTTTCAAGTCTTCTTCAATTCAATCATTTCCAAATGAAAGTACCCTGTGTGTTGGTAACCAAAAATGGGCTCCTTAGCACTTAGTTCAACAAGTGCCCTTGAATAGTTTGGCTTTTGTTCCCTTTGAGTAATTCATTGAGCCTTACTAGATATTAATCCCCAGGCCCAAACCCCTATTAGGTGTAAAACCTTAGTGGGTGTGGATTGGCAACTAAGGTGGGGCCCAAGGTGGGGCTAACTCCAGGGAGGGCCTAGTTTACATGTCTGGGAGAGCAGAGGCTTTTAGACCACGTGGGTTTGAGTCTGCCTCTTTGTGATGATTCTAGGTCACGCTGAAAAAGATATACAAACCAGGGGTTGGCTGTCTGTTCTTTGGAGCTCCTCCTTACAGCAGTGGTGGCGCGTGACTCTGGGCCAGCCCTCATTATGAGCTCCCGGGCTGAACCTAGATGTTGGTAACTATGAATCTGTATTGGGTCTGTCTGTTGATGTTTGTAATTTATTTGTATTGTATTCTGAAGTTCAGGGTGCTGGATTTTTCCCCTGAACTAAGTGAATGCTGTATGTATGCTGAATTCAAGTAAGCTTGTCAACCCCTTCAACCTTACTTTCCTTATTAAAGCAGATCAAAAGAACCTGTGCTTTCCCAGCATGCTGTTGGCAGCTTTCTGGATGCTGGCTGTGGGTGGATCTTACACCCCCACAGAAGCTGCTAGCCAGATTGTTGAAACACCCTGCCACCCCCAGTTTTAATTTATTTGCTTAATATCTTTATCTTTTTTGCCCTCTCTTCACAATCTTAATGAAAGGCAAAAATAAAGCCAAAACCAAACATCTTGAAAAGTCCTGAAATTAGAGAATGGGGATCTTACAAATCTAGAAATATATGTATATTTGGAACTCAATTAATCTATTTTTTATGGTTAACATATTTGTATCAGTCCATCTCACTTTAGAATCTTCATTTAACATATGGCTAATTTTATGCCAACTTAGCGTAATCTAAAGATTTTACATCTTAAATATAATTACTCATGTGGTCATTAGCTGTCATTTGATGAATAATTTATTGTAACCACCACCACCCCAGAAAAAAGAAAAGAAAAATAAACACTAGGAATAGGGACTTATGAGTATGAAATTCTATGCTTATTGCTGTCACATTAAAATTCTAGTTTTAAACATATTCTCTAATATTAGCCTGAAAATGAAGTCACTGCTAATATGTGAAGGTCATTTGCTTGGTTACTCTAACCTAAGCAAGGTGGCCCTCCTTATTTCCACCCTGACTTCCTGGACTCCACCCACAATCTTTCTGTCAAAGTCCATTCCCTGTTTTCTCCTTTTGGCTAGAAATTGACCATTTATCCTTATTCTTGTTGAAGTAAGAACAGAATTCCTGCTATTCTCTAACACTTAGGCCTACTTTCTTCTAGCCAAAGGTAGTGCCCTTTTCTAAGATCTTTTCCAAGCATCCCACTCTAGTGGGCAGTTTGGCTTCTATCCTGCTGCCAGACACTTAGGACCTCTGGGCCTTTTCATCCATTACACAGTTGAATACTATTATATATGTTTTTCCCCCAATGAAGAACTAGAAATTCCAGATCAAGGATTGTCTTTTTCTATTGGTTTCCCCAGAACTTGACACAATGCTCAAGTAAGCATTTAATAAGTTCGTTCATTCATTCTGTGATGAGACCACATGAATCAAAAGGTTAGACTTTCCTTAGGAATGGATTACTAATAATAGCATATGATTCCCCACTCAATTAATTTTTTCCAATAATTTAGGTAATATTAGCTCTGTTATTGTACAATGAATAATTGCTATTAGACTATGTCTAGAAGAGCAATATATTAACATGCCAATACCTAGGCACAAAGTCAGGAAAACCCTAGCTAGACTTCAACTATTGCGAATTGCTGCTTAATCTCTCCAGTCTTCCTTTTCCTACTTTAAGGAGAAGTTTCAGCTCATTCATTTTTAGTCCTTTGAATCTTAAGAAATCTTGGAGCTTATAATCATCTTTAGAATTGTCTGTCCACTTCACCTTCAATAACCATTTTTATTTGCCTGCCTTGGCTTTGCTGTTTAAAAGGTAAAAACTTATGATATTATAAAGTCCTTAGCTACCTGCTTAAAGTACATTAGAAAGAAGGCATTAACATGCCTCCAAGATGGCATGTGGCCAATTATAGTAGTTTAAAGTGATAAGGGAACTTACAAATCTAGTCCAATCTCCTTCATTTTACTGATGAAGAAACTAAGAGATGAAGAAGTCAAATTACTTGAACAGGTATACACAGTATGTGTCAGAGACAGTCTTCAAATCTGCTTCCTTTCATTTCAAATCAAGTACTCTTTCCTTTGTTCCAGATTTGATCAAAAGTGATGTTTTTTTTTTTAATCATAGAAATTCATGAAGACTATATAGACTAAGAAAGAAGGTTTTATTTCCAAGTGACTTTATCCTCTTCTTTTCATGGCCAAAGTTGTGACATGTTCCTTGTATTAAGTAACTTAAGGAGAAAGATTGAACAACCTAATGGGCTTCCAGTAATTTTGAAAGTTCCTCCCTAAACCTCCTAAGGGAGATATGGCTCTTTTGGCTTATGAATTCACATTTTTAAACACATTTCTATTGGTGAAAAGTTTTGGAGAAGAAGTATACAGCAATTTCATTACACCTTGTTTCAACTTTTGCCTCATCCCTTTTCCTTCACATACATAACAACTTTAAGCTGCCATTTTGTGGTATGGCCATTTGGAAATTGGAAGTTTGTCAATGAACTGTTGAATGCAAATAGATCTTTATAAACGAGGAATTATCGAGTTGGAAATTTATGGCATGTAAAAGATTATGGTTACTGTGTGCTGTAGTAAAAAATCTAGTTATCTGGAAAGTATTTGTTTATGGAAGAACATAAACAGCCTGCATTAGGGAAATTTACATGAGACTGGGGAGCGGTCAGAGTATATCTAGTACATTTATTTGGGTGTATAAAAATGCACAATTTATTATATTGATTTTTTTGGTCATCAAATTTCCAACAATCCCTTTAACTTTAACCTCTTTTCAAAGATACTTTTAGCAATATAACATTTACTTTGAATGGGCATTTGTAATAATTAAGGATAATGCAGTCTGTTCTTAGTCCATTAGGTTTTTTTGTCTCTTTCCCCTGTTGTTAATATCCAAAGAAAAATATCTCTCATGTTTGTCGTAAAAAGATAAAAGTAAAGTTGTAATACCTGATACCGAAAGATGGAGTAGGAATTTAAATAAAGTGATTTCTTGGCCTGGAAGACATTGGAGGATGTGGTCAATATTTGCTAACATAAAATCTCACTAATTCATAATAATTGGTACCAAACCCAGGCAGAATTATAATGAAATAATACTCACACAAGCATTCAATTTTTATTAGTCTCAAGTGTGTATTTACACTTATAAAAATGAACTCTAAAATGGTAAGTAATAAAGGTCATTTTAGATCAGCTTCAGAGGGATTCGTAATTAGCATGTTAGCCATTTGAATCCTATGGAATGATGACAGAAATTGAATCCTAAACTTTATCTGGAAATCCCATGTCTCCCTGTCAGTACTGGGTTCTACCTTTGGGAATGGGGTGGAGGGTGGGAAGTGATTTAAGTTGGTAAGTGCACTTTTTCTATTGCTTTCTTCTTTGTCTTCAGGAATATGAATGTAAGGGTCAAATGGGACCTCAAAGGATTTAAAATTTCTCTTATTTCAAATATTCAATTCCAGATTTCACTAGAGCTAGGTAAGTTGTAAACAGCTGCATGTCAACTCATCCTTCTTGATAGTCATATAGGTCTGAAACCTTAATTCCTGGGTGAAAGTTCAGCCTTTATGGTAACCAATAAAAATATGGAAAACTTACTTCAATATTCATTTTTTCCAAGATTAATTCCTGGCTTCCAAGAATAAGCAGTTCATTCCACATTAAAAGGCTCTTCAAAAAGGGGTTGTTTTCTTTTTTGCCTTTCCTTTGCCTTTTGTTCTCTCAAAAACTAATACATTAGCCTTCTGGATTGGAATTTATATAGTTTAAACAAAGGCAATTGATTTCATAAACACATGTATAGCATCACAGAAGATAAAGAGGTGTTAGTACTACTGAAAATGTTCTTGGGAGCTACGTCTCCAAAATGCAATGAATTCTGAAGGGATTGAAAGAAACAAGACAAGAATGCTCTATGGAAATGTCAAGGTGGCTGCGTCCTGACAGATTGCTTAAGAATAAAATATGTTAGCAAGTTTAAACTCTACCTAGTATCCAAAATGTGATAAAGGAGGTTTTAGAATTGAGTGTTTTTTTAAAGCAAGTTGCAAATTTATTTTGCATCAGATTCGAAAAGCTAAAGATATACGCTGGATGTTATGGGTTTTGCCCAATATGGTTTCCACGGGAAGCTCAGAGCAACTTGAGATTAAGCTGAGAATAGGATGGAGTTGAAATCTAATTGCTTTTAGAAGGAGATGGTTTTAATTTCAGTTTCTGAGTGGGTAAGAACAGTATCATAGAATACTATGATTGGGTGTTATCTTTGTCCTCTCTAATGGATAGAATCCTGGACTTAGAATCAGGAAAACTTGGGTCCAAATCTTACCTCTGACAAAAGCTATATATCACTTAACTTCTCAATTTCCTCCATCTGTAAAATGGTGTCAAATAAATAATTGGCCACGCCTACTTTACAAGGTTGTCAGGTGAGTCAAAAGGGATTTTTAAAAAAGTGCTTTGCAAATGTAAACACGTATACAAATGGGGCGGTTATAGTGGTTAGAGTGCCAGGCCTCAAGTCAGGAAGAGCTGAGGTTAAATCTAATTTCAGACACTTACTAGCTTTGTGACCACTGGGCAAGTCACTTAACCCTGTTTGCCTCAGTTTCCTCATCTGAAAAATGAGCTGTAGAAGAAAATGGGAAGCCCTTCTAATGTCTTTGCCAAGAAAACCCCACATGGAGTCACAAAGAGCTGGACATGACTGAAATTATAGAACAACAAAAACAACAATAAAAGTGGTTGGATACTATAACTGTTCTTTAGAACTTTCCTTAGAGTTTATGGTGAATCAGGATAATATACTCAGTTCATTTAATTTCAAGGATTATGAATTTCCATGTCGCTGGCAACCAGGCCATAACTCAAAGAGACAGGTGAGAGTAGCAGGCGGTGGCATGAGTTGGAGGAAGAGAAAACTGAGGAAGTAGATACACAATTGATGGTATATTAAAAATAAAAGCTGGAGGTGGCAACATAGGCCTGTATTCTTTGCTAGTGGATCAGCTGAGGCTGGTGTGTCACTTACTTTGGGAGTTCTGAGCTCCAGTATGACTAATGCCATTTCAGTATTCACACAAAGTCCCACAACAATATTGGGCGAACTTAATCTCAGGAGTGATCAGAGTGTAACTTGGTTATGTTAAGTAGGGGTAAATCACCCAAGGTTAGAAAGAAAAATGAAACGAACATGGAACTCCCCAAATCAGGAATGTAAAGCAGTCGTTGGTGAACTTCAGGAAATATCTAATGGCATATGGTGTTTGGCTCTTCCCTTCTCTACCTTTTTCCCCCTTGTGTCCAATGTTTGGACCTGGTACACAAGTAAAAGTAGTATGAGAGGAATTCCAAAAAAAGTCTTTAGGAGGATTCACTTCAGAATTCTCTGCAACAGGGCACAACCCGGGTGTGTGTGTGTGTGTGTGTGTGTGTGTGTGTGTGAGAGAGAGAGAGAGAGAGAGAGAGAGAGAGAGAGAGAGAGAGAGAGAGATCATTTCATCGAATGCTTTCATTGCCCAGCTGAACAAAAAACAAAATAGAAAAGTGATTTGGCCCTGGTCACTAAGGTTGAGCTGGCATTAGAATCCAGGTTTTCTGACATTCACTTCATTACTTAGGCTCGTGGTTTTGTAGATGTAAATGTTATCCAGTTCAACACCTTAATTTTACTGATGAGATACAGAGGCATAAAGGAGTTAAGTGACTTGCCAAGGTCACATAGGTATTAAGGGTCTAAGGCAAAATTCAAACCTGGGTCTCATTGACTCCAAGCACAAAGCTTTGCTAGCACTCTGCTATAGAACAGACGATATTTGAAAAGAGCAAATACAAACATTTTACCTATACATATATGCACATTAGTGGGTATATGTGGATATATATGTTCATATACATATATACATATATGTGTGTATGTTTATACATGCACTGAAGATAAATTAATATCTCAATGTATCATTTCTCTAAAACAAACGTAAAACCTTGATTTCTATTCCATGTCTTTTTTCACATTTCATTTCCTTGCTATCTTTTTTTTATTTATGAGAAGAAAAAAATTTTTAGTGTAACTCATTACTCATCCTTCTGCCAAATTCCACTAGAACAAACAGTACTCTGTGCTTGAAACTTCCATTGTCACCAAAGTATTTTTAACACTAAACAGTTTTGCAATTTGCCCTGAGCATTTGAAAACAGTTCTGATTGCTAATAACTTTGTTCAATATAGACCAGACATGGGGGAGTTTTAGCTATTAAGCTTCAGCTATTTTTTGACCTACCTCTGGGCCAAAAAAGCCCCACCTTAAATTGCTTTTAAAGTGGAAAATATACTCTGTCTCCACTCACATATTTCAGAAATAGTTTAAGTTATATTTTTTTTCAAAAAAGAAAAATGACAAGGGAGTTGTGATCAGACCTTTGTTGTCTGCCCAAGGGAAAAAGAGATTTTAAAAGTTTCTGAGCAAGGAAAAGAAGGGAACTATAGTGCCTGTACTTAGTGAAAGTTAGCATTAGTTTCTATTTATACCATAACTGTATGTGTGTGTATATGTGTGTGTGTATATATATATATATATATATATATATACACAGAGGTAGGTAGAGAGATGATAGATAGACATAGATAGATAGATAGATAAAGAT
This sequence comes from Trichosurus vulpecula, assembly GCF_011100635.1. Lineage (NCBI taxonomy): Eukaryota > Metazoa > Chordata > Mammalia > Diprotodontia > Phalangeridae > Trichosurus > Trichosurus vulpecula. The sequence continues at coordinate 246,235,733 of NC_050580.1, read as the reverse complement.
ATATTATAAATAATGTTGGCAATATTTCGGAAAGCGGGATAGAGCAAGACTTAATTGTACTGTAAAGTGAAATATAATGACTAAGGGAAAAAAAAACTATTTGCTCTCCTTTGACTGACTTAAATATTCCAGGTTTAACATTTTAAAAATAACATTTTACTGATGTGAAAAGGGGACTAACAGCTACTCCCTTCTCCTCCCTCTTCTCTGTCTAGGTAAACAGGCCAAAAGACTGGTACCTTTCTAATTAGAGATACTGCAAAGGTACCTAAAGCTTATAGTGATCTATTGCTGTGTGGATGACAGGGATACTCCAAGGTGGAGTTGGACCCTATCGCTCTCTGATAAGGGATGCCCCAGGATGTCATAAAGACTGTAACACTCTGATTGCAGACACTCCAACAGCATATAAAAACCTTAGCATTCAGCTGCAAAATCATCCCAGGGGATTTGAAACTTGCCAGCACTCTGAGTATTGATATACGAAGGAAGCTGAAAGCCAGGAAATCAAGATCAAGACTAAATAGGGCCTGAACCTTTCATCCAAGAGGGCAGGCACGGGTAAACCATGTCCCTGATACATCTTAAACCAAGAAATAAGACTGGAGGTGTAAATAGACAGAAAGAGATACTGAACACAATGAAGATACCATGGATCAACAGCAAAGATATAAACCCAGAAGTTTAGAGTAAATGCACAGTTTAAAACAGAGCCTTAGATACAAAAATTTTCCTGGTTGTAATATGCTATTCTTCTGGAATACCTAAAAGAAATGAAGAAAGATATTCAACTCATTGTGAATCTCTATACTTCAAATATGCTTCTTGTAAACAATATATTGTTAGATTGTACCTTCTCTTATCAGACCACTGTGGAATTGAAGCCCACTTTGGAGTATCCCAGACATTCACACAGGAGCATATCACTATAGGTTTCAGATAGTCCAGGCCTACTCTAGCCAGAGTGCTGGTAGTCTTCTGGCCTATTTACATATGCTCGTGCTGGTTTTCCTGGTGGGAATCCTTCTCTTCATACCTTCAGGCTTCTGATTACGTTGTTTGTTGTTGTTTTTCTAGTCCAGTGCTAGATGAAGGTGCTTACTAATGTTTTGTTTGGGATTTCTTGATCATTTCTTCCTCCAATGCCCTTGTTTAGATCTTTGCTGAATCATACCTGGGAGATTTGGGCCCCTCTACTACCGTTAACATCTTTGTCTTAACCAAAAGTCTAGGTCACCCATTCTTAAACTTCTTTAGTTGGCCTCAACATTTCGAGTATCCTGTTTAGGCTTTCACCTGGCCCCTCTGTAATCTTTCCCTTGTTTATCTTATCACTTCCAGTGGATTCAGTTATTGTTTAAATGGGTAATTTCCAAATCCCTATGTCCAGTGCTATTCTCTCTTGTAAACTCCAGTTTGTTATCTCCAGATGTCTGTTGTACAGTTCTACCTGTAGCAACCATCTTATTATCAGCATTTCAAACTCAACATATCAAACAGAACTGATCATCTTTTTTAACTAAAGCTTCTCCCATCTCCCCTTCTCCTAAAGTCCCTATTTCTGTTGAGGGTACTGAGGGCATCCTCCTAATAACCCAGGTGCCTAACCTTGACTTCAACCTTACTTTTCCTTTTCCCTCATTCTCCTTTAGTAGTTGCCAAGTTTTATTGCTTCTACCTCTACGGCATCCCTTCATTCCTCCTTCCCTCTACCTTCAGAAGCTACCATGTTAATATAAGTCGACATCATTTCTCATTTAGACTATTACAAAAGCCTTAATATTGACCTCACTGTTTTCAGTCTCCTCTCTTTCAGGCTATCTTCCATGTCATTACCAAAATGATCTTTGTAAGAAATACATTTGACTTGCAACTCCCCTGTTCAAATATTTTCAGTAGCTTCCTATCCCTTCCAGGAAGAAAGATCTTCACTCTGACATTCAAGGCCTTCCACAATCTGGCTCCAAATTCTACTTTCTAGCCTTCTCCAAATTCCCAGATTAAAAACTAGTTGCTAACTATTCCTTGAACTGAATATTCCATCTCCCACCACAGGGCATTTGTACAAACTGTCCTCTAAAACTGGAAGTGTACTTTGTCTTCCTCTATTTCTCTCAGAATCCTTAATATTTCTTCAAGGCTTAGTTTAGATGCAAATTCCTCCATTAATTAATTTAAAAGCACTTACTATGTTCCAAAAACCATGTTACGGGTCAGGTATACAAATAGAAAAAAATCAGAGTTCCTGCTCTCAAGGAATTCACACACTCTTTCGGAGAAATAGCACAAACACACATGCACATGCACACATACACACACACACACATGCACACACACACACATACACACACACACAAGTTCAGCTTCAGGACAGACGGTAAGATACAGCAGTGGGTCAGAAGACAAATCTCAAGGGTCCTTAGGATTCATGGATATATCAGAGGACAGAGGAGAGAGGCAGGGCAGATTTTGAGGTCTAGAGGTCTCAAAGATGCAATCACAAGGCAGATAGCAAGCACTGATAGTCTTTCATCTCATCAGAGAGAGCTTGTTGCTTCTTACATCATCAAAAGACTGTAAGCAGTTAAGAAGCCCAGGCAAAAAGGGAAGCCTTTGTCCTCCCACACACCCTTTACTTCTTCAAATTAAATTGTATTTACTCATATGGGCATAGGTTATTTCTCTCAATAGAGTGTAAGCCCCTTGAGGGCAAGGATGATTTTCAATTTTTCTCTGTATTTCTGGCCAGTGACTTCAGCAGAATATATACTTGCAAAATTTTTTTTAATTGAACTGAATGAGATTCTGAGAATTAAAATATAATGATTTTGTGGGAGTAGAGAAAGGGAGATGGAAATATACATAAACAGATTTATATACAGGCACATGCATGTGTATATGAGCACCTGCATATGTATGAGTGCCCTACAAATAATGTTGTTTTGTTTGTATTTCAGCCCTCTTTTCATAGGATTTTATGTTACAAAGCATCTGAATATCTTTCAATGAACTTTATCCTGTTTTTGGCTTATATTTCCTAAGAAACTTGGGGAAATCTCTGCATGCTATAAAATAGAAAACTGGGACTGACTGTTCACTTGCAAAAATACCATTCACACTTTGAGAAGAACAAGTTTTACTGAGAGAAGGAAGACAAGAGAAGCCCTTGAATGACCATCCATTTATTCTAAATGTCCCAAAGTGTCACTCAACAGCATCATTCCCAGGCCCAAACATCTCTCCCAGGAATTTTTGATGTTCACTTAGCCTTGTTCTCTCTTCTCATCAGCTTCCCAGACAAAGCAAAGAAAGGTCACTAAGACTATTTATCCTTAGGTACAAGACAAGGGACAAAACTTCAAAAGATTCCCTTTTTTGGTGAGAATTATCTTTCTCTGCCAAGTGCCACTCTTCTATTCCACAGTTGATGGTCATTCAGTTGGGGCTATTCCATTTTCTTGCCTTTCTCCACTCTTCTCTCAGCCATTCACCACCTGCCCTTATAACTTCCTTTTGTAATTCTTAAGGAAGCTACAACTTCAGGCTGTTTTCATTTTCTAAAGTCATGAGAAAGGAGGCAAAGGAAAAGAAGATCCTCTCATAGGGTAACTAGCTAGCCACCCAGGTTTCCAAGGGTATAGAAGAACATGGCCTTCCTGTTAGGCTTTTGAATTCCTAATATCAGCTTTTTAAAATTCACCTCCTTCCAGAGGTAAATAATGTAACTAGAATAAAAGATGTAAATACATGTAAATAAATGTAAATAGATGTAAATAAAAAGAGTAAATTGGATCCAGAAATTAGAAAACTTGAGTTCAAATTCCAACCTGGCAGTGAACTCCCTGTATGAGTCTTGGATAAATTACTTCCCTTCTCTTGGACTCAGTCTCCTTAGATAGAAAAAAAAATAGGTTGCACCGGATAATCTCTATATTCCTTTCCTGCTCTGAATCCTATGCAGTGCAAGCAAAGCAACTAATATTCACGAATAGACAAATCTGGAGAAAACTCTGTTTGCCCTAGATTGCCTTCATTTTTATCTGGAAAAGGTCAAATCTGCACTGCACAAAATGATTGAGCTCCCTATGCCTGACAAAGAACCAAAAATTACTTGGCAGGTCATATTCGAATTATTGCCTACTTTAATAGGACTGGCTTATTTGGTGAACAACGCATTTAAACTATGAATATACGGAAAATAGGTGATGGTTTAAATTTAGTAACCCAAACACATTTGCTTTGACATGTCAAGTAACCTGTGCTATAAAATAAACACACACCAGAGAGGGTAGCCCAGGTGGGAGAGACCTATGGACCTAAATAATTATTTCCTTGTAGGTGTTAATAAGTTGCAAAACTAAATTGATTTTGTGATAATAGTGTACCGTAACTATTGCTGAGTGTTCAGTAAATATTTTTTGCATTGTGCCAGAATTACTCAAAAAGATTAGTCTTTTGTCAAATAGTGTTAGGTAGAGATAGGTTTAAATGCAGATGTAATTTCATTCCGAAATATGACATTTGGTGTTTTAAAGAGGATTATTATTCTCAACTTTCATAAGCCACATACTAAAAATCTATTAAGGAAATGTGATAAATTCAATTCCATTTCATTTAGCAAACATCTTCGAAGTACTTACTGTATTCAAATCATTGTACTAGAAGAGATATGGAATTTAGACAAAGCTTCTGTCACCTGCTGGACAGAATAGTGATACATAATAAATGTAATGATTCATTTATCAACCTCTGGCAACCTGGCTTCAGGCTCCACCAATTTCCTGAAATTGTTATCTGCAAGGTTATCAGTGATTTCTTAATTGCTAAATCCGTTGGCCTTGTCTCTCAATATTTATCTCCTTGGTTTTTCTTCATTATTTTACAATGTTGACCAAATTCTATTATTCTGGTTGCTCTTTTCTTGCTTGCCTTCCATTCAAGAAATTGGATATGTGCAGGATAGGGGAAAGGAAAGAGTCAATGATGACTCCGAAAGTCATTACACTCACTGTGCAGCTGAGAGCATAATGCTGCCCCAAAAGGACACAGTGATGTTTCACAGTCAGGAAAAGTTTGGGAGGGAAATAATCAGCTCTGCTTCAGAAGTGTCAAGTCTTAGAAGCTTCAAGAGAGAGCAGTGGCTGTCTCCAGTTTCGGCTTCCGCCTCTACTTATTTTCAATCTCCTTCATTGGTTCATTGGTCTCCTTTCATCTTGAATATGTGGACGTCTCCCAAGGTTCTGTCTTCAGCTATCTCTTCTCCTTTATCACTCTTTCACTCCATCTTCTTAGCTGCAGAGAGGAGTCCAAATACTATACCACCATTCTGGTAGGAATTTGACATTCACTGGAGCCAATCAGCTCTGTATCCACAATTGAGAGCAGACACATGTCTCCCACAGCTGTTGTGACTATGCTGAGTCTCTTTCTTCACTCAGGCCCCTTATACAGCCCCATCCCTAACATCTTTAAGTATAAAAGACTTGAGCGGTGGGGAGGGGGGGCGGGGGGCAGGGAAGGTGGTCCGAAGAATCCTGCAGAGTTTCTTTTTTTTGGAGGGAGGAGGCAGGGCAATTGTGCTTAAGTGACTTGCCCAAAGTCACACAGACAGTGTGTCAAGTGTCTGAGCGAAGATTTAAACTCAGGTCCTCCTGACTCCAGGGCTACTCACTGTGCCACCCAGCTAGCTGGCCCAAGAAGAGTTGTGTGCAGGATGGAATTGTTCTACTTGGAAAAGTGCATATACCTCATATATCTGTTTTGCTTGAATCCTCCTCAGAGCCTCATGAACTCCTTCCTCAAACGCTAGAGGATGGAATCACAGGATTGGGTTTGGAATTAACTAGTTCAGTAAATAATCGGTAGCTTCATTCTCCTTCAGGTTCCTGAAGTCTCGGGGGAGCTAAGTAGATGGGTTGGCACCCAGCCAATCACCCTCTGGTCTGTTCTATGAAGAGACCTGTTGAGTCCACACAGAGTTTTCATGACAATGGGGAAAGGCCAAGTTGATTGGTTGTCTGATTGTTGAAATTTTGATTTTGGTTGAGAATGTTGACTAAAAACACTGCTTACTGACTGAAACAGCTGAGCATATACTTGATTCAATATGCTTTCAAGGGTTCTCTTAGTGTGGTGATTGTGCAGGTTGAGAGACCTAATTTTTAATTCCTTTTTTTAATGAACATTTGGAGTGTATTCTTTTAAAATATATTCTTTTAATTCCTAATTACAAAAATGTGCATATGTGTTTTTTTAAGTTAGATTTTATGACCCCAAAAGGTCTGTTACACTTTAAAAACTCACCTGAGTGGTTAGAATAAGCTTGTAATGGTCACCTGTACAGATAACTCCCAAAGGTAGATACCCATCCCTTTTCAGAATTTGATATTGTTGATCTCTCCAATCTCCCTTAGCATTCATGACCCTACTCTCTTCTGGATCTCCTCCCACCTTTCTGACCACTTCATCTAAGAGTCTTTTGCTGGATCTTCATATATCTCTCATCCTATAAGTCAAGGCCCTGCTCTTGACTCTGCTCTTTCTCAGCTCCCCCCACCCCACAACCTCTCTACTGAGCATATCTGACTTGCTAAGTGTCTTCTGGATATCTCCACCTTTATACATATCACTGAGATCTCAAACTCAACATTTCCAAAGCAAAGATGATTATTTTCATCTCTAATATTTCCTCTGCTAAGAAACTCCACTGCTTATTTTGTGGGCAGCACTAGCCTCTCAATCACATAGTGTAATGACTTTTGGAGTCATCTTTGACTCTATCCTTTTCCCCATCCTGACCATAACTACTCAGTTATAAAGTCTTACAGATTCTACTTCTGTGTATCTCAAACTGGCCCTTTCTTTCTACTCACATAGTCACCACCCTGGTTCAAGCTTTTGTCACTTCTCAATAAGATTATTGTAGAAGCCACCTAAGGAGTTTCCCTTCTTTTATGTTTCCCTTTCTCTAATCTCTTTTCCATAGTTGCCAAAATTATCTTCCTAAGGCATGGATATGACAATTTAATTTACCTCTTCAACAATCTTCAATGACCTTTTCCTGTCTTTATATTTTCCTGCTTGATGGCTGTGTGTGGTTGAGAGTTGGGAGCGGGGAGGTGAGAGGAATTCAGAGCTGTAGAAATGTTTGGTGAGACTGCAAGAAGAAGAATCAATTTGGGACTGTGATTTAGAATCTATATTAGAGGTTTGTTTTGTTTTGTTTTGGATGAAGTAAAGGGGCGAAAGAGGTTTGGTCAGTGGAGATATCAGTTTATTAAGGATTTTGTTTGGGGTTTTATCTTGCTTTCTTTGATCTTTCAATAAAACTGGCCTGCCTACAGCTTACAAATTGCATACTTACAAAGAGAATTTGCACCAGTATACAAGATGGTATCAGATAATGATTCCTCTGATTTTGTGGATAGAAGACAAGAGATATAGAATTGAGGAATCCCCAAAATTAAACCTTGACTCTGTGCTGTGAGAGCCTCTGACAATGATTACACCCTTCTAAGGTCTTAAGTACAGAAACTTTCTCTGTACCAATCTCTTCTGTTTGGGCATGAGGACAAAAAACTATATTTGTTCACCATGAGATTGTCTAACCTTGTGTCCTGTACATGTCACAAACCATTGAAAGCCTTATCATGGTCTGGCCTTTTGTTATTTTATTTAATTTTTTAAATTGATACTATAGTTTCAATTCTGAAGGAAGTTCTTGCAAGGAATATCCTCTACAAGTAAAGAACCCATTCTATTCATGTAGATCTACTGATCTCTCTGCAGTTTAAAATGTTAGAGATATGCTTGAGACAACAAGATAATCAATGACTTGTCCAGGTCACACAGCATCAAAAATGGGACCCAAGTCTTTCTGCCTCCATATTCACTGTGTCAAGCTGTCTCTCATCATCGTGATTTCTGTATAAATAGGACACTTCCTATGAAGTTTTAATTTCCATCCACCATCTTCATCACTATTTAAAGCCCTCTTTTCCTTCAAGGTCCGGCTCATTTGCCTCATCCTTCATAAAGTTTTCTCTGATCCCTCTGCTCCATATTAAAAAAAGTGGTATCTCTTTCATTTTTACCTATGACTATTTGTCTAGAGTCCCCCGTCTCCAATCACATTCTTCCTTTCATTTATTATACCTGCTATATCTCATATTGACTACAAATTTATTGAGGGTAAGAATTGTTTCATCCTTCACTTTTTTTATTACTACCACCTACACCAATGACACGCGGATAATAAATATTTGTTGAGAGAAAGAATTGGCTGAAGTACAATTGAGAATGAGCAAAGATTATAATCCCATTAAAAATTGTAGAAAGATATTACCAAGTAAACATAGAAACACAATGTTTCAATGCAAATTAGAAAAAGGGTATTGTACATATAATTTAAAAGTGTGCTACATGTTTAACACATATTTATGTATAAATATGTGCATATAAACTTAGAAATATAGAGAAAGAGTCAGAGTCTAAATCTCCTTTTGCCATTTATAAGTTGTGTGATCTTGAGCAAGTCGTTTAATTTTTTAGGTCCTCTATTTCTTCATCTGTATTTCTGTAAAATGAGTGGGCTAAATCACGTGGCCTTCCAAATCTAAATCTCTATTCCTCTGTAAAGTTATACACACACAGACTGACATACTATATGTATGTGTGTATATTTATATGTATATCTATATGTACATGGAAAAAATCAAAAGATTTAATAAGTAGAAAGTAAATTAGGGAGTTTTCCTTTTTCAACAAGCAGTTTGATTAAAGAGCTGAATTATACACTCTCAGTAAACTGGCTATGGTTCAATGACTTCTAAGTTACAGGGGAATAAGGATAGAAAGCCACATTATTTATTTTTTAAAATAAGGTAAGCCACTCAAGGAAAAAAAAAGGTTATGTTTTCTCAGGCGGAGAAAAAAGATTCTTGTATAGTTCACCAATGTTTCCTATGTTTGAACAAATCCATGTGAAGATCCCCCCACCCAAAAAAAACAACTGTCCTTTACATGGCTAATGTTGCTGCAATCCACGTGTGGCTTCTTCTCTCAGCTGGGTCATTTATCTTTTCAAAGAACCAATTTTTATGGGGAAAAACAAATCAATGTTCTTTGGTTCCCACCACAAAAGGATGTTTTTCCAAAGGGAAGCAAGCTGACTTCCTTTAGATTAACAAACATACACTAAACCACACAAATGTTTTCCTTTTTACATCAATTAATTTTATGGCTCTAAAAACATGTCATATTATTTTATAGATTATGCAATTACTAGTATTGAATTGATAATGTTCTCCCATAAATATCCCAGTAACTAATTAAACTGAGTAGGGAAGAAGTAAGTCAAAAGATGGATTTAAATGTAGAGTAATAAAATATGTAAAAAGAAATGTAGTACTGATTTACAAAAACAGGAATTCTGATCAAGTACTTTAAAATATAGTTTTACTCTGCTATCATGGACATTTTTTAATTCATTTCATTCTCTCTTCTTGCATTAATTTGTCTCTGGGGCTTAAATATTTCTTTATTTCTACCTTATTTATACTCTAAAATGAAATTCATGCTTCATGTGGATATTTCTTTATATGTAAAAAAAAAGTCCCTAAATTTGAAAGGTGCTAAGTTTGTAAAATATTGCACAATTGTTGATTGAGACAATGGCCAACGACTAGTGATTTTCTGTGAAAATAAGAGGCCATTTTTAATCCTCTAGGATTATGATAAAGAATGTTTTATATGATATGGGCACACTTGCCTTTTCTCTTACTGATTGAAGTAGTGGGGCCCTACTCTCCTTCTCCCATTCCTGCTGCAAAAGCAGCACATACTTAACATATCTCTTGGACAAGACTCCCCACACTGCCCATATCCCAAAAGAATGTTAGTTTGCATATGGACCAGGTAGATCTTGATTCCTCTGGAGCAGAGACCAGATGCAGGACCTCACTAATAGGATGTGTACTCCCAATATGTTCCACAACCAACAGAGTAAGGAAGAAAACTATTTGGACCTAGAGTGGGGAAACGTGTAATAGAGACAAGCAAACCTCGAGACTCTTCCAGACTCATCTTCAAGAATGTATTGATGTATGCTTCATAACCAACAGTTCTAGAGCAGATCAGGTGCAATCACTGGCCAGGTGAAAATGCTTCCAGGGGCAAATGCTTCCTGAGGACATGAGCTCCTTGCTGCTCACCCACATTGTTCTCTCTTCTGCACTCAGGAAGATAAAAGAGACTTGCACCAGCATAAGAGTAGCTACAAAAGAAGTCTGAGAGGTATGGAAACTACAGCTACAGTATAATGCTTAGGAACAGGAGCAAGCAATATCAGCAACTAGAAAGAGTCATATGAGTTAATTTAGGGCTCATGTGGCAAAGGAAAAAAGTCTCTGATCTGCAACTGTGCTTGCAAAATATCCCCAAACCTTTCAGGCAACTTTGAAACAGAAGACTAAGACCAACCATTACCACAAAACTGGGTTCTATTAAGGCATATTGGAAGAAGACTTAGCCTATCCCTCTTCTCAAGTAGGAAATTCATCCTATAGATCTTGTACCTTTCCTCCATAGACCATTACTAGCTGAGATTGAAAAACAAACAAACTTTGCATTATTAACTAATTATGAAGATGGGATCAAAAAATGAGTAACATGATTTACTTCTACGAAACACACATATTTTTGTGAGATTATCTTTTTTCAGCTAAAAACAATTAAAAATATTGAAATAAATTGAAATTTGCTATAGACATCATAAAGTATTAAAACATTTTCTAAAACAATAAAACATTTTCTAAAAACATTGCTCTCACTAAAATAAAATTTGAATTTAAAATATGATATTCTCATCTTTTTTATCTTTTATGGTATCAATTTGTTACATGCATTATAATGTATAATATATATGATGTATCATAATTAGTAGAGTGGTATATTAGGGAATATATAAATATACATACATGGGTCACACAAACTAAAAAGGTCTTATGTTAAAGATTCAAAATAAAAAAAATAAAGAACAGTGGATTAGATTTTTTCTAAGGACCTTTCTACATCTGACATTTGATGACTCTGAACCCAAATGATGTTCTTTCCTGTTAGGAACTGAAACACCATTATAATAGTATTAACAGTATCCATGGCAAGGGAACAGTTTGTAGAATTTTTAGTGAATATTTATTGTGTCTTCTTAATTAAATGCATTTTGTTCAACATGTATTATGCTGAAGTCCACTGCATATGAAGTTTTTAGGAGAAATGTTTAAAGAATAGGATTTTTCTGTATTAGTACCTGGTTTTTTTGCCCAATCTTCTGATGTGTAAAATGGATGTAAGGAACTATTCATTCCTTGTTAAAGATTCTATAAGGATCAAAGTAACTTGTGAAATTGTTTTTAAAGCATTAAATTATTTACAAATTATTATTAATTATTATAACATATAATCTCAAAGTTCCAAGATATTTTTCTAGGTTCTGTAAAATAAGTAATCAACAACATGCTTTATCAGTTAAATTATATTTACAAGTCATCAAAACACTTGAGAATTGGTGGACTTATTTACAAGGATCCAGAGGTTTGATGCAATGTAGGTGAACCATCCACCAACTGATTTTTAAAAGAATCTGGATATGCTGGCAATATAAAATAGATTGGCTACCTCTGGGTTGTACTGTGTACCTTAATTCAGTTCAGATGTTCCCACATGTTAATGCTTTTACTGTATTATACACCCAGCTAATGAAAATATTATGACCCCAATAAATACAGTAAGTTAAATTAACCAAACTGCCTCCCACAAACCAAGCCTAGCAAAACACAGCTTCACTTGACTTGACATATGCAAGGGTTCAGTAATGGGAGGATTTGGCATCAACCAAAGTCATGGCATACTGTGTAACTCTTGGTTTGATGGCCATGAGCCTGAATGGATTTGTTGATTTGGAACACTACAGATAGAATGAAAAATCCCTTTGTGGTGTTCTAGTTTTTCTTGGCTTACAGGAGCACAGCACGTGAGAAATGTTGGCCCTCCGTATCCAAGCTGTCATTTGGAAATTTTAGATTTTCAGTTCTCTTCCCAACATTGAGACATTTTAATTGAAACCATACACCATGCACTGAGTACCGATGCCTCCTTCCCATGCCCTGCAGAGGTGAAGGAGTCTAAAATGTCACCTGTTTCTGTGTCACTCTAGCACTCTTTTTCAACTAGTTCCATCAAAAGTTAATGGGCTATCCTCAGATACCATATTGTATTTTTCCAGAGTGATGTTTAATCCTTCATTGAAATACAATGACAAACAGTTAATCTGGCCTTTAGGATTTAAAACTAATCCAATTTCTCATCTAATTATTTCAGACACTAACCTCTATCTGGCAATTCTGATTCAACAGAATAATAGTTTGTTTACCCACTAAGAGAACATGAAAAGTCTGAAGAATATGGCACTTTGTCCTGTATCTGGCAAATCATGTAGTCTCTGGCATGTGTTCTCGGAATCCAGTAGGCTGTTGTGGCAAGAAGCATATTTTCAAGTGTTTCCCCCAAATAATTCATCATGCTAGTGGACAAAGTATGCTTAATTCTTGATCTCCCTCCTGCTCCCAAAGAATACACTCTTCTCTGCCAGTGTAATAAACCTTACTGAGTGAATGAGTTTATTTTAAAATAATTCCAGAGGACCTGAGACTATTATGAAATGGAAAAAAAATAGCTTATTTATTTATTATTACCTTATTATTATTAAGAACAGCCAGCTGTCTTCTATAATTCCTATAAATACTGTTTGCAATTGGAGTCAGAGTTGTATAGAAGAGTACTACTCTTAGATTTAAAAAGAGTTGAGTTCAAATTCTACCTCTGACACTAACCGTATGACCACTGGCAAATTATTTATTTTCCCTGTGACTCTGTTTTCTTATAAGTGAAAAAGGGATAATAATGCTCATATTATCTGTCATATAAGGCTGTTATAAGGTACAAATTATTAAATTAAGGAAATTGCTATATAAAGGTCAGCTATTATTCACAGTTACGGAAGATCTTCTAACACTTGACACTCCTAGAGTCTTACTGCAAATGGCCCCAGGGGAAACGATTTATTTTCACTACTAATGCCCTGGAACAGATCATTTTGAAAAATAATAGATTTATACTGATATCCTTTGTTTTAATAACAACTAAATAAAGGAGGAGTACAAAATTGACCAAATTGGCAAAATCTGGTATTATAGGCCTTGTTCTGAATCCATGGACCTCTAAGGCAAAGGAGGGAGGAGAGTTTCTTCTTTGCTTAACACTTTCAGTTTCAATTATTTTGTATCAACAACAATAGCTGCCACTTACAAAAAGCTTTAAAGTTTACAAAGCACTTTACATTACGTATTTGATTCACAACAACCTTGTAAGGCAGGTCCTATTCTCTTTTGACAGATGAGAAAACTGAGGCAAAGAAAGACTCAGGGTCACATAGCTAATAAGTGTTTAAGGGGGGATTTGAATTCAAATATTCTTGACTCCAAATCTAGTATTCTATCCCCTGAGCCACTATAACACCAATGTTACGAGCATGTGGAGGTGGAAGACCAATAACACCAGCATACAGGAGGACTGCTAGCAAGGGTTCTTTGATCTGTTTTTCTGAAGGAAAGCAACTTAAAGGGGTTTCCAATCTCATCTGAATTAAACATACATATATCATTCACTTAGTTCAGGGGAAAAAGTCAGCACCTTGAACTTCAGAGAAAACACAAAAAGAAATTGCAAGCAGGGGGCAGAGCCAAGATGGAGGCTGGAAAGCAGGGACTAGCGTGAGCTCCCCGCCGAGTCCCTCCAAAAACCCATAAAAAATGGCTCTGAACCAATTCTAGAACTGCAGAACCCACAAAACAACAGACAGAAGCAGGGCTCCAGCCCGGGACAGCCTGGATGGTCTCTGGGTGAGTTCTGTCTCACACAGAGCTGGGAGCAGAGCAGAGCCCAGCATGGGCGGCGCAGACCAACCAGACCAGAAGCCCAGCGGAGTGTGCCCTAGCGCCCTGAATCAATGAGCTGTGTCAGTTACCAGACTTCTCAACCCACAAACACTAAAGACAGTGGAGAAGGTTAGTGGGTAAAGCTGCGGGAGTGGAAGGAGTTCGCAGTTTGGCTACCGCCCCGGGGGAAGTGGAGGTGGGGCAGCTACAGAACTACAGCTGCAGTTGCTTCTGGCCCCAGGCCCACGTGGTGAGAGGAATTAAGTGGTGGATCAGAGCACGAGTGCACAGCCTGCCGAAGATCTAAGCCCAGTCTGGGTTGGGGGTTCTTGGGGAAGGAGGAGTGCTGGTGTGGCAGGGCTGGCACATCCTCCCCAAATGTGGAACATAGAACTCCTTAGTCTACAAGCAGTCATACCCTGCTGAAAAACTCAAGGGTCAAGTTAGTTGGTTGGGAATATGGCCAGGCAGCGAAAACACACCCAGATTCAGTCTCAGACTTCGGATTCTTTCTTTGGTGACAAAGAAGACCAAAACATACAGACAGAAGAAGTTAACAAAGTCAAAGAGCCCACACCAAAAGCCTCCAAGAAAAACATGAAGTGGTCCCAGGCCATGGAAGAGCTCAAAAAGGATTTGGAAAAGCAAGTTAGAGAAGTAGAGGAAAAATTGGGAAGAGAAATGAGAAGGATGCGAGAAAACCATGAAAAACAAGTCAATGACTCTTGATAAAGGAGACCCAAAGTAATACTGAAAAATACACTGAAGAAAACAACACCTTAAAAAATAGACTAACTCAAATGGCAAAAGAGCTCCAAAAAGCCAATGAGGAGAAGAATGCCTTGAAAGGCAGAATTAGCCAAATGGAAAAGGAGCTCCAAAAGACCACTGAAGAAAGTTCTACCTTAAAAATTAAACTGGAGCAAGTGGAAGCTAGTGACTTGATGAGAAATCAAGATATTATAAAACAGAAACAAAGGAATGAAAAAATGGAAGACAATGTGAAATATCTTATTAGAAAAACCACTGACCTGGAAAATAGATCCAGGAGAGATAATTTAAAAATTATTGGACTCCCTGAAAGCCATGATCAAAAAAAGAGCCTAGATATCATCTTTCGAGAAATTATCAAGGAGAACTGCCCTGATATTCTAGAGCCACAGGGAAAAATGGAAATTGAAAGAATCTATCAATCGCCTCCTCAAATAGATCCCAAAAAAGAAATCTCCTAGGAATATGGTCGCCAAATTCCAGAGCTCCCAGATCATGGAGAAAATACTGCAAGCAGCCAGAAAGAAACAATTTTTGGTATTGTGGAAACACAATCAGAATACCCAAGATCTGGCAGCTTCTACATTAAGAGATCGAAGGGCTTGGAATATGATATTCCAGAGGTCAGTGGAGCTAGGATTAAAACCTAGAATCACCTACCCAGCAAAACTGAGTATCATGCTCCAAGGTAAAATATGGATTTTCAGTAAAATATAGGACTTTCAAGCTTTCTCAGCGAAAAGTCCAGAGCTGAATAGAAAATTTGACTTTCAAACACAAGAATCAAGAGAAGCATTGAAAGGTAATGAAGAAAAAGAAATTGCAAGGGACTTACTAAAGTTGGACTGTTTTGTTTACATTCCTACATGGAAAGATGACATGTATGATACATGAGACCTCAGTACTAGGGTAGCTGAAGGGAATACGCATATATATGTATATATATATATATATATATATATATATATATGTTTATGTATATATATATATATAAGTGAATGTGTATGTATGTATATATCTATGTGTATATATATATATGTGTGACACAGGGTGAGTTGAAGATGAAGGGAAGATATCTAAAAGAAATAAAATCAAATTAAGGGATGAGAGAGGAATATATTGAGAGAGAGAGAGAGAGAGAGAGATAGAATGGGGTGGATTACCTCGCATAAGGGTGGCAAGAGGAAGCAGTTCTGTGGGAGGAGGGGAGAGGGCAGGTGTGGGGGGAATGAGTGAATCTTGCTCTCATCAAATTTGGACTAAGGAGGGAATACCATACATACTCAATTGGGTATCTTACCCCACAGGAAAGAAGAGGGAGGAAGATAAAAAGGGGGGGGGATGATGGAGGCGAGGGCAGATGGGGGTGGAGGTAATGAAAAACAAACACTTTGGAAAGGGGACAGGGTCAAGGGAGAAAATTCAATAAAGGGGGATGGGTTGGGAAGGAGCAAAATATAGTTAGTCTTTCACAACATGAGTATTGTGGAAGGGTTATATATAATGATACACATGTGGCCTATGTTGAATTCATTGACTTCTTAGGGAGGGTGGGTGGGAAGGGAAGAGGGGAGAGAATTTGGAACTCAAAGTTTTAAAAACAGATATTCAAAAACAAAAAACAAGTTTTTGCATACAACTAGAAAATAAGATACACAGGCAATGGGGTGTAGAAATTTATCTTGCCCTACAAGAAAGGAAGGGAAAAGCGGATGGGAGGGGAACGGAGTGACAGAGGGGAGGGCTGACTGGGGAACAGGGCAACCAAGATATACACCATCTTGGAGTGGGGGGGAGGGTAGAAATGGGGAGAAAATTTGTAATTCAAACTCATGTGAAAATCAATGCTGAAAACTAAATATGTTAAATAACTTGAAAATAAATAAATGGAAGAAAAAGAAAGAATAAAGAAATTACAAGCAGAAATTATATAAACAGAGTGAATAATGCCAATCAGCAGATAGGGCTTCTAACTGTCTGTGCATAGTAATATATAGAATGTTACCAGAGAGAGAAGCACCAACATCCGGGTTTTCAAAGCCAGTGGGGCAGGGGCCAGGCTCCTTAACAGCTACCCAGAGTCTTGTCTGGCCAAATCACAAGAATACTCTTCCAGCGAGTACATCCCACAGCAAAATGCTAACCTCAGAGTATATATACATAGGGCATCACAACCATGTGACTCAGGCTTTCTTGTGACTTAAGTAAGTCATCAAAGCCTCTTGATTTAATCAAAGGTAAGACTCAATCAAAGTCACTTGATTGCCTTAGGGCTAAAAAGTACTCCAAAAGGAAAAACAGCAAAAAGTCCCACTTTGCTTACTATTACAGCCACATATCTACCTTTTCTACACTCCTAGCTCTTTAGTAATGGTTCATCATCATTTTCCTGGCACTACTTACTTCATTTTGCATCAGTTCATGAAAGTCTTTCCATGCTACTCCATATTCAACAGACTCGTTAATTTTTATAGCACAACATTCCATTGTGTTCATGCACCACAATATATTTAAACCATCCAAAATCAATGGTTATCTAATTTATTTTCATTTTTTCTAGCACAAAGATATGTTGCCATAATTATTTTTGTGTATATGGAGTTTTTCTTTGTCTCAATGACCTCCTTGAGTACATACCCAGCAGTCAGTCAGTCAATCAGTATGTATAAAGCACCTACTATATTCCAGTTATTTTGTAAGTACTAGGGATACAAAGGAGGGCAAAAGAGAGTCCCTACTATCAGGCAGCTAACAATCTAATAGAGGAGATAAAATGCAAACCACTATGCATGAAAAAAGGTAAACAGGGTAAATTGGATATTTTCAACAGAGAGATGTTAGCATTAAGGAAGAATTGGAAAAGGCTTCCATCAGATTAGAAAGTGGCATTTTAGCTGTGTTTGAAGGAAATAAGAACACGTCAATAAGAAGCGAAAGAATTTTTGGCATGAAAGAGAGGATAAGGAAATAAGCCCTTATGCAGTACCTACTATGTGCCAGACACTGTGCTAAGCACTTTATAAATATTTTCTCATTCAATCTTCACAACAGCCCTAGGAAGGAGGTGCTACTATTATTCCCATGTTACAATTGATGAAACTGAGGCAAACAGAATTTAAGTGGCTTCACTAGGGTTATAGAGCTGGTATATATCTGGGACCAGATTTAGTAAAAATGCCCAGAGTTGAGAAGTACAGTGTCTTATATACATACAAAAAATAGTATATACACAGTATATATTGTGAGGAACAGTGGTAGTAGTAGAATCTTTTGGTTAAAGGATATGGACATTTTAGTCACTTTATTTGCATAATTCCAAATTGCTTCTGAAAAAAGAAACTCCACTAACAATGCTTTATTGTGTCCGGATTTCCATAAATATTTCAACATTGACTATTTCCATATTTTATCGGTCTTGTCAATTTATTGAGTATGATAAAAAAAAATAGCATTGTTTTGATTTTCACTTTTCTTATTACTGGTGATTTGGATCTTCATTTCATATGACTGCAAAAAGTTTGCTGTTCTTTTGAGAACTTACCTAGGGTGGATTCATACCTAGGAGGGATTCTTAAAGGACAGAGTACTACACATCAAAAATTGATCTGCAGAATGAAGACTCTTATCTACAACTAATGTCCTTGAGGGTATCCTCAGCACAGAAGAAACATATTGAGTGAAAGCAAATGAGCTGAGCTCTGTTACATAAGGATGGAAGTTGGGATAACTATTAAAGATTAAAGAGCTGGAAAAGAAAGTCTAATCTTTTGTCAATTTTTTTTATTTCTTTGTTTAGTCATCTGTTTATTTATTTATCATTGCTAGAATTTATATGTTACATTGAGTTTTGCAAACCACCTTGCATATGTTATTTTATTTGAAACTCACAACTCTAGGCAGTGGGTATTATTCTTATCCACATTTTACAACTGAGAAACTGAGGATGAGGGAGATGTGATTTGCTGAATATAAAGGTGACAGCAGCAGAAGCACCTTTAGGAACACTCAGGCCAAGAATGTAAGGGATCAGGCAAATTGTCAAAAGACCATGACAGGCGATAACTGTGCTAGCACTGGGCACAGAACTGAAAGCTATTTGACAACTCTATTGCCAATTCCCACTTTGAGATCACAATTCAAAATCAGAAAGGAGCACTTTTGGTCATGAGGGAGCAGGCACCCTAAGAAAACTACTGTTTGCTGTTCCAACAGAGGAGGTGCCCTGAGGATATGTATCACTTGCCTTCCCGAGAGAGCAGGGGCCCTAGGAAGCAGTATCACTTGAAAGGACAATATTTTTCAATGGAGGAGGAAATGGTAGCTTGGGTGAGCAAAGCTTGAATCTTACTGTCATATAAGTTAATTGGTTCAAAGAGTGAGAAATTGTAGATAGATAGATAGATAGACAGATAGATATACATATAAATATATGGATATGCCCATATATAAGTAATTACATTTATATGTATATATATATATATATATATATATATATATACACAAACGCATTTACACAGGCACATATAGGAACATGTGTGTGTGTGTGTGTGTGTGTGTGTGTGTGTGTGTGTAACCAGAATGGCTTTTGTTTTCTTTGAATGACTCAGCTTACCTCATTGAGCCTCACTGGATGCTGGGGCTTGCTCTTCCAGGGCAGGAAGCCCAGCGACCATGCCAGGAATCAGAGAACTTCCTATGTGATGAGTCATGGGGCTGGCTGAGGGGAGGTGTTAGCTCCAGAGCCACCCCCTATTGGGTGTTAACCTGGTCTACGCTAGGGGGAGGGGCCAGCTCAAGAACCAATCGGCTCTGGTCATTCAGGCGGTGCTTGATGATGTCAAAAACTCTATAAGAGGGGAGAGGACAGCTTGAAGATCCCCTTTCCTTTTCTGGTTGGCACAGCAGCAGTGGGGAGCGTGACTCAGGGCCAGCCCTTGCTCTCGAGCCGAGCCCAGATGTTGGTAACTATGAATTGTATTGGGTTTGTCTGTTGATATTTGTAATTTGTTTGTATTTTGGTTTTGAGGTTCGGGATACTAGTTTGTTTTCCCCCGAACTAAATGAATGTTTTGAACCTCAGGGTGCTGGCTTTTTCCCCTGAAGTATGTGAATGAATCTGTATTTAGTATATCTCTTGATGCTTGTCTCTTTGCTCCCCTGAACTAATTGAATGCTGGCGTTTTTTCCCCTGAGATAAATGAATGTTGTCTGTACGCTAACTGAATGCTGGATTAAAGTAAGCCGGTCAACCCCTTCACCATGCTTTCCTTGTTTAAGCAGATAAAAAGAACCTGTGCTTTCCCGGTATCCCGGCAGCCTCCTGGGTGCTGGCTGTGGGGGGATCTTACGCCCCCACAGGAGCTGCTAGCTGGGTTGTTAAAACAATGTGTGTGTGTGTGTGTGTGTGTGTGTGTTTGTGTCTCTGTCTGTGTGCCTACAATTGAGTATCAAATCTATCTTACCTCACAGGGAAGCAGGAGGGAAAGGGCTTAAGACAAAGAGTGGGAAGTGATAAAAAAGAAGGCAAGTAAAAAAAAAGAATGTTGTCAGAATTGACACATACATTAGAGGAGAGACAGGATACAGAGCGAGAGAGAGAGAGAAGGATAAACAGAAGAGAACGGGAATAGAAAGGGGTACACTTTTTTCTCAAAAAAGTGTCCACATATTAGAGCATAAAAACCTTACAAATGCAGAAAATCAGATAAGTACATTTTCAGATTGTAATATAATAAAAATCATATTCAATCAAGGGCTCTGGAAACATAGATTAAAAATTAATTGGGGCGGGGGAGCAGCTAGGTGGCGCAGTTAATGGAACACTGGCCTTGGAGTCAGGAGGAGCCTCAGACACTTAATACTTACCAGCTGTGTGACCTCGGGCAAGTCACTTAACTGCAACTGCCTTGCCTTCCCCCCTCCAAAAATAATTAATTGGGGGAGGTAAAGCCTCTGTGATTTAGTATAAGCAGCAACTCACCTGAACTCTCCTAACATTCCCCTCCAAAAAACTTCAAAATATAACTCCTCAAATAAAATTTTGGAGTGGCAACAAAGCTTCAGAATGAGACATTTTTCAAATCTAAGACAAGTTAGGAAGTTGGCAGAAGAAATGTCTAACACCAGGTCGGGAGCTGGCCCGGAACACAACAAAACCAGTGGTATGCCTTGGCGGCAGCTGAGACAGTGGCGGCAGCAGCAGCAGTGGTAGTAGCAGTAGATTTGTGACTTCTCAGCCCAAAGACAGTAAGGAGGTCAGAAAACTGGTCAGAAAGTGATTGTAGAGTATTCTTTGCTGGCACTGAGGGCAGCTAGCATCAACTGGCACCTCTATTGCCCATAAGCAGTTATGAGTTTCAGTTACAGGGAAGAGAACAATGCTTGTGGTCAGTCACAAGGAAGTAGGCACTCTGGTCCTTGGCTACAGGGAAGCAAGGGCCCTTCTTGAGTAAATACCAGAGAGCATAACAGAAGAGCAGTGATTACATCTCTCACTGGGTCCAGCTCAGAAGCTTCCAAAACTTGCAGTCCCCCAGAAATGATTCTGACAACAGCTATTTGAAAATGCTTGAAGTTTCAGACGGTGCCTCATCATCCCCAGGTGAGCAGAGCCCAACATTAACATAAAGTTCAGAGTCAAGAAATACCTTGGGAAATGGACAAACAACAACAAAAAGTTTTCAACCATAAAAATGCTACCGTAGTGGCAGGAAAGACCAAGACATATACTTAGAAGAAGACAATAGTGTGAGAACAGCAACAAACAAAGCCTCAAAGATGCACAGCATGAGTTCTGTCAAGGAAATCTAAAACAAGTCCAGCTGGATGGAAATGTTCCTCTGAAAGGGCTAATGGAATTTAAGTGACTGTAATTTGTCCTCAGTCCACCATAGTCATCTCTACATTGCTATGAATCTTCCAACTAAGAAACATCCAGTAAAGGTGCTCGGAGACCTGAGTATTATATGTACATCCCTTGTTTGATTTATTTGACTACATTGTCAGTAAGAAGAGAATTTTAAGTGTTGACATAAACTTAGCTAACTATAGGAACCAGAGATGTTAAGTAATTTAGTTCAATAAACCTTTTTAGTAGTACTATATAAGATTTTGGAGAAGAGAAAAGAATTAGATAAAACTAATGCATTCTTTCAGCTTACAGTCTAGTGGGAATGCTGACTCTAGAGATATCAACAATGCAAAATATTAGATAACAAGCTCCTCAGAACAGTGTAAAATAGAGTTCTATACAGAATTTGGGATTCCAAGGGGAAGGGGAGGAGAAGGATTGGGGAAAGAAAAAAAAATTTTATGTAGGGAAGGATACTTAAGTTGTCTTTTAAAGGAAACAAGATTTTAACAGGTTAAGAATAGATGGAAGGGGCCTTGCAAGAAGAGGGAAAAGGCCTAATGGTATAAATATTCAGACAATCTTGTGGCAGAGATTGTAGTGAGAATGACTAATCTAGTTTGAACCAGAGAGTATAAAAAACGGAGAATAAATGTGAAATTATATGAAAAGAGAGTGTGGGACCAGATTGAATCCAGCAGTACCAGGCAAAAGATTTTAAACTTTGCACAGTAGACAATAGGGAGACACTGACATTTTTTCTTTTTGTTAACTGACCCATATGACATATTTATACATGAGGCAGATTGTTCTGCCAAGTAAACTAGGTTGGGGTGAAAAAGATAGGACTGGGTAGATTTCAAAGGATGATAATACAGTATGGTAATGAAGCTCTGTGCTAGAGGGAATGACTGTGGGCCTAAAGAAGAACACATACTTTATAAACTATGATTAAAATATATGGCACAATTGTCATCTAAAACAAAGGTTCTTCACCTTTTTGAAGTCATGGACCACTTTGGCAGTCTGATGCACAATGCCTAGGCACTTCACAAATGTTTATTGACTGAATGGTGACCTGTATGAACCCCTTTCCAGTGTAATGCTTTTAAATAAAATAAAATGGATAGGATTACAAAAGAAACCAATTATATTAAAATACAGTTATTTACCTATCCACATATATAGATATATAAGTACATATATGTACAATGTGCTCATAGGTATGCATGGGTGTGCATACATTATATATATTTCAGTATCGTGGATATATGTAATACATATTCATACACACATATGAATTCATGCATATATACATATCAGATATATGTGTAGGTATTTGTGTCAATAGATAGATGTGTATTCCATGTGGTCTATTTTGCCACCTTATTAGTTGTCGTACATAGCTAGCTAGATAATTCAACTCAATTCAGTAAACGTTTACAAAGTATGACATGGCACTGTGCTATATCTGCAGAACAAAAAAGAAAAAAAATACAATCTAACAGGGGAAGGTAAAACACAAAAGGAAATTACAAAGCACGTTTGGAAAGGAAGGGCAACTGACCCAGCATATGAGGTTCCCTGCAATTGAAACTCCACAGAAGCAAAGCTGCTGATAGAAAATGGAGAGTAACCTGTAAGGTTCTAAACCATTTTTAAACGGTGGCTTTGGGAATAGTCATTCTACCCTCCATCCCTCCAATCGTAGGGGAGAGGTATTGAGGAATTGGAGAGGGTATGAGTATTAAAAACCAAATCAATTGGCAAGATGAAGAGATTTCACGTAATGAATTTTTCTTTAAGGAGCCATGATATTCAATGGAGTGGAAGTAGAAAATTAACTGGGAGGGGCAGCTAGGTGCCGCAGGGAATAGAACACTGGCCCTGAGTTCAAATGCGGTCTCAGACACTTGACACACTTACTAGCTGTGTGACCTTGTGCAAGTCACTTAACTGCAATTGCCCTGCCTTTCCCCCTCCAAAAAAAAGAGAAAATTAACTGGGAGAGAGACAGACAGACAGACAGACAGACAGATGGAAGGGAAGGAGTGGGGAGAGAGGCAGAGACAGAGATAGACAGAAAGAGAGAGAGACAATGTAGCTTCTAAGAGATTTATTTGGCAGGTTATTTTCACCTCTCTTCCCTTTCCTCTTCTACCTCCAATACAACAATCTCATAAGAGAATTAAATGGAAGGGATGTAGGTCTTCCTAGAAAAAGGGAGCATGCTTAAAGATAGCCTAAAATCTCCTCATAGGCACTTCATAGGTACCATTTGGCAATCTGGTTTTTCTGTGTTCCTAAAGGGCTTGGGTTCCAGAGATACTCTTAGAGAAGAAAACTATCATGGCTAAACTCTGAGTTCTTACAGATTTCTCTTTACTTAAAGGGAATAAATCAAATGAGGGATTTTCCTAATCTGATACCAAGTGTGTGGAGGACCTGCATCCTTACAGAGCTACAGCCTAAGCCTCAAGTATCTTAGTTAAAAAAGAGATGATGTAATGCACACTTTCTCTTACAAGGAAAATGTAGCCCCTAAGTAAGAACTCCAAATGAAGTTAGAAGCTAAAAATGGAAGAGTCCTACAAGCCTCAGTCAGTAGAGTCAAATCTGACCATGAGACCAGTAGAAAATTACCCAATAAAGATTCCATGTCACATGACAGCAAGGAAGAACAGGCCTAGTGGGAGCAACATGATGACTTAACCAGAAAAAAAAATCTGTGGCCCTGCAGTGCTGGTGGCAGGAATTGGCCTTCTACTTGGATGCCCTGAAGAGTGTGTCCCTACATGCATGCCTCTTCACACATTTTCCCTACATGTGACTTCTCTTCCTACTCATGGTGAATTTCTTTATGAGACAGTGTCACCCATTTTTATGGGGGAAATGTTTTATTGTTACTTTTCTTATTATGTTATTTCATGAAATTCCTTTGCTTTGAACTAATTATGTCCTCTGGCTGACTAGTACAAATAAATATACCAGTTGGAGCTCATGATCTATAAAGAAAGCAGGGAGCCTGTGGCCTTGAGGCCACATGTGGCCTTCTAGGTCCTTAAGTTTGGCCTTTTTACTGAACTGAAATTTAATTTGTTTTGGAAAATTTAAATTTAGTCAAAAGTTCACACTTAAGGTTCTAGAAGGCCACATGCAGCCACCTCTAATCTATGACTTTTCAGTAGATGAGGAATTAAAGAGTAACTTGAAACTGGGATAGGTTTTCTGGAGGCTTATGAGAATGGTGCCCCAGGTACCATATAAATACAAAACACATGATAAGGTTGTGAAATCTTTTTATTCATTAAATTGTGTCAGTGTGCTGCTGATAGAACGAATATGATGAGAGACAGCTCTATGAAAACAATAAAGTTATTAGATGGCAAATAGCCACCTCTGTCATATTTTTAATAAATAAATTTGTTCTCTGTTGTACTACATTATTAAAGTGAAAATGTTTTAATGTGCCTTATAACATATAAATGCTCTCTTTCAAAATGGGGGGAAATTCTGGAAAGGTAACACAGTGGGGGAATGTGAGGACTGAAAAACCACATTCATCTCTGGGGATATCAAAGTGAGTAAAATGAGATAGCCTGACTTTAATGCAACTTACAAGGCTAATGATTCATTCAAAAAGGAATGAAACTTTTAATTCAGTGACTATTTATTGAGCAGCTACTATATGCTAGGCACTGTGAGGGATTCAAAGATATTGTGTCCTTCAAGAATTTATAATCCAGGGGAGGAGATGACATTTGCATAAGTAAGTACAATATGTCAAAAGATGAAAAGTAACCAACACAGATGATAAGTGTTATTGGTTTCATGGAAGTAGAAGCATTTGAGTTGACCCTTGAAGGCTGTATATGGTTTTGGTGGGCACTGGAAGGGTGAGGAAGAACATTAAAGAAAGAGTGAAAGAATAAAATAAGCAAAGGACTAAGAGACAAATATAGAGAATATCTAGAGAATGATATTTTGTTGTTTAAAAAAAAGAGTTACTTCAACTGGAGGTTTTGTGGTAAATAAAACTAGAAATGGAGATAGGGACCAGACAGTGAAGCTTTGAATGCCAAGTTAAAAAGGTATTTTTTGGATGTCCTCTTAAAAATATTTCTTTCATTCATGTCCTTGGATATTTTTAGTGACCAGTCAAGTATTCATTATGAACCTGCCAGTCATATGTATAAATGATAATTTCATTGCAACTGAAGGTGTATCAGTCTTACTAGAGGTCCTAAACAAAAGTTGACAGTATTTCTTTGTCCAAAAGAAAAAGCAGGACATAAGATAATCAAGACAAAATCACCCACTACAACAGGTCCAGAACATACTAGACCATTTCTTTTCTTCCATGTCTCTTTATATTTTTTTTACACTCAAAAGTAAAATCAGCCCACTTGGGAAAAAAGGAAAGAGAAAAAGAAACAGCTTGGCCCAAAACTTTTCTGTGGCCTTCCATTTCTAAAGAAAACACACAAACACAACCAAGAAGAAAAGCCACTTGGAGATTTTTAGAAATGATTAACATAAAATGCTATGCTCATTCAAATTCAACTACTGAATAGTTACTTCACATACTCAAAAGTGCAGCTGTCATGTCTGGAGGAAAGAGGGGGAGGAAAGAAAAAAGGGAAAGCCAGTATTCAGAGAAACCTTGATTGCATATTGATAATTCCAATCAATATAATATGATTATGAAATTGAATATATCTCCGGACACAAGGGAAAAATTTACTTGGTAATTCCAGTGTTCATAATGAACAGCTAAAATCTTTGGAAGGAAGAGAGAAAAGTGTGTGCTATGGCTTTTTGAAACCATGAACTTCAGTCAAGTCCCACTAATTCAATTTCAACTTTCTGAAATTTTCATATTTATCTCCTACAATGGATAAGTAGCTGATTTTAAATGTATCTGAAATGTTAATGTAAATCTGCATGTGACTGTAATCAACCAAAAGGCTTGATTTCAACGTAGCAATTCTGTTTCAAAGATTCTGGTTTTTTTCCTCTCCCAAGGTAGTATTTAGACCTTGAATATTGAAGAAAATAAATAATTTTCCAGTACCATACACATGCTGTTATTCTTGTACAAGCAGCAGTGAGATATAGCAGAAAGAAGTACTGTATTTGGAAGCAAAAGACAAGTGACAAGCAGCTGTGGCCACAAGTTGGTAGTGTGACTGTGGACTTAAATTTCCACTTTAAACTTAAACATTTCAATTTTTGGAAGGCTATCTATACATTATTTCAATCTTGGTTGAGGCACAACACAGAAGTTTGGTGCAGTTTTCTGGCATTATTTCTTTCATTATGGTGTGTGGAACTTGTTATTTCTGTTCTTCTGGAAGACCTATAGTTCTTAAGTCATCTCTACAAATGCCATCTTTGAGATCAATATTTGTGTTTGTGTGTGTATGTGTAAATTGTGGTTTTTTTTAAACATTATTGCTTTTTTTTTGTCTCTTCTTCCAGATTGGCCTTAACTTCCCAATCAGTTGTTCTCACTTTGGTTTCTTTGGTGAGATGTTGTCACAGTAGTTTCAAGTTTTTCTATTCTATTCATTACTTACGCTAGGCAGACCTTGAATTCTGCTTTCACAATTCTTATTTTTCTCTTAAACCACTCAGAGTCATCTATTGTATTTCTGTGCTCTCTTGGTAAAACAAGGTCTTTTGCCTCATCTGACGTTTACATATTTTCCTTTGTCTTGCAGTAGTTATAGATAGATAGATAGCTGAAATCCTTTAACTTGTCTGGAGATCATATTCCCTTCGGCTATCAGTATTTTCCCTAGGCTACCTGCTTGTGTTCAAGGTTATTAATAGATTTATTTTTTCCTAAAATGTTTGTTAATTTTAGACATTTTTTCACCTTTATCACTCACTTTTTGACTCTTTCCTCTCATTTAAGGTTTCCTGGGGCCTAGACCTCAATGCTATCTCAGACTCCATTGAAATTGAGGAATTCACATTTCACTAGTCTCGGAATCTCGCCCAAGTGACTTTGGTGTAGGAGGGCAGAACTGGACACAGCTAGATGCCAATCACTTTTGCTTTAGCTTTGGTGGAGACAAACTTACTGACATCTTGTTCCCCTTCAGTTGTCTGGCTCTTTCCTGCAGCAGAGAGCACTGTCAAACTGCTGCTCCAGTTAGACCTGGGCAGTGAGGAGAGGGCTGTGGAATAGCACTGATTTCTGTTGCAAATTCAGAGATCAATTTGTGCAACCCTGAAAGAGCTTGATGACTGCTGATGAAGGGGGTGAGTGAGTGTGTTAGGTATTAGAGATTAATTTTCCTTGTTCTTAACCTGGTTGTTACCTCTTTGGATTCCTTGGTGTGTTATATCATAGAAACAGGTGAAATTGCTTCGTTTCTTGTTTATAAGTTTTTTTATTAGAGACTTTGAGAGTTTGTAAGGTTTGGAAAAAAGTATCTGCTCCTCCATCTTTTTGGTCCTATGACTTAGAAGTACCCACTTAAACTCTCTGACTTCTATTTTTTGATATTCAAAAGGGGACAGTAATACTTGTACTATCTAGTTCACAGAGGTTTGTGTAGAAACCAATTACAAACTATGAAATGTTAAATAAAGTCACTTTTGATGCATTTTTCAAAATTATCAAGTGCTTATATGTGCATAAAATTGTATATCCCTAAGTTGGCCTTCACATTCCTGACTTTGTAAGCAGAACCACAGTCTATATCATCTTATAGAATAAATGTGTTTGAATGTCCATCCCATGTGCTAATATTCCTTTTGCTAAGAGATCTATGCTTACATGTTGTGCATAGTATTTATATTAGTAGTCCTCCCCCACTTTAATTTCTGCGACTTTGGGGAATTGTTTTATTGGTGTGGGCCATTTATAGAACCATCATTAGTATGCATTTTTTTGTTCAGTCATGGAATATTATTGTGGGGTTTAATTATGAACTCAAAGTATAAGGATATGTTATAAGATTTTAATTTAACTCAATTTCATAAATATTCACAAAGTACTGGTAGTAATATATAACAAATACGGCATCTAATAAATCTCCCAAACTATAGGGTTAGGCAGTTCTTCAATGTAACAAGCAAAGCTATTACCCTTGCCCTTGCCAGAGAATAAAATCCATTTTTCATTTTTAAATTCCTCGGAGTCACAGAAAGGTACTTTCCATGATCCCAAAGCTTCTTTAAGTGTCTTATTCCCAGAAGAGCTGGTGGGAATCTAATTATGACAATGTTGGGGCACCACAGAGTGTAAGAAGTCTGGTATAAGCCTTCTTAGGAATCCCCTGGAACTCCATACTCACACCATTATTTAATTAACTGTTTTAGTTGTGGGCAGCTATTTGGTGCACTGGATAGAATGACTGCCTAGGATTTAGGAAAACCTGCATTCAAATCTGGCCTCAGACACTTACTAGCTGTGTGACCCCAGGGCAAGTCCCTTAACCCTGTTGGCTTCAGTTTCTTCATCATTAAAATAAACTGGAGAAGGAAATGGCAAACCATTCTAGTATCTTTACCTAGAAAACCTCACATGAGGTCAGAAAGAATTGGATGTGGCTGGAACAACTGAACCACTATTCAAGCACTACAGTTGCATCTAGGCAATTCAGTGGACAGAGGTCTGGACCTGGAGTCAGAAAGACCCAAGTTCCATTCTGGTCTTAGTTACTTATGCACTGTGTTACCCTAGTTAAGTCATTTAATGTTTCTGTGCCTCAGTTTTCTCATCTGTAAAACAGGGATAATAACAGCCCCTACCTACCAAGGCTGTTGGGAGGATCAAAAGAGGTAAGATTTGTAAAGTGTTTTGCAAATCTCAAAGTGCTAGCTATAAAAATTTTATTTATATTGTTATCTTTTTAATTTCTATAATTATTTGTTTCAAGGAAAAATATAAGCCTCTCCGGTTATGAATCCTAAGAAGAGATTTAAATGACACACTCTTCAATGCACCTGATAGTAGCTGTTTTAAATAGGATTTTTTTTAATTTTAGTATTAAAAAAAATTTGCATTCAGATGTTTATGTCTAATAAGGTACTCAATGAAAATAGGTAATGTTCCTGGTGGCATGCTGGGCCTCAAGGCTGGGCCTCACTAAAGTTTCAAGAACTTTGATTCTTGTGAAACTTTATATGAGGTGATTATATTAGGAGTACAGGGACAAAAAAAGAGAGGAGAAACCATGTGGAAATGTGAACATAAGTCAGATAAAAGAAGAAGAAAACCAGTTTTTTCTTTCCAGATGTCAAGAACAAGGTGAGAGGAACTGAAAGAACCTGGTGCTGTACCTGAGGCTGTGTAAGAAGGGGCCTTCAGATAGAGCATGAGGGAATCTTTCTTCCACCTTCATTTCTAGTCATGCAAGAAACATTTGTTATGTTTTGCCTCCCATCAGAATATGTTTCAGACCAGACTTTCCTGCATTATTTATTCTAACATGAGAATCTAATCCCTCAAGAGTTTTCAGTATTTAGAGTATTTTCCCTATTACTTTACTAATTATATTAGTTCTGATTAAATAATTTACTTTTAAAAATAAATGTTCCTTGTCTGGTCTGGTAGCCAGGTATAAACTTAGCCTAGATGATTTTAGAGATTCCTAACTGAGCAAGGATCAAGATTAAGGCCAAACAAGGTATGCATAGTATTCAAAATATCCCACATAGTGATTTATGTGGAAACAAAATTAAGTGTGCTACAGTAATTAAAAGTTAGGAGCATATTAACACTGTCTGCTATGATCTGAATTATTATTCTTAAGATAGAATGGCAGATTTATCATAAGAAAACAATGTTGTGCTGCATAGCAATAAAAATGAGTCAATGAATTATCAAACAAGACAAATAACTTATTGTAAAGACTTCAATAAGATGATCTTTTACTGATGAACTAAAAAAATAATTTTAAAAGGGCTCCATGACTAGTTTCACTTTCAGTTACTGTGCCATGCCGCTGTGACCATACAAAAATCTTCAAACAATAAGATTCAATCCAAGATCTAGGTCACTGGGGGACTGCAGTGGCAAGGAAGGTTTTAGAGATGAAGTGGTTCTTGTGAATTGCCCTGAAGGATAGTTAAGCTTGGACAGTCCCAGAAGACAGGACTAAGGCATTTCAAATGGAAAAATAACATAAGAAAAGTTCCTAGGTCCCAATTAAAAAGATACAGCCACAGGACTATAAGTGATCTTCTTAAAATAGGCATTTTAGGGGAGAGTGGGATGTCATGGTCCTCTTTGAGAAAGAAGGACAAACACAACCTGTAAGGAGTCTGAACTGCCTGAATGGGGTTCCAGCCAGTTGGGTAACTCAGCTCATTCTCTCCCTTTCCCTCTCCCTCTCTCTCTCCCTCTCCCTCGCCCTCTATCCCTATCCCTTTTCCTCTCCTTCTCCTCTTGAAAGGAAAGTAAAATTTGTTGGCTGAAAGCTGCCCTGTTAATTTGGGGTTTACTGTCTAGATTTCTTTTCTTCTCCTTCCTTCCTTCTTCCCCTCCTCCTTTCCTCCCTTCTTCTCCTCTCCCTTCCTCCCTTCCTCTCTTTTTCCCTTCCTCCTTTCTTTACTTCCTATCTTCATTTCTTCCTTTTTTTCTTCCTTTCTCTCTCTCTCTCTCTCTCTCTCTCTCTCTCTCTCTCTCTCTCTCTCTCCCTTAAACCTATTTCATTCTGGACTCATAGATTGGACAACAATAGGTCCTTGCCTAAGCACCACTTAATGGCTTTTTTTGGTCCCTCCTGCCTCAGAGTGAATGTGAATAACAACTGTTTCTCTTCTGTCCAGCAACCTTAAGGTTCTTCCCCTCCCAGTTTGTAGTAAAGTGATACATTATATGCTTTTTTATGGCAATACATGAAAAACTATGATTCAGAAGAAAAGAACATAAGCTTTAGTTGCTGGAAACTGAATTTAAAAAGTCTATGAGAAAGACAAAAAACAATATTTAAATAAAGGCCACTGACCATAGATGGATAGATAGATAGATAGAACAATATACATAATATATATACATATATAAACATATACAGGTATATATATATATATTTTTGTGTATATGAAATATTTGCTTATATGTATATATACATAGTTTATTAAAATGAAATATGCAAGCAGTGAATATGATATATAAGATGATTATAATATATAAGATGATACTACAGCATAACATGATATACTATAGTATGATGTAACATATGTGTATATTTATATACACATATCGAGGCACCCCTAATTTTACCCCAACCAGTTACCTTTGACAAGTTTTGAGTCAGGATCCTGTCTGAATCATAGTCCTTGAGTCCCCATCAATTCATTTTACTGATTTTCTCCCCCATAAACCTTGAGTTGATTCTCCCATTAATACACACTCAGCGGGAAGGATTTATACGTGGGCCCCACAGAAGCCGCAATGGCATCCTTATATGCTAGAAAGTACCCACAGGGAACATGCAGGACCAGGACACATGCAGAGCACAGAAATCCAATAGCCTCGGCTATGATAAAGCTAACTTCTACTGATGTCATAATAATGCTTCCCACCAGGCCAGCTTTTTGTTTTTGACCCAATCCAGGAATTGCTTTCCACTTCTCACTATCAGAGGTTACTCTCTGTTCCTCTCCACCAGGTGTGGCTGTCTATTTATCCTCAACTTTATTTTCACCCAGAAACCCCAAATAATCACCACGAGTAATACTGTAGATATAATTCTTTCAATGATTCTTTTACTGACCACAACCATTCATTGGGGGGGGTTGTGGTTAATAAGCCTCATACCTGTAGAGGAAAGGTTACAACACATTCAGACTCCTTCTGCTCCTCTGCTCTCTTCTTTACCTGAGATGTTGTCTTTTGAGATTCAAAGTAGATTCTTTAGTTAGTAAACTGTTCCCATGTAAGGACTGTTGAAAGCCTCAGTCAGTAATTCAAACTTCTTATCCAATAACAATGAAATGCAGTTTGGCTTTCCCAGTCAGCTCTCTCAGCCAATGGCTAAGGAATTCTTTTCCTCAGTTAAGCATTGTCAGAAAGTCAAAAACTAAACTGAGATGAGGCCTGCCCTTTGACATCCCTAGATGTCTTCTGTTAACCTCTCCTCTGATGAAATGCTTTCTGCACTTCAACTGAGCTGTCACCCCTTTTATCTCTTAGGTCAATTCAGCTAACTTTTAGCCAAAATATTCAATTTTATTTTTGTCTTATTCTCCCTGCCTGAGGTAAATATCCTCAGGGTTCTCCTTCTTCAAAAAGAAAGAATTTGAGAGACATGGTAATGAAACCTTTCTAATTTCACTCCAGAAGATCCTCTGTTTTCTGTAAGTAACAACTCCTATGCTGACTGGAGAAAAATCATGTGATCTTTATCCCACTCCAAACAACAACATATCACAGACCGGTCTCTGTTTTTATTTCTCTGACCCGTGTGTGTGTGCGTGCGTGCATGCGTTTGTGTGTTGTTTGTGTGTGTCTTTCTGTCTATCTGTCTCTGTCTCTCTCTCTTAGTGGCAATAATAGTTTTGAATTATATTAATAGTTATCCTTTAGCTATACTGTATATTCAATTATTTAGAGTTCTTATATTTCCTAGAGTGATTATTTTAGATTTGAGAATAGCCTAGGATTTAAAGATACTTTTAATTTCCATAAAGCACAGTAGGAAAATATTTTGATGCTGTAATTCTTAATTTCTCTAAATAATATTGATGTTCTGTGCCTATATATTATGTAGAGAGAAACAGATCTGTCTGGAACAGTGCTAATAAATATGAAGTTGAGGCCTAAGGCTATGGTGAAGCAACAAAATAACATTTTAGTATCATAAGTCTCACTTATTGGTATGAACTTAAATCTTCACTGCAATGACCACTGGTAGGAATTTGAATATCCCAAGCACAACATGCTATCAGGGACTTGTGGCCACAAACTGATCAGGAGCTTCTAATTTGTTCAGAGTTCATCCAATTACTCTTCCTTGTTCAATTCCTTTACCATCATTGCATCATGTTGATCATTATGTTTTTTTTAGCTCTAGATTTAATCACTAGCTCTTCTATTATTTTGAGATGGTCTGTTATGGCACAGTCAATTGTAAAGGGAAAAATAGATAGAAAGAAAGATAGAGACAGAGATAAACATACACACACATGTAAAATCTTCTGATAGAAGCCTGTATGATTATCCATTTTAATGCATAGCCAGGTGACAATGTGTCACATTCCTTTTTGCCCTCTTACTGGCACTTATAAATGACAAATCAACTAAAATCATTCTTAAGGAAAAGGGCAGGATGATTCATGTGCAAAGGCTGAGCAAGGAATGGCCATCGATAACTGGATAAGCCCTACTCAAGTGAAAACTATTGTGCCCATTAAAAGAGGGCAACACATATAAAAATGAAGTTGATGATTATATAATAAACAAATATAGATCTCCGAATAGAGAAGTTGTAGTTATACCTCCAGCTCCCAGGGAGAGCTCAGAAACAGACAATAGAGACACAAAAGAAATTAGAATGTTTTTTCTTTGGACTCTCTTATATATAACCTGACTAGACACCAACTATTGGGATAGATGTGGAGATCCCTCAGTGTAGCAAGACATGTAGCTAAAAGAGCACTGGATTTTTTTTATCAGAGAATTAGGATTCTAATCACAACTTTATTATTGAATATCCTCTATGAACTTAAGCAAGTGATATTAGTGGGCCTCCATTTCTGAAAAACAAAATGATTTGATGATATATCTTCTAAAAAAGTGGTGATTGAATCACTTAGCCAACAGAAGAACAGTATCAAAAGCAGTATAAGAATAGATCTCTCCTGGCATTTATGCTACCTCATTTAAATAAAGAAAAAGAGAAAGATATTCTGAAATGATATTATGGATGTTCTGGCCAAGTAGGATGAGAGTAGTCATAGGATCATATAATTTAGAATTGGGAGATGTGGGGGGTGGGTGTAACAACAATGCTACTTGCCCCTGGTGTGGCTGTGTAAGGCCAATAACACCAGCACACAAGAGGGCTGCTAGCACAGGTTCTTTGATCTGCTTTTATTTTTTTAATTAATTTATTTTTTTAATTAGATTTTTATGTTTAGCTCACAATGCTTAGTTTTACATGTTCTTGAGTTTCAAATTTTCTTCCCTTCCCTCCCCTCCCCCCTGACCCTCAAGACGGCATGCAGTCTAATATAGATTCTACATAGACCTTTGCATTAAACTTATTTACACAATAGTCAAGGTGCAAAGAATAATTATGACCAATGGAATGAATCATGAGAGAGAAGAAATAAAACCAAAAAAACAGAGGAAAAAAAAACAGCAAATAGTTCACCTCAATCTGCATTCAGACTCCACAGTTATTTCTCTGGATGTAACTCTCTCTCTTTCCATCTTGAGTCCTTTGGAACTGTCTTTGAGCCCTGTATTGCTAAGGAGAGCCAAGTCTATCAGATTAGTCATCACAGAATCACTTTGTCCGTGGTTGTGTATAATGTTCTCCTGGTTCTGCTTCTGTCACTCAGCATGAGATCATGTAGGTTTTTCCAGGTTATTATGAATTCAGAGTCTTCCCCCATTTCTTATAGCACAATAGTATTGCATTACATTCATATGCCACAACTTGTTCAGCCATTCCCCAATTGAGGGGCATCCCCTTAATTTCCAATTTTTGCCACCACGAAAAGAGCAGCTATAAATATTTTTGTACATATAGGTCCCTTTCCCACTTGGGTGATCTCCCTGGGATCTAGCCCTAGGAGTGGTATTGCTGGGTCAAAGGATATGCACCTATTTATAGCCCTTTGGGCATAGTTCCAAATTGCTCTCCAAAATGACTGTATCTGTTCACAACTCACAACTCCACCAACAATGTCTTAATCTTCCAATTTTCCCACATCCTCTCCAGCATTTATCATTTTCCTGTTTTGTCATGTTAGCCAATTGACAGGAGATATGTGGTACCTAAGAGTTCTTTTGGTTTTCATTTCTCTAATCAATAGTGATTTAGAACATTTTTTCATATGCCTATAGATATTTTTAATTTCTTCCTCTGAAAACTCCTTTGACCATTTCTCAATTGGGGAATGACTTTTATTCCTATAAATTTGGCTCAGTTCCCTATATATTTTAGATATGAGGCCTTTATCAGAGACACTGGTTGTAAAGATTTTCTCCCAATTTTCTGCTTCCTTCCTAATCTTTGCTGCATTGGCTTGGTTTATACAAAAACTTTTCAGCTTAGCATAATCAAAATTATCCATTTTGCACTTTGTAATGTTCTCTATCTCTTGTTGGGTCATGAACTCTTCCTTTTCCCATAAATCTAACAGGTAAGCTATTCCTTGCTCTCCCAAATTGTTTATAGTATCAGCCTTTATTCCTAAATCATGTACCCATTCTGACTTTATTTTGGTATATGGTGTAAGATATGGGTCTCTGCCCAGCTTCTACCATACTAATTTCCAATTTTCCCAGGAGTTTTTGTGAAATAGTGAATTCTTAGATCAGAAGCTGGATTCTTTGGGTTTATCAAAGAGTAGATTGCTATAGTTGTTGATCACTGCATTTTGTGTACCTGACTTATTCCACTGATCTACCACTCTGTTTCTTAACCAGTACCAGGTAGTTTTGAGGACTGCTGCTTCATAGTACAGTTTGATATCTGGTATGGCTAGGCCACCTTTCCTAGCTTTTCTTTTCATTAGTTCCCTTGCTTTTCTGGACTTTTTGTTCTTCCAGATGAATCTTCTTATTATTTTATCCAGCTCTATGAAATCATTTTTTGGTGGTTCGATTGGTATGGCACTGAATGAATAAATTAATTTAGATAAAATTGTCATTTTTATTATATTAGCTCAGCCTAACCATGAGCAACTGATGTTATTCCATTTAATTAGATCTGACTTTATTTGTGTGAGAAGTGTTTCATAATTGTGTTCATATAGGCCCCAGATTTGCCTTGGCTGGTAGACTCCCAAATATTTTATTGTGTCTACAGTAATTTTAAATGGAATTTATTTTTTGTTTGTTTGTTTTTTGGCAGGGCAATTGGGGTTAAGTGACTTGCCCAAGGTCACACAGCAAGTATATGTGTCAAGTGTCTGAGGCCAGATTTGAACTCTGGTCCTCTTGATTTGAGGGCCTTGATTTTATGTCCTGCAACTTTGCTAAAGTTGTTTATTATTTCAAGTAGTTTTTTACTTAAGTCTCTAGGAGTCTCTAAGCAAATTATCATATCGTCTGCAAAAAGTGATAATTTAGTTTCTTCTTTGCCTATTCTAATTCCTTCAATTTCTTTTTCTTCTCTTAATGTTAAAGCTAACATTTCTAGTACCAAATTGAATAATAGGGGTGATAATAGTCATCCTTGTTGCACCCCTGATCTTATTGGGAATGCATCTAGCTTATCCCCATTACATATAAGGCTTGCTGATGGCTTTAGGTGGATGCTATTTATAATTTTAAGTAAGACTCCATTTATTCCTATTCTTTCTAGTGTTTTTAATAGGAATGGGTGTTGTATTTTGTCAAAAGCTTTTTCTGCATCTATTGGATAATCATATGGTTTCTGTTGGTTTTGTTATTGATATGATCAATTATGCTGACAGTTTTCCTAATATTGAACCACCTTTGCATTCCTGGAATAAATCCTACCTGGCTGTAGTATATTATTCTCCTAATAAATTGCTGCAATCTTTTTGCTAATATTTTATTTAAAATTTTGGCATCAATATATATTAAGGAAATTGGTGTATAACTTTCTTTCTCTGTTTTGACTTTTCCTGGTTTAGATATTAGTACCATATTTGTGTCATAAAAAGAATTTTGTAGGTTGATCTGCTTTTCTAAGGAAAGCAACTTAAAGATGCTTACAATCTCACTTTAATCAGACATACATATGTCATTCACTTAGTTCAGGGGAAAAAGTCAGCACCCTGAACTTCAGAGTAAATACAAACAGAAATTACAAATAGAGAAAATGTAAACAGAGCAAATAACACAAACCAACAGATAGGCTTCTAGCTGTCTGACCAAAGCTATACATACATAGTTACCAGAGAAAGAAGCACCAACATCTGAGTTTTCAAAGCCAGGGGGCTCCTTAAAGGCTACCCAGAGTCTCCACACCAACACTCTTCCAATGAGTGAGTCCCCAACAAAATGCTAACCTCAGAGTATATACACATTTCTTCAGGGTCAGAGCACTTCACACCTCTCCTGACCTAACTAGGAAAAGGGTGTGGGCCTTTGTACAAACAAAGGGAAGACTCAATCAAAGGCATTCATTGCGTTGGTGCTGAGAAGCACTTCAAAACGAAAGACAACAAAAAGTCCCATTTTGCTTGCCCTTACAGTGAAGGAGGAGGGTGTTTAATGTTATCTTGTCCAAGGTCCTCATTTACCATATAAAGAAGGAGGTCATTAGAGCACTTGTAGAAATATATTTACATATGTACATGCAAATATATGTATATGTGCATATTTTATACATATGTATGTATGTATATGGCCTGTTCTACAGGATCTCTACACTTACTCATTATTTCTAATCTAGTCATGTGTAAGAGAGTTCCTATTTACCACATGGGGTCAGAGATAATGGCAAGGCTAGGTGGGGTGGGGAGAGGAGAGAGAGAGTACACCAAGTGAGTGCATGCTATAAATATAGATATTTACAGAATAAAAACAAAGTGATTTGGGGAATTAAAAATTCATAGGATCAGAAGAAGCATCCTGTAGGAATTGATACTTGAAGTGAGCCTTGCAGGGAGCTAGGGATTCTAAGAAGTAGAGTTCAGAAAGAGAGTATTTAAGGAATGGGAGGCAGCCTGTGCACAGGTAGAAAGATGGGAGATAGAATGTCATTTATTAGGAACAGCAATTAGGCCAGTTTGTTTGAAATGTAGAGCATGTGAGGGAAATTAGTGTGTCATCACTCTGGAAAGAAAGTCTGGAGTCAGATTATTAAGGACTATAAATGAAAAGATGTTATTTTATCCTAGGAGCAATAGGCAGTCACAGAAATTTCTTTTGCGGGGATTACAGGATCGGAGAGGGATCTAGAGTTGGTAGAGACCTCAGACACTGTCTAATCCAACTTCCTTATTTTAGAGATAAAGAAACTGAGGCCCAAGGAAGTTAAATGATTTGCTAAAGGTCACAAAGATAATGAGTAGCAGAGCTAGGAATCTAATAAAAGTTTTCTGATTGAATTAGAGTTCCACTTGGCAGAGTCAGACCTTTGCTTTAGATATATCAATTTGGCAATGATGCAGAGGGAAAGACCAATTGAAGGAAGAATAATTAGGAGGCAAGAAGTAGTGATGGTCTAAATGTGTATGTGTGTGTGTGTGTGTGTGTGAGAGAGAGAGAGAGAGAGAGAGAGAGAGACAGACAGACATACAGACAGATCAGAAAGGCAGAGACATAGAGACACAGAGAGACAGAGACAGAGAGATAAGAGGTGTTGAGGAATTGGAATTAGTAAGACTTTATATCATGTAAGAAGGGGTAAATGAGATTGAAGAATCAAGGATTACTCTTACATTATGAAGCAAAATGCTCAAAAGAATGGTGGTACCCTCAACAGAAATAGGGAAATTGACAAGACTGGATGGGTTTAGGAGGAAGGATAATGAGTTAAGTTTGCAACATGCTAAATATAGAGTAGGCAGCTGGAAAATAGGACTAAAGACCTGGATAAAGAGATTTAGACATTATCTGAGTAAAGGTGATAGTTGGGGGGGGGGGGGCAGGGCAGGGAGGGAGAGGAGAAACAGAGAGACAGAAGAGAGAGAAGACAAGAGAGGTCCAATAGAGACAGAGACAGAAAAAATGTAGGAGAAAATCTGAACCCTTATACGCAAGCATAAGAAAGGAGGTATTGTTAATGATATGACATAGAGCCTGAGAAGGAGTGGTAAGAAAAGTTGTAGGAAGAAAAAAAAACCACAACATAGTAGTGTCATGAAAACCCAGATAGGAGAAAACATCTAGAAAGAGTTGGACAACATTATCTTATGCTTCAGAGAAATAAAGGATGGAAAATGAGTAAAATGCCACGGGATTTAGCAAAAGGGATATGGCTAACGACTGGTCAAATAGTGGCCACATAAGATAAGATGTAAGGATTGAAAAATGAGTTGTGGGGGTGGGGAGCTGAGCCAAGATGGGGCTGGAAAACTAGGAAACCCTTAACCTCTCCCCCAAATCCCTCTAAACACCTGTAAAAATGGCTCTGAACAAATTCTAGAGCTACAGAACCCACGAAATAATAGAAGGAAGCAGGTCTCCAGCCCAGGACAGCCTGGATGGTCACTGGGAAGGGTCTCTAGCACTGTACTGGGAGCAGACCACAGCCCAGCGTGGACCACACCAGAAATGACCAGGCTGGGAATAAAAGGGGCAGAGTAAGACTTAGGGCCATTAATCACTGAGCTGTAGAAGTTACCAAGCTTCTCAACCCACAAATGCCAAAGAAAACTTAGCAGGTCAGTGGGAAAACTGCTTGATCTAGGTGAGAGAAATGCACGGTCTGGCCCCAGCCCCAGGGGCCACGGAGGTGGTGGTGTGGAGGCAGCAGCAGGAAGCTCTGGCAGCTGTTTCCAGAGCTCCAGCTGTGGCTGCTTCTGCTCCCAGGCCCACCGAGTGGGAGAAATCAAGTACCAAATGAGAGCAGGAGTGCAGAGAGCATTCTGCTGGTGCAGAAGCAGGGTTCTCTTGCTTTGCCCTGCTGGGATCTGGGCTGCAGTCCTGGTTGGCAATTCTTGGGGGAGGAGGAGCACTGCTGTGGTAGAACTTGCTGTGTAGAAGTAGCTCTGAATATAGCAGAGCAAGACACCTGAAGCTTGGGACAAAGCACTCACCACTCTGAAGGCAGTCAAACCCTGACAAAAAGCTGGAAACATGAGCGAGCAGTAAAAAAGGATTCAGACTATAGAATCTTTTTTTGGTGACAAAGATCAAAACATACAGCCAGAAGTCAATAAAGTCAAAGAGCCCACATCAAAAGCCTCCAAGAAAAATATGAATTGGTCTCAGGCCATGGAAGAGCTCAAAAAGGATTTGAAAAGCAAGTAAGAGAAGTAGAGGAAAAATTGGGAAAAGAAATGTGAGTGGTACAAGAAAATCATGAAAAACAAGTCCATGACTTGCTAAAGGAGACCCCAAAATATCGAAGAAAATAACACCTTAAAATAGACTAACTCAAATGGCAAAAGAGCTTCAAAAAGCTAATGAGGAGGAAAATGCTTTAAAAGGCAGAATTAGCCAAATGGAAAAGGAGGTCCAAAAGATTACTTAAACGGAGCAAGTAGAAGCTAGTGACTTTATGAGAAATCAAGAAATTATAAAACAGAACTAAAAGAATAAAAAAAAAATTGAAGACAATGTGAAATATCTCATTGGAAAAAACATTGACCCAGAGAATAGATCTAGGAGAGATAATTTAAAAATTATTGGACTACCTGAAAGCCATGATCAAGAAAAGAGCCTAGATATCAACTTTCAAGAAATTATCAAGGAAAAGTGTCCTGATATTCTAGAGCCAGAGGGTGTAATAGAAATTGAAAGAATCTACCAATCGCCTCCTGAAAAAGATCCCAAAAAGAAAACTCCTAGGAATATCATTGCCAAATTCCAGAGCTCCCAGATCAAGGAGAAAATACTGCAAGCAGTCAGAAAGAAACAATTTGAGTATTGTGGAAACAAAATCAGGATAACACAAGATGTAGCAGCTTCTACATTAAGGGATTGAAGGGCTAGGAATATGGTATTCCAGAGGTCAATGGAGCTAGGATTAAAACCAAGAATCACCTACCCAGCAAAATTGAGTATAATACTCCAGGGCAAAATATGAGCTTTAAATAAAATAGAGGACTTCAGAGTGTTCTCAATGAAAAGACCAGAGTTGAATAGAAAATCTGACTTTCACATACAAGAATCAAGAGAATCATGAAAAGGTAAACAAGAAAAAGAAATCACAAGGGACTTACTAAAGTTGAAATGTTTTGTTTACATTCCTACATGGAAGGAGGATGTTTGTAACTCATGCAACCTTTCTCAGTATTAGGGTAGTTGTAGAGAATATACACATATATAGAGAAAGAGCACAGGGTGAGTTAAATATGAAGGGATGATATCTAAAAGTAAATAAATACATATATACATATATACATACATACATTTAAGGGATGGGAGAGGAATATATTGGGAGAAAGAGAAAGGGGGAGATAGAATGGGGTAAATAATCTCACATAAAAGTGGCAAGAAAAAGCAGTTCTATTGGAAGGGAAGAGGAGGCAGGTGACAGGGCATGAGTGAATCTTGCTCTCATCAGATTTGACTTAAGAAGGGAATAACAT
Organism: Trichosurus vulpecula; assembly: GCF_011100635.1. Taxonomy (NCBI): domain Eukaryota; kingdom Metazoa; phylum Chordata; class Mammalia; order Diprotodontia; family Phalangeridae; genus Trichosurus; species Trichosurus vulpecula. Next base: position 246,193,751 of record NC_050580.1, on the reverse strand, counting down.
ACACACTCAATTGGGTATCTTATCCTACAGCAAAGTGAGGGGAAGGGGACAAGAGAGGGGTTATGACAGAAAGGAGGGCAGATCAAGAGAGGAGGTAATCAAAAGCAAACACTTTTGAAAAAGGACAGGGTCAAGGGAGAAAATTGAATAAAGGGCAACAGTACAGGTTGGAAGGAAATACAGTTAGTCTTTCACAAGATGACTGTTATGGAAGTGTTTTGCAAAATGATACCTGTGGCCTATGTTGAATTGCTTGCCTTCTCAAGGAGGGTGGGTGGAGAGGGAAAAAGGGAGAGAATTTAGAACTCAAAGTTCTAAAAACAAATGCTCCAAAAAAAGTTGTTTTTACATGTGACTGGGAAATAAGATACACAAGCAATGGGGTGTAGAACTCTATCTTGCCCTACAAGAAAGTAAGGGGAAAGGGGATGGGGGGGGGGGGGGATGACAGAAGGGAGGACAGACTGGGGAAAGGGGTAATCAGAGTATATGCTATCTTAGGGTGGGGGTTAGGGTAGAAATGAAAAGAAAATTTGTAACTCAAAATCTTATGGAAATCAATGTTGAAAACTAAAATATTAAATAATAAAACAATTTTAAAAAGCAATCCCAATGTCAAAAAAATGTAATTGAGAAATGTTTAACAATAAATAAAAATACAACATAACAAAAAAAAAAGAAAAATGAGTTAGAAATGAGAAAGGAGATTCAAACCATATACATTGTTTATTTTCTAGAATTGTGACTAAAAAAAGGAGTGATATAGAATAATGGTTTGGAAAATAGTAGGATCAAATAAAGGTTTCTTTTTCTTTGCTTTGTTTTTAAGACTACAGGAAATCTGGCAATGATTATAGAAAATGATCTAGCCCTTTTTCCTCTTATTGAATCCTGAGCGCAACTTGTCTATTATCACTCCTTATCCAAGACACATTTATACACACACACACACACACACACACATACACACACACACACATATATATATGATTAGAGGATGTTCCAAAAGTTTTAGAGTAATTTTAAGCTTTAATAGTACTTATCCTGTACACATATGTCTATGCATTTTATGTGTAGTTGTGTCTATATGTATATACATATATATACATATATTTTATGTGTAGTTGTATATATATATATATATATGTATGTATATTTATATGTGTATGTTTATACATACATATGGTCTATAAATTGTTCATTCTATGGCATATAGGCATTCTCAAAGATAGGAATTCATCTACCTTTTTTTTCTTACATAGATAAGTCAAAACTTTTTATATGATCATAGATCTCATTTAGAAGTCCTCATAATTTTCTGAGGTTTGATAAAATTGATCCAATGTGGAAACATTGGAAATGTGAGAACAGGGAGATCAGGGTATCATAGTCCAAAGGTAATCTGGAGGGGCTATTGATTCTAAGCAGTATATCCTCCCAGACAGTGGATTCCTTAGGCACTCTAATACATAAATCTGCATTGACGTAGGTGTTCCTCCAACTATGCTGGTTATAATCCACCCATGCCTATACATCCTGTGCAAATCCTAACTATATCCAACCATCAATGCCTGTCCCTGTGGGCACTGTTCACACCCTTTACTTCATGAGCTGACCATTAGAGCATGAAGGTTGCCCAATATTTAAACTTTAATAGCTTAAAACTGCTCTAAAACTTTTGGAATACAAAATGTAGTTTTATTCTATTTGCAAATATTCATTTCTCCCTTTATATGGCTGGTATTAAGAAGTATAATTTTGTATTCATAGAAGTTATTTTTTGTAGATGCATGTGTCTATATTGAAGTACCATTTTTTTTCTAAAAAGTGGAAACTCAAGTGCTTTTGTCTTTGATGGTTCATTAAATACTCCTTTTTATTGAGAAAAGCCTTGTGTACATTTTATTGAAATTCAGTTTATCTCCATGCTCTAGTCACCAAATGCAAAAGATCTTGGAGAGAATTACCTGGGAAGGAGAGAGGAAACCCTCTGCTCCTTACTTTTGTTTATGTTAATGGACCTTCTTATGTTGTGTTAAGAGACCATCTTCCCTTACTTTTGTTTTGTTAATTGCCACAGAGAAACCTCCTGAGGCTCAATTAGGCAATTAACAGAGAGTAAGAGAGCAAAAATTATGGGAGCAAGAACTGAGAAGAGACAGAAATAGAAAAATAGAGACAGAGGCAGAGAGTAAGACAGAGAGAGAGAGAGAGAGACAGAGAGAGAGAGAGACAGAGAGACAGAGAGAGGCAGAGAGATAGACAGAGAGAGATACAGAGACACAGAGAGACAGAGACATACACAGAGAGAGACAGATTGACAGAGAGGAAGACAGAGAGAGAGACAGAGACACAGAGAGAGAGACAGGTAGACAGAGAGAGAGAGAGAGAGACAGAGACAGAGACAGAGACAGAGAGAGAGAAACTGGGAGAGAAAAAGAGAAGAAAAGGGACAAAGTCAAAGAGAAAGACATCAATAGTCAAAGCAAGAACCAAGAAAGGGAATGATACAATCCTTAAAAGGGTTAAAACATTTTCATGTGTATTTTCCTATTTTTTTTATCTGATTTCTATGATATAAGAAGGACAACAAGTAGGATGAAAGATTCAGAACTGGTATCACCTAAGCCAAATTCTCAGTTTGTAGATAAAGAACTAGAAGTCCGAAGAAGAAGACCACATAGCTAGTGATAACAGCAAATTAAAGTGCTATGCATATAGCACTTTAAAATTGTCGAAGTGTAATACAAGGAAAATTAGGAACCCCTGAGTAACCCCTAGCTACTGACAAGCCCCCCCAGAAAGAATGGACTCAGATATCTTTGGCATTTAGCAAACCCTCTGGGACTCCATGACTCCACCAAGGAATCTCAATAGATAGGACCATCCCACTGAGAGATAACTTGACAGACCCTTCCAGGGAGATATCCCTGGGACTCCGTGACTCCACCAAGGAATGTAAATGAGATTATCCCGCTAGTAGGATAACCTGACTGAATCTTTTGATCAGCCAGGACTTTTGTTCCTGTTTTCCCCCCACTCTGTACCCCCATATCCTATATAAGCCAAGCCATCACCCCAACACATTTGTCATTGATTTGTGGTACCGTGCCCCAATGGCCGCCAGCTAATAAATTCTCCACTTAAAACTTATACTCTGTGGTGTGTCTTGCTCGCTTCTGGTACAACATTTTGGAGGCCCCAGCGAGATGAGGCGGTATTTTGTGTTACTGCCCTGGAGACACACACAGAATTCCGGACCTCAACAGGGAGTCTCTGCTCCCGATCCACCTTCTCTCACTTCAGAGGGCCGGCTCCTGGGGATTTCTTTTCCTAGGACTCTGATGTGGTGTGATGGTCTCGGAGAATGGGCTCTTTGCTGACCTGTCCCTTTTCGGCCTACGGAGAATTCAGGTTTTCAGATCTCTAGAGGTAAGGTTTTTCTGGTTTGGTTTCTGGTTTGGGGCTAGCCATTTGGGTCTCTGATACCATGCTAAACCCTGACGAGGCTGTGGTACACAGCTAGGGGGGCTGGGACGCCACCCTTCCTATTGGGGTGTGGGAAGATTAGGGTGTTTATCTTGAAGAGGGAACCTGGTTTATTTTCTTTCCTCTGAGGGGACCTGCTTAGCCCCAATTAACTCATGCTATTGGTTATCTGTTTTGTGTTGGGGTATGGGAAGATTGGGGGTGTTTTCCTTGAAGAGGAAACCTGGTTTATTTTCTTTCCTCTGAGGGGACCTGCTTAGCCCCAATTAACTCATGCTATTGGTTATCTGTTTTGTGTTGGGGTATGGGAAGATTGGGGGTGTTTTCCTTGAAGAGGAAACCTGGTTTATCTTCTTTCCTCTGAGGGGACCTGTTTAGCCTCCAATTAACCTATGTTGTTGGTCTCTGTTTTGTGTTGGAGGTGTGAGAGAGATTGGGGGTCGTATCTTTGAGGAGGAAATCTTTCCTCTAAGGGGGCCTGCTTAGCCTTCAATTCAATCCACACCATGAATTTTGTTACGTTTTGAGTTTGTCTCTGTTTGTGTGTCTGTGTCAAAATTGTGAAATGTCTATGTTTTGTTAAAAATATATATAAAAAAATCTGAAACGTAGGCAGCCAGTGATATCAGGCTGCCACTAGGGAAACAAAGACTCCCTTCTTTGTGGCTCCCGTTTGGCCAGCGTGGAACCACGGGGAATGGGTTAAAATTTGGCAAATTCTGGGTTTTAAATTGTTAAAAAGTTTGGAAATTGGTTAGTTGAATTTGGGAAGAAAGAACTCCTGAAATTGTAAATCCATTCCAGGAGCTCACTCTTGCTGGAAACATCTCCTCCCAATGAATGCCTTCTGGCTAAAATCTCCGTTAAAGTCTTCAGTGGAACTCTCGCATTTATCTTAGTCCCGGATTCCCTTAGATTCAAGTACAAAAGAGGTTTTTGGGAGTGAGCAAGGGGGTGAAGTTTTACTTGAATTACAATCATTGAGATCTTTTCACTAGGGCTGCAGTAAAAGTTAGAGCAGTTAAATCAAACTCCTCTCCTCCCGGATCAGATTAGAAGAGAATGCAGGAGAACTGTAGGGAAAAACTTAAATCACCCTCCCCACCAGGCAATGAGGAGAGGGATAGAAATTCACAGACTGACAGTCAGTCCTGTGCCCCTGGGTACCTTTGTAGCCCATCCTTGTGGTAAAGTTTAAAAGGTAAATTTGTGAAAGAGAGAGATAGAAAACCTGTATAAGGAATTTAGGGGGTGGTAGAGTAGCAGCTTGAGATTACCTGTCTAGTCAGGAGTCCATGTGCTCCTCTTGGCTGCCATGTGGTGCTCCTGGTCTCACCCTTCCCCCACCCTCCACATTGAAAGATCAGAGCTGAAGCTAAAAGGAAACTTGTAAAGAAATAGGGTTGGTCAGTTAGTGCTTGGAAGGGTAGGCTCCTTGCCCTCAAGGGGCTGCCAGGCCCCACCTAGGGAGGAGCCCTTTAGAAAACTAAAAGGGATTTTTTCCTGCTCTTATCATCCTTGGGAGTCCGAAAAAAAATCCTTTTAGGCATTTTTGTATAAGATGAAGCTTGGAAAAAGTGGGTGCAAAATTAAGTTTCTCTTTCTTTCATAAGTTCATTCATGGCCAGGCAAAAGTTCCTATACCTGGGCCAGAGGTAGTGGTGCTGAAGAATATACAGCTAAATAAAGTGTATTTGGGATGTTAATGTATTAATATATGTGATACATGTATTTATATATTAATACATTAATATATAATACCAAAAGTAATAAGCTGAATAATTTCTATATGTGGTGATCTGGAAATTCAATAGATGTCATCTGAAAATTATTGTTTGTGTATTTCTAAACTTGCATTGTGTTCCCAAAATTCTCTTAGATTGTGAAATTTGAGAAGACCATTGTGTGGTAAGAAATGATATTATAGCAATTTTAATCTGATTTTGATATATGTGAATTGGTTTTTTTAAAGGGATGTGATAAAATTTGGAACTGTTATATGTGGTTATAACAAGTAAATAATTAATAATACTGATATTTAACCATGAGAACAGACTTTCTGTGTGAAAAAGTTTTCTATTATGAGAATATATCTGGTGATTTAAAGTTATAGTTTCAAATAATGATATGAAAGATTCTCTGTGCAAGGAGATTTAGAAATGTGTTCACCTAAATTGATAAAAGGGATTGTTTCAAGTTTTAAAATGCATAATTATGTTTAGGGCACTGGTACATTTCTAAATTGTGTAATTTGACAAACAGATGTATCAGCAATATTGAAAAATGTGGTAATCTTTTACAATGCAGAGAGTATTGGGCCTTAGAAATTAAAATGTTACCACTAGTGGTTATGAATCAGATTTGATTTGCTTATCCAACTCAGTTATGATCACTAGATTGGTAATTAATTGGAATCTGTTTCAAGTTTTAAGACATGATAATTGCTTGTGGTGTACTTATTTCTAAATTTGTTATTATATACAAATTGGTTAACATCGCATTACCTGTGCTGTTAGAGAATAATTTCTCTTATAATCTGGATGTTGTTAGATTAAGAATCGTAGTTAAGAAATTGAGGTTATTAACTGAAACAAGAACTTTTGAAACCATCTAAGCATGAATTCTTATCCATCTTGTGAAAGTTTTCAGGGTAGAGGGATTCCTATAGACAAAGCTCTTAAAAGTCCTGGTAAACTTTGTCATTGTAATAAAAGCTAATTTAATTGGGTCCATTACAAAATCTTTTTTGACTAAAGGATTTTGTGATATCTAGAAATTCTGTAATAACAAAGAATTGAGTTGCTAATACCTTGAAAAATATAGGGGTATGATTTTTAAGCCTGTATCATCTAAAGATGTATTTATGTATGTTAATCTGAAGGTTTATGGACTAATTTGTGAAGGTTATTAGAATTATTAGAATTAATGCTTATCTATAGAAGCCTTGAGAGGGAGGTTGAAGGCCCATTTGATGTCTTATTCAAGTTTTTTTTGAGTAAGGAGGTTCCAAAGGACAGTGTGAATTCCTTACTCCTCCCTGCCCTTGGTTTAGATAAGAAGAAAAAAATTTCACCTTAGCCCACCTGTCAGAAGGGAAGGAAAGGGGAGGGGCAGCAAAAAGGGGACAGTAGGGGTCAAGAAGCCTCCAACCTGGCTTCTTAAAAAAACTGATAAGATTAGACTAAGACTTGAGATGGATTTGGCCTGGTAGTTAATTAGTGAAGTCTGCCATCTGATGGAGAAGAACCCACCCTCAGGGGGGAGGTGAGATGGCAGATCTTTTTAATAAGTGTTCCTTCTTTTAGAATGAGTTATCACGAAAAACAAATCCCCTTTTTTTGTGTCTTTGTGTGTTTATGAAGCTGGAATGGGATTCCAGTATACACAGTTATGACAATGAAAGTACTAACTTATGAGTTGTTTTGTCTTATGGTTGAAATGTAAAGAAGACTTAGTACTAGGTTTGAAAGATTTGGAAAGGTGAATTAAGGTTGAGGGAAAATAGGAAAGGCAGATAAGAAAGTCTGGGGATAAATGGGAGTTAGCTAAGCCTCTCCTGTCCTGAGAATGATAGTTTCAGAAGGTCAAAGTAAGTTGGAGATGAGTGTGAGGAAGTATTTAGAAGATGGAAAAGTTATGTAGCTTGATTTGATAATTGTTAGCTCAATAAAATTTGGGCAGTCTTATCTGAAGGATATTTATTTGCTATTTAAGATTTTATGGGACTACAATTTAATATTGTCTTAAGCTCTGATTACAGGACTAAGTCACATGAAGCCAGTAATGGCATGGCAGGCATTGCAAGCTGAGAATTTAAGGTGGATCTGCCTGGGAGCAGTCGTGAAGATGACCTTGGTCAGAGCCTAGGTAGGATCTTCCTGACTTTATTTCCCAACTCTGCTATTTCCTTTTTGAAAAGGAAAGTCCCCACCTGGTTACTCCTAAGCCCTGCTTTCAGCACCTGGTGACTATAAGATTGGCTATCAGATATGACTCATGCCTGGAATCAAACAGAGCTAAGGAAGTTCTTTCCTTCTGTTAAGATATATGACATAGTCCCTCGTTTCTTTCATAGCAAATTTAAATTATCAAGAAGTTTTGTAAGCACTATGCTAAATCTGTTACTTAATAGATAGATGAATATTGAAATATCTCTGAGTTATTATAATAGGATACAGGTATGAATAGCTTACAATTTTAACTTAGGTTCATGACCAAGTAAAACATTGAAATAATATAGGGATAACATCCTCCAAAAAAAGGGAAAATGATTAGGCAAAGCAAATAAGGCAAAGATGTAATGTGATCAATGTCTAATAAAAGGAAGGGATAGCGAATTTTGAAAAAGGCAATTATGTACAGATGTGTGATTGGCTCTAAAAATTTATCAGTTCTGGAAATTCGAGCTGTTAAGTGTGTTTTGGTAATAAGATCTTAAATTTGGATGCTAATACAAGAAAATTGTATAAGATAGTGGTACAAGTGAAAATATATCCCCTTTGTAAAGTATCTGTAAGTTATAGTAAGTTAAAATTGTCTGAGAATTTCTAGACTCTAGAACTCTCTTTTACTATCAAGGGACCAGATAACTACAATCAGGCATCTGGGATTTTAAAATACTGCTTTAATTGAACATTATGAGGAGTGGACATCTGGGCCTATAGAAGACCTCGCCCTGAGGTTCCAAGAGCCTGAGAGGGACAGCACCAGACGCGGACAGCTTTCTCACGGGATCCGGAACCAGAACCTCAGCAAAGACCTGCTTTTTTTCCCTTCTGCGTCCTTGTGTTCCCAAGACTGTTTTTCCTGAACTTTTATTATGTTCCCTCTGCTTACTTACAATTAGTTTACAATTTCTGCCCATCCCTGGGGATGTCCAAATACAGAAAAGGGAAAACCTGACTCCACCTAGATAGGGATTTTAAAACTTCACCCTGTGGAAAAGAGTTTTTTTTTTTTCATACCTTTAATTGGTCTTTAGGCGAAACTTTCAGTTTGCCTTTGACTAAAAAGGGGGAAATGTGGGATGTTTTGGGAAATGTGGGATGTTTAATGCCATTTTTTTAAATTTCTGGAGTGCAGTACCTGGGGAGGCTCCTTGGACTCTCCTTGAGTCTTCCAACTAGGTCTGGCCTTCCCCTGGGGCCAACGACCTAGTGTTCCTTTTATTGTCACCCCTGCTTAGCGTTTTTGGTTGGCCTCCTAATTTTATTGCTATGCCCCATCAGGTCATTCCTTTTTCAAGGATTTGAAACCCCCCATGAAGAAAAAAAGTGGGGAATGTAATACAAGGAAAATTAGAAACCCCTGAGTAACCCCTAGCTACTGACAAGCCCCCCCAGAAAGAATGGACTCAGATATCTTTGGCATTTAGCAAACCCTCTGGGACTCCATGACTCCACCAAGGAATCTCAATAGATAGGACCATCCCACTGAGAGATAACTTGACAGACCCTTCCTGGGAGATATCCCTGGGACTCCGTGACTCCACCAAGGAATGTAAATGAGATTATCCCGCTAGTAGGATAACCTGACTGAATCTCTTGATCAGCCAGGACCTTTGTTCCTGTTTTTCCCCCCACTCTGTACCCCCATATCCTATATAAGCCAAGCCATCACCCCAACACATTTGTCATTGATTTGTGGTACCGTACCCCGATGGCCGCCGGCTAATAAATTCTCCACTTAAAACTTATACTCTGTGGTGTGTCTCACTCGCTTCTGGTACAACAAAAGCACTATTCATATAATATTTGATCTTTCATTTCGGTAAGTAGGTGTTAATATTATCCCCATTATACAAATGAGAAAACTGAGTCTTAGAGAGATTCAGTGACTAATCCAAGGTCACACAACTAAGTAGGCAGGATTTGAACTGGGGTTTTCCTTGCTCAAAGTCCCACTATGCCACCTAGCTGCCAAGTAAGTATTATGGATTTGAAGACAGATACCTCTGATGCCCCCAAAAGCCTACCCTCTTCTTGCACATAAAGGAATATCTCAAAAAGAATTTAACTGTCGTATTATTGATCACATTAATAGCACCCACACAAACATATGATCTTCTGACTGTACTCCCATGATTCTCGCTATTAGCTATCCTTCACCTATATCCTAAGACACTTTAGTTATATGCAGGGCTGTGCTTGGAAATTGTTCAAAATTACTGCAGGATTCTTTCACACTGTGTTTAACAGTGTTAGTAACAGGTATGTCATTAACATCTGCCAACATTTTCATATATTACTCACTGTTTGTTTAAATTGTTATACCATCTGTCTTCTTGGCCATTATTTACATTGACTAACGCTTGCTGGCAATATGGTATCTATCCTTTACATATAGATATTGTAACAGGAAGAGTACTCAAGGTTTAGTGTAACAAATTTCCCTTACTTATAAATATAAAGAAATCATGTCAGTTCCCATCTCAGTCGACAGCATTGCCTATAACTACCTGTGTCTTCAGAGAATACGCTCATCAGGGAACCAGCTGAATTTTATGCTCCATAAAATTTGGGGATTTCATTTAAAAATTTACTTGCTTTCAATTTACTTTATTTTAGACCTGACAAATTTTATTTTAGTACAAATGCATGTTTACAATAAACATATTCCTTAATTGTAGGTTGTCTGCTTTTTGCTATTGTGAAAAATACAACAGTAATGATCACAATGGGGCCAAAGAAAGCAAACAGTAAACAGCATTCAGGGATATCTCCAGCAAAATTTCTCAGTAAAAGAAGAGGTCCTTATTAATACTGAAGTTCCCCAAATCTTCCTCTTTTCAAATGAGGCAGCATAATGTAACAAGCAGCATTCTCATCTGAATCTGAGGACCTGAGTTTAAAATCTTTCTGTAATACTTTGTGGCTTTGTAACTCTGGACAAGTCAGGGTCTTTCTGTGCTTTCATTTTCTCTTGTTTAAAAGGGGGATAATACTACTTCACTGGAGTTGCCAAGAAAGTGCTTTGCAAATATTAATACAATATATAAATGTGTATTGATTGTTGTTATCATTATCATAATTATTCATCAACCTCCATAAAATCCACAACAGTGTGAAAGAAATCAGTAAATCATCCTCCTTACTGAAATAAAGTAGTTGAAAAATATCTATTGACCAGATTACAACTCACACATAAAAGGTCAAAACATCAAATTAGTCTGGCAATATCTTGTTTGAACTGAGCACAAAAATGAATAAAAGCAGGCCATTTGGGAATTATTTGGAAATTATACCATGCTTTTAGTGATTTCACAACTGCTTATTGCTGCAAGGTCCATTGCTTTCAAAAAACATTTTCCTATCGATTATGGGATTCAGAAAATATATAGAAACAGAGTGGGATTCAGAAAATATATAGAAACAGAGGAGTTAAAATTATAAATAGCCCAAGAGACAATGGCAAGATATATAGTGGCTATAAACTGATTACAATGATGGCCTGGTGATAGAAGTGACATATGAGTCCTTATCAAAGGCATGTATGCTGAGAAAAAGAGGTAAAAAGTTTGGTTATGGGTCAAGAATGAAAAATTATAATGGTGATGGCCAGCATTTATATAGCACTTTAAGTGTGCAAAGCACTTTACAAATAGTATCTTATTGTGACCTCACAACAATCCTGAGAGGTAGGTTCTATTATCATCCCCATTTGTTGCTCGCCCTCCTTCTTTTGTAGTGGGCCAATGACGTCAGGAGGTGATGACTTGTGCATGAATTGGATTTAAGTGAGGCAGAGTTGAGCAAAGTCGTCAACCTCACTCTCTCTTTCAGAATCATCAAAGTCCTGTGGCAAGACAAAAGTCAGGACAACAGGCAATGGCCCAGGATATCTGACCAAGCTCTAAGTGCTCAACAGTGCCTTTTTCAGACACCTTCATGGTCATGGGAACAAATTGTTCTCATCTGTCCGTTCTGTCTGGAAAGAAGTCTTCACATGCTTAGGGAAGACATCCCCCAACTCACCAAAAGGTTTGAGGCCTGGCTTAGCCCATCTGCCCATCTGCCAAGACAGTTTTACAAAGGTGTGGCCACTGGACATGGTATAGCTCCTTGGAGCCACAGGTGAGGGTTGGATGACCAGTTAGACACCAAAGGTGGATAAGCAGCCCTGAAAAGGCTGTTGATCCTCCTTTAATAGTCCATAGAGATGAGGAAACTGAGGCAGATGGAGGTTAATTGACTTTCCTACATTAAGTGTCTGAGACAAAATTCAAAATCAGGTCTTCATGACAGCAAACATTAACAACTAAACCATAACCATTCTAAATGTCAAAATGAGCTGAAGAACTGTGATGCACACCAAAGCAAAAGATTGTTGGTAAGAGTGAATGTCTCCAAGGTTAGTGAAAAGTCTACCCCTCCCCTCGAATTGTGTTATTTAGGAGGCATATGTATATGGAATACAAGTGAAGTATTTATAAATTTTAAATCTTGAGATGACATTAAGCTAAAAGGGGCCAGCAATACATCACATGAAAAATTTGCCAAGTTCCATAAGGTAGAACAATGGCCTAACTTTTGAGCTGATGATTTTCAATATTAATAAATGCAAAGTCCTTCAGTTGGTCTAAAAAAAATCAAGTGCATAAGGGCATGATGAGGAACATATAGCTAAATGGAGAACAATAGTACATGTGCGAAAGGCCTTGAGGTTTTAATTAAATTTAGAAACAATATGACATAGCAACATACTATTGCATCAAAAAACAGAAGAAAACAAACAAACAAAAAACTAATGCAACTATAGGCTACATTATCAGAAACAAAGCTCAGAGGAAGAAAGGGCATAGTAATGTACACTGATGTACTTATACCGCATCTAAGGTAATATGTTCAGTTTTGGCCACTAAATATTCTAAAACGACAATGACAGGATGTAGATCATCCATGTAAATTATCAGGATGGTGAGAGGCCTCAAAACAATTCCACAGAAAGGATCACTTGTGGGACCTTTAGGATATTCAGTCTAAGTAACAAAAACAATTCTTTGATGTGTGGGTGTTGGTTTGTGGAGATGAGAGCTATTCCCAGGTATTTAAAGGAGTGGTTCATGAAAATGTGATTACTTAGATTTTATTTGATTTTAGAACAGTAGGTGGAAATATTTAGGAGGAAAATTTCAAGTCAATTTAAAGGAAACACATAAACGCAAATGTACAAACTTTCTTTTTTTTTGATGGATTGATTGATCCATACAACCCGGGCTCAAGTCCAGTCATTTTTTTATTGGACTCCCCTTTTTGTCGGAGAAATGATTACTTGAATGAAGTATCATGTTTGCATGAGAAGCAGAGTTAGAGAGAGCTTGGGCAAGGGGAAACTTTTTCTGGGTGTATCTTCAAAAGAGGATACATAGAGTCCAGGCTTTCTTCTGGTCAAGTCAACAAACATGTATTAAACATTTACTGTATTCCAGGAACTGTGCTAAGTATAGAAAATACCTATACAAGCAGAAAGATAGTGGCTTCCATAAAAGAGCTTACATGCTAATTGGGAAAGATAACAAATAAAAGAAAAGTAAAATAAGGGAGGGTAAAGGAAGAAGGGCAGCTAGGTGGTGCAGTAGATGGAGTGCTAATGCTGAAATCAGGAAGACTCATCTTCCTGAGTTCAAATCTGGCCTCAGACACTTACTAGATGTTGACCCTGGGCCAGTCACTTAGCCCTGTTTGCCTCAGTTCCTCATCTGTAAAATGAGCTGGAAATGGAAATGGCAACCTACTCCAATATCTTTGCCAAGAAAACCACAAAGAGGGGTCACAAAGACTTAAACAGAATTGAAAATGACTAAACAACAACAAAGGGAAGGAGAAGACATTTTTGTAAAAATCTGGAGAGTTCAAAGTAGAGCCCTTTTGGGGCTGTGAGAAGTCTATGAATAAAGAAAAACATGTAGAAGAGCCAACACCTCCTTGGCTCCCTTCTCCCCCCCGCCTTTTTTTAAATTTGTCCTGCTAAAAACTTTAGGGAATTCCTTATTTGGTGAAATTGCAAACTCTCCCACTCTCTGTCAGTTAGGCTGAGATATGTTGCCCCCAATGAAAAAGACCACTCACTGTGTATGTTGCCTGATATATCTATATAACCTCTATGATTTCTGTTTGTAATGTTATATAAAAAAAATTCTGTTTGTTATAATAAATGAAATTGCTAGTCCCTATCTTTGATATTCTTTTGGGTAGATATCATTTAGGGAGGAGAGAATCAATTCTTCAGATTTACCTTGAGACACCACACCTTCTTCATTAAAGAACAGTTGCCAGGTTTAATTGAGAAATACAGAAAGCTTCAAAAGCTGAAGGAATATCTAGGGCTCATGACCATGCTATGTCAATACAATAAAAAATGAAAATGCTACCAACATTAATTTAAAATTGTAATACTATGCCAATCAAATGATCAAAGTGATCTTTTTCACAACTTGATAAAATAAATTAATTTGGAAAAAAATAAAAGATGCAGAGTATTGAGGACAATACTAAAAAACAGTTAAGGAGGAAGAGGGAATTGGGTGGGAGAAGAAGGAAGAAGAAGAAGAAGAAGAAGAAGAAGAAGAAGAAGAAGAAGAAGAAGAAGAAGAAGAAGAAGAAGAAGAAGAAGAGAGGAGGAAGAGGAAGAAGAGGAAATGGAGGAAGAAGAGGAGGAGGAGGAGGAAGAGAAGGAGGAAGGAGAGGGAGAGAAGGAGGAAGGAGAGGGGGAGAAAGAGGAAGAGGAGGACAGTGAAGATGGGTAGGGAGATGACAAGAAGATGAAGAGAATTCATTAAGTGCCTACTATGTGCCAGCAGGCATAGCACTGATTTCAAATACAATCTCATTTGATTCCCATGACAACCCCTAGAAGATAGATTTTATTATGATTTCCATTTTAAAATTGAGAAAACTAAGACAGGAAGAAGGTAAGTGACTTACCAGGGTCACACATGTATGATGCCAGATTTCAACTCAGATCTTCCTGATTCCAGTCTCCTCGTTCTATCCATTATGTCACCTAGCTGTCGCACTTCCATAATTTAAATAATCTTATAAAGCAGAAGTCATCAAAACCATCCAACGATGTTTAAAATATAGAGAGATTGATCAATGGAACAAACTAAATAGCTGACAATAAAAATTATGGACCTAAATAAACTCAGTGTTTAACAAACCACAAAACATAAATTATTTAGGAAGGAATTTCCTATTTGATTTTTTTTTAAAAAAATGCTCTGAATACTGGACAATAGTCTAAAAGAAAAGAGGAATAGAAAGTGCCTTACAGCATATGCCACAACATATTCTAAATAGATAAGTGACTTTAATAGTAAAGAAAATGACATAAAATATTAGAAGAGAAGCAGATCATATACTGTCACAGCTATAGGGAAAAGAAGAGGAAAAATTAACATTTATTAAAGCATCTACTATATGTCAGGGTGGGAGATATATTCTTAACTGAAGGATAGAGACAATCACAAAACATAAAAATACTTAACATTGATCATAAGAAATGGAAAAGCTTCTGCACAAACAAAATTAATGCACCTAGGATAAGCTAGGAAAAAAAGGAAGTGGACAAATGGGGAGAAAAAACTACATCAATTTTTTTCTTCTTAAGGAGAGTTTGACAGAATCTTCTTGGAAACAGAAAGGAGCTCCAAAAGCAGGGAAAGAGCCAAATCAGAAGCATCAGAAAGAACCATGGCCTCAAATCTTACTTCAAGTATTTCAGAAGAGATGTTATGCCCTATCTGCCTAGATTTCTTCACACATGCCACGTCTACAGAATGTGGTCACAATTTCTGTGAAGAACATATCCTCCAGTACATTTATTCGACTGATTGAAATAGTTTTCGATGTCCTGAGTGCCGGAAAGACTGTGTTTTGAAGAATCTCTGGCCCAATCAACTGTCCATAGTGGCACAGTCTTTCAAATTGCTCCAGTCTCCCTTGAAAAGGAGCCTGAATCTGAGAAAAGTGATCAAGACAAAATTCCATGAGGAAATCAGTCTGGATCCTGAAACTGCCCATCCTGGCATCATCATATCTACAGATATGAAAACCATGAGAGAAAAAGATTCATGGAAGAAATTGCATCATACTGTGGAGAGATCAGATCTATGTGGTCCTGTTCTAGCAACTCAGAGCTTCAAGTCTGGAAGATATTAATGGGAGGTAACAGTGGGAAACAGTTCTGCTTGCGATGTTGGTCTTTGTAAGAACTCTGTAAAAAGAAGTGGAGAGGTTTCACCATCTTCTTCTAATGGATATTGGCTTTTGAGTCTAAGACAAAATAACTACATAGTCTGTACCACACCTAGGACCAGAATTCCCTTAAGAGGAAAACTCTGCAAAGTAGGGATCTTTCTGGATTATGAGGCAGGAGATGTAGTGTTTTATGATGTCGACAGTAGATGCCACATCTATACATTCACCAGCTCCTTTTTAGAGCCTCTCTGGCCTGTATTTTCCATTGGTCTCCACTCCAAGAGTGAAAATATTCTAACTATTGACCCAATAGCAGATGAGGCTGAAGAAACCACAGCATGATGATGATGATGATGATGACACTTGCTTCGTGACAATTCCTGTCACTTCCTCCAAGAAGAAACCCCATGCCCCGACCCCCGTATATGAATTTTTGGTTCCTGTGTTGTGATCCATGTACTTCGTTTGGGGAACATGGAGAAATTTGTCTTCTTTTGTAATATTCAGGCAATGAACTGCATACTAGGGGGAGAACAGTATAAGATGCATTGATAGTCCACAGAGGAGAGATAGAATATGCTCAATAAACTATGGGAGGTTAGAAAATTCAAGAAGGCAGAAGTTGATTT
The DNA here is from genome assembly GCF_011100635.1 of Trichosurus vulpecula. Lineage (NCBI taxonomy): Eukaryota > Metazoa > Chordata > Mammalia > Diprotodontia > Phalangeridae > Trichosurus > Trichosurus vulpecula. Next base: position 246,177,436 of record NC_050580.1, on the reverse strand, counting down.
CCCAAACACATGGATAGAAAGAACAATGACACACCAAAGAATCCAAAGTAAACACAACCAAATTATAAAGATCAAGTGGGACACAAATGAAGAGATAGGAAAAGATATCCCATACCTATAACTTGATGGCAATGGGAGGTCCACAGATATGACACAGGGCACATGGTTGGGGGGCTTTCTCAATCTACTGACTAATTATGCTGACTTTTTTCTCTTTCAAAACAAAACAAACCACTATTTTGTAATGGGATGGCTCTTGGAGAGAGGTAAAGGTGGGGAGTGGCTGGCAGGGGACTATATATGGGATTCTATGATCATGTAAGAAATAGAAAACATCAGGAAAAATTAACTTTTTAAAATGGAAAAAAAGGAGAGTTAGATATACAAAATCTATAAATAATTAACATTATATGTCTATAGCTAGATAGCTAGATAGCTAGATAGAAAGAGATAGATAGATGTTGCATAAATATGTGTATGTGTATACATATTTTTCCCTCATTTTTAATATGAAGAAGATTGACTAGATGGCCTCTCTGGTCCATTCTCACCCTAGGTCCATAATCCTAAGATTTGAAATTAGAAATGCAAAGTTATTCTGATGATCTGATGATGAACAAGGAGAACGATGGAATTCAGAGCCACCAAAAGGCATATTGTGGAAATAAAGAGGTAAATCTAAGGGACTTTGAATTTACTGAATTCGGGGTTTTGTTGTTGGGTTTTTGTTTTGTTTTTTTTGTTTTTTTGACAATATTATTCCAAAACTCAAAATACTAGGGGATTTTCTTTAAAAATGATGTACAAATCTGAAAGGCTCAGGCATTTTTTTTTCTTCTGAAACTTCCCATAGGTAGTGAGAAATAAAGAACATTTTTAGTTTACATTAGTATCGCTCTGCCAAGAAAGGAATACCTATAACACTGAATGTTCCTCTTCCTTTTGCTGAATGCCTGCTTCTGTGTAATATTAAGGAAAGGTAATGTTAGAACATTTCAAGCAATGTACCATTATACAGAATATTGATTCCATTTAATTTACATGATGGAGTAGTATAACAAAAGCTCTTGTTTGAAAGTATAAGTATATTCAATATTTGGTGACAGGAGAACTGAGCTGTTATAAGCCAAGATTGAATCAGAGAAGATATCTGAGATCGATTTTTGAATCATTATTAATATATTCTTAAAAGATCTGTGAAGCTTAGTCAAATTCAAATGACAGATGCAAGTCATTGAAATCATTTATGTTCTTACTGTACAATTGCTCTACTTTGGTATCCCAGATGCATAGGATAAAGCAAGAAGCTGCTTATTCCAACAGTTCTTATATGATAAAAAGGAACTTCAAGATATCATGCAATATAAGCTCAGAAGCCAATAATGGCTTTAATGATAGAAATTTATGTGTGCTTTCCAATGAGGCTGAAATTACCTGCAAATGGTACATATTTTATGTCTTTATGAGATCTCTTTAAAATTCAAAAAAAAAACTATGCTAATCATTTTGAAAAGGTGTCCATTGGCTGACTTTTCATATTTTAAAGCTTTTAATGTCATGTTAAAATGACAAAATAATAAGGGATCTTCATGCTCAACTGTCTGGATTACAATCAGTGACTCTTCAGAAATCAAGGTGGCTATAATATGCCATAGAGTACTGAAATGCCCTAGGGAAAATATCATTGACCAAAGATCTGACTTTGGAAATTATGCACTAGTTTTCACTGCCTCTATACTTTTACAATCACAATTTTATTCTATCTTGTCTCTATTCACTTTATATTTTTGGATGTTTACCTGACAATATGAGTGACCCACCTAATTTACTTGCCCAGAATATGGTAAATTTGACATCCATCGATATGGCAACAAACAATAGCAACAAATTATACTTTAAAAAATTCTCTACTCTACAAAATAGAGGTACTAAGAAATCTTTAGGGGTCTATGTGGTGCCTTCATGCTGTGCAATTTAGAGTTTCTTTTAAAAGATGCAAAAATATCACTGAAGCAGGCAATGCAGGAGATTGAAACCTATTAAGCCAGGTAACGCTTCACTTTCCACAGGCCTCTTGTTAAGAAGAGGTCATCTTAAAAAAAAAAAGTAGCATTTTCTATAATGTAGTTAACATTTTATGTTAAATGGAAAAATCTGGCCTATCCTATTCAAAGAATAACAATACACACACACACACACACGCGCGCGCACGTGCGCACACACACATGCACACACATATGCACACACCATTAGGCACACACACACAGAATAAACCAAATAAATATTACTCACCAGATATGAACATTCCATTTCAAAATACTCTTCTCAAGCTCCTCATAGACACTCCATGGTTAGGACAATTGGCTGTGGTACAGCTTATGTTACCTTAGAGTACTTACCTTAAATTCACCCCAGTGTCCCAGGGCCTTGGAATCTGTCTGGAAATATCATGAAGATGATGGCCCTCCTGAGATTTTTCAGCACTTCAATTTCAAGCCCCAACTGGAAACCCCATAAGCAAAGTCTTTTTTGTGGTATTTTAGGATTTCCATTACAACATCAAAAAATAATGGGTGGAAAAAAAACATGTCTATATTTCTTAAAGACCTAGAAAAAGGTTAGGTTTCACACTTAGTCTTCTTAAAGGAAAGGTCAGACTAGGAGTAATAAGGGATAGCTGGAAACTATACCTCCTCCCCACTCTTTAAACTGGTTTAGTTATTTCTAAAGGGGATTCAGTGTTGATAATATGACCTTTGCTCAAATGATTACATTCCCATAATTATTTTCTTTAGATCTAAACATATGTCTCCATAACATGAAACAACAGATTCAAGGAGGAGTGAACTAGTCCATGCAGCAGTATGTTTTCATAAGAAAATTGTATCCACCTGATGAAACACTGGCTCAAGAATATTGCAATTCAAGGATATTTTCTGTCATATTAAAGGTACATAGGAACCTAAAACAATCAACAAGTACCTATTAAGTAAAGTATTAAAATAGGACTGCAATCCCAATGCTCACTCCCGATGTCCAGTGTTTATTTTTTTTTATAAAATCACCAGCTTGCCTTAGTTCGTGTTTTCTGTTCTCTATAGCTAAATTATTATAAACAAGTCAACAAATATTTATGTACTTGCTATGTGTAGAACCAGGCATGATTTACCTCAAAGAACTTAGAATTTGGAAAGAACCTTGATAAGGATCTAGAATAATGCTTACTCAAAAATTCTTTCTACAAGACACTTAAGTTAGCATTCAGTTTTTGTTTGAAGACCCAATTTCCTTTAACCAGTCTACATATATCTTAACCCCAAAGTCCTCTATCATCTTGATTACCTCTTTTGTATGTTTTTCAGCTTATCAAGATTACTTGTAAAGTATTTTGATAAAAATGAAGAAATACAAATAATTCCTATGCTTAAAGAATGTAGACTTTAGCTTTGAGTTTTCTCTCTTCTCTTCTATCTAGCTGATGGCCATACTGTGGTTTTGAAAATCATTTTAACAATGAATATTTTAATTATATCACTTAAAAAAATATTGGTTTTACTTCCCAATCACTTTCTTGCCATGCCTATAACATAAATGTACTATTGAATTAAATTAATCAATGTATTGGTTGTGGTTAACTCTAACTACATATGTCTCATTATGTGCCCGTAGCCAATCATTTATTTGCCGGGAGGAAACAAGTAAGCTTCATAGACAGTCCTTTGAAATCCAAAGTGGTCACTAGGTTGATCAAAGGTCTACCAGATTTATTGTTATTTTCCTTTCATTTTAGTGGACATCATTCATTTTTGCTTTTGTTTTGCTTTGTTTTTCCCTCCAGGTTATACTCAATACTATCTACATCAGATCACATGAGTTTTCCCAAGATTTCCAGAAATTTTCATAAACTTGATTTCTTATGTGCTGATAATAATTCATTATATCTATATACTACAGGTTTTTATACCATTCCTCAACTGATGGAGACGCGCTTTGTTTCCAGGTCATTTATGGCAGTATCTGCTGCCATAACTAATTTGACATATGCAGAATCTTTGCTTCTGTCTTTGACCTCTTTGGACCTTGACTCTAGGAGTAGTTTAGCTGGGTCAAAAGGTATCTATAGCTTTGTGCCTTTGCTAATACATTCCTAATTGGCCAGACAGATTGATAGCTCTTCCAGTAGTGCATTAGTGTACTTGTCTTTCCACGGTCCCTACACATTAATTATTTCCATTTTTTTTTGTCATCTCTGACAATCTGATGTGTGTGAGTGAAATTTCAGGACTGTTTTAAGTTCCATTCTATCAGATATCTGGAGAAAACTCAAATAGCTATTGATAGTTCATATTTCTTCTTTTAAAATTTTATTTCATTCTTTCATTACTCATGTATTAGGTAGGTAATTTAATCTAATTTTTCATCAATTTCCTATATCTCGTATAACAGACCTCCATCAGGCACATTTAACTATGAGGATTGCCCTGCCTCCTAATCAATATCTCTTTTCTCCAGTTGCATTGATTTTGTTGATGAAAAAGATTTTTAATATTCTTGCAATTGAATTATCAATTTTATATTTTATTACTACCTATATACTTTGTAATCCAAAGTACCTCCTTCCATTATCCTTCATTTAAAAAAAAAATAATGTGACCTTTTATATTTAGACCAATACTTATTGTGGCATATTATATGTGATATTGATCTAAACCTCATTTCTGCCAAAACTTTTCTAATATTCCCTTCAGTTCCTATGAAATCAAGACTCCTTCCTCTAGTAGTTTATATTCTTAGATTTATAGTGTAATTAATTTCATTATTTGTGCTTTCCTTATCATTTGTATTTAATTACCTTTCTATCATTTACATTATTAGGAGCACTTAGAATACAATAATCTTACTTTTTCAGAAATGTTTCAGATGCCTTTCTTTTGTTTGACTATCCATCTTTTCATTGATTATTTGTCTCAGATTTACAAGATATGTCACCATAGTTGCATCTTGACCTCCTTTGTTTTACATAGTATTCTATACTCTTCTGGAGTTTCTGGTAGATTCAGAATAGTCTGTTACTATTTATATTTCCAGTACTTTATGTTTAATTTTTTTTTTCTCCCAGTTGCATGCAAAATTTGTTATTTGTTATTGGAATTGTTAAATTATGACCTTATGTTATGGCAATTAGGGTGGGACTTTTTTGCTGGTCTTCTCTTTTGAAATGCTAAGGCCATCAAGTGTCTTTGATTGAGTCTTGCCTTTGTTTGAATTGGGATTCTTTGATTGAATCAGAAGTCTTAGACCTGCTTAAAAACAAGAAAGCCTCAGGCCCCAGGCTCCACTTCTTTTTGCTGAGTAGTCTCTGAGGCCTCAGGGCCCTGAACAGGTTATAAGAGCTCTGAGGTTGGTGTTTAGCCTTTGGGGGCTCATTCATTGGAAGAGTATTGGTGTGGAAACTTTGAGTAGCCATTAAGGAGCGCACTGGCTTTGAAAACCTGGATTTTGGTGCCCCTCTCTCTCTGGTAACTATGAAATTCCCTGGTCAGACAGATAGAGGCCTGTCGATTTCTGTGTGAGTTTACTCTGTCTATATAATGTATGCTTGTAATTTCTGTTTGTATTTGCTCTGAAGTTCAGGGTATTGGCTTTTCCCCCTGAACTAAGTGAATGGTATATGTATGTTTAATTAAAGTAAAATTGTTAACCCCTTAAAGTTGCTTTCCTTAGAAAACAGATCAAAGAACCTGTGTTAGCAGCCCTTCTGTGTGCTGGCATTATCGGTCTTTCACTCCCACAACAGCTGCTAGCATTGTTGTTATACCTTATGTGTCCTAGAGTTTCGAGCATACTTTTGTTTGTTTGTTTTCCTTCAAGGTGATCTGTAAACTCCTTGAATTAGTGCTTTGTGTTCTATGCTCAAAAATTCTGGGAAGTTTGCTTTTATTGTTTCTTGCATTATGGTGTTCAAGGTTTTTCACTTTTCATATTCTTCTTTGAGGCCTATGTTCCTTAATTTGTCCCTCCTCAACCTGTCTTTAAAATAAATAGTTTTTGCTTAAATAGAGATAACGTGTATTTTTAACATTAACGCTTTTTTCTTCTCTTCTTCCACATTGGTCTTCCATTTTATTATGTAGTTTTTCCCAGTCCATCGTTCCTTCTTTCACTCTTTTGGAGATAATGCTGTGAATTTATATTTCACTATTCTGCTAAGTATTTCTGCTGTTCAGACCATAAATTCTAACATATTATAATCAATATTCTCCTCTTAAGGTTCTTTGTCTCTTGAGCTATCCTTAAACACCTTGCTGTTGTTTTATGTTCTTTTGGTAACCACCTTATACAATGTTCTGCATTTCATCAGGTATTGGTTCCATTTCCTTTGTCTTGCAATATTTATTTAGAAATGTTGGCAATCTCTTAAAAGTTTTGTTACTCTTTATTTCTGATTTTAGTATCTTCCCTTCTTACTTCTCTGTTTGAATTTGAGATTTCAAACTAAATTTTCTTCTTTAAGATCTTTAGTGATTTTAAACTGTCTTTCCCTCCACCCCTTTGGTGATGGATATTCTTCATCCAAGTGTCTCAGATTTAGGAGGCCCAATTTAGTTTTCTAAGAGTAACCTGAGAGGTTTGAGATGCCTCTTCCTTAATGTTATCAATCCAAATTCCTACTAGTTTTGTTCTACCTTCCCCCTCACTTTTTCATCCTCTCCCCATAGTTAGAATCAGTTATCACAATTCCCTTTAACCATTTGACATCAATTACATTTTATAAAAAAATATTTACTTCCAAGATGTAATTACAAACATCCTCTGCCACATCCCAACACCTCAAATGCATCCCAACACCTCAAATGCACACTCCCCCTTACCACTATGGCAAGTAAAAATTCTAAGAGACATAATCTCTGTGTATTAAAAATCAATTTTTAATTTGGCTGGCTAATAACTGCTACTTGTCAGTGATTTCTCTCTGTAATCAAAGACAAAAGGTATCCCCCAAATTCTAGTGAAGGGAACAAGGAGCAAACTGATCCCTCCTGAAGAGAGATCTGACTCAAGTTGGGTCTTCTTTATAGAGTAAATAGAACTCAACCCAGTTGTGTGGGGCCCAGCCCAACGTAGTTAATGAGCAGATGCCTTTGGTTCCCATTCAAGGTCAGGGAGGGGCTTCTCTTTAAGCTAGTGTAGGAGATGGCCTTTGACAGAGAAGAGAATATTACAAATTAATATTAATAATCAAATGTTATAGCATTAAAATTAGTTTCTCACCCAACCTTGATGTATGAGGACTGAGTGCTTAGACACAATCCAGTTAACACATGACAGTGAAGACAGCATTGTTGCCAAATGAGTCTCTGTTTGAGCTGGGACAAAGGACACTTGTAAAGTATCATTCAGTGTGCCTTGAGGATCTTAGGATGATCAGTGCTAAGATGCCTGTGAAACCAGGCATGGACTTCATCTCCCAAGGGCTAGCTCTTCTGAACTTTCAAAACTCAAAAGGTTAGAGGCTCCAGATTAATCTCTAACTAAAATGGAAAAGAACCAATGGTTAGCCAAAAGGATGGAGCCCTGTTTTCACTTAGCCACATATTGGTCTTAGCGTGAAGAATAATACAAGTAGCTAACATTTATATAGCGCTTGTTATGTGTCAGGCACCATATTCAGTGCTTTGTAATTACTATTTCATTTGACCCTCAGAAAAACCCTGGGAGGTGTTGCTGTTATTATCCCCATATTACTGATGAAGACACTGAGACAAACCGGTTAAGTGACTTGCTTAGGGTCACACAACTAGTGTCTGAGCCCACATTTGAATTCATGTTTTTCTGACTCCAAGATTCCAGTCATACAGCCAGTCTGGAGGCTTCCATTAACCATGTGACTATCTGTCAAAAAGGAATTACGTATTATCTAAATATCATCTGCAAAACACTTGCTCTACCGGTCATCTGAATTTTCCTAGAAGTAATTACCCTGTGGGAAGCTGGGTAGTGCAGGAGATAGAGTGAGAAGCCTGGAGTCAGGGAGGCCTAAGGTGAAATCCAGGCTCAGATATTTACTAGTTTTGTGACCTTGGGCAAGTCATTTAACCCTGTTTGCCTCAGTTTCCTCATCTGTTAAATGAGCCAGAGAAGGAAATGGCAAACTACTCTAGTATCTTTGCAAACACACACACACACACACACACGTGCGCGCACACACACGCACACACACACCAAAAACGTTCATGAAAGATCAGATACAGCTTTAAAATGACTAAAAAACCTCAATAAAACAAAAAAAAATGAATTCCCCAGCCTCCTCCATGTGCAGTGTAGCATCACACATACTATATATGTGCTAGTCTCATTACATTTATATTCTCCTTTTGTTGGCATTCCAATTCCTTTCTATTTGATGGTAAATTTACCCCAGGTAGTGGATCACAATGTTTCCTCAGCTTCTTCTCACTTTGGGAAATTCACTTTTCACTGACCTTCGTTCTTGCTCCAAATAACTTTTGGGGGGACAGAAATAATCCAGGTTGGATGCCAGATCTTTTTCCTTCAGGCCTGGTGCAGCTACACATGTTAATCCCTTTACACCAGTCCCCTCTCTCTTTTAGATCTCCAACTGGGCTGTCAGTATTGCATTTTGCATGCTTCAGGAGGCAGGGATTTATTTTCTGGGTGAAGTTTCTGCCACCTTTGGTTCCCTAATGCTGGGGCCAGAGCAGATAGAGCACTACTTTCCATCCTAAACCTCTCAGTCCTCCACATGTGACTAGGTGTAGCTGAATCCTGGGGCAGTGTGCTCAAGCAGAGACTATAGCTATAGGATAATTCCTTAGTGGGTCCAAGAACTCAAATCTATAGGCTTATTTGTGCTGGAGTGTGGAGGCTGCTGGTGGAGAACTTCTGAATAAGAGCCATGGTTCAGCATGAATCCATAAGGCTCTTTCCTTGTTTAACTCTTGGGTTTCTTTTCCTGTGGAGATACCTGTAATTATTCTACTTGAAGGTCATAATTTCTCATTTGGAGTTTGTTGAGAATTAATGGGAAAGAGAGAAAATGTCTATCCCTTCATTTTGTTGGTCATGTCACCCATATTTCAAAACTAATAGTCTCCATGTGACATTGTATGATTGTGAATCTTAGAATATCATGATCTCAGAGAAGTCAGAACTGCAGGTGATATTTATATATCTGTCCAAAAATATTTTTAAAGTACTTACTTTAATAATTAGGAACTGTGGAAAATTTGGGGCATATAAAACCAAAATCAAACAGTCTCTCTCCTCAAGAAGCTTACATTCTCTTTAATCAGAGAGCATGAAAGCATAAGGGTAAATACACATTATACACATATGCATGCAAAAATGTGTGTGTATAGTATACATATGCATATATACACATTCACTTGCATGTACATATATATGTGAAAACATATTATATTCATGCATAGACAAATAGAATAAATATAAAAAAATTTTGGTGAGAACACTACCAATTGAGTATGTCAGGACAGTTTTATGGTACTTCAGCTGAGCTTTGAAGGAAGCTAGGCATGCTTTTGAATGGGAAGCTAGATGGCACAGTGCATAGAGCACCAGGCCTGGATTTAGGAACACCTGAGTTCAAATCTGGCCTAAGACCCTTACTACCTGTGTGACCCTAGGCAAGTCACTTAAACCTCTTTGCCTCAGTTTTCTCATCTGTAAAATGAGCTGGAGAAGGAAATGGAAAACCACTCCTATCTTTTGCCAAGAAAACACCAAATGAGGTGAAGAAGCATTGGACACAACTGAAATGACTGAAGAACAAAAGGCATTTTGTTGAGTCGAGGTAAAGCTAGAGTACAAGTCAAATATGGGGACCAGCTATTGCAGAAATGTGGAGAAAGAAGATGAAATGAAAACTGAAGTAGTAACAGGTTGGTCAGTCTGCTTGGAATATGAGTGTGTGAATGAGGATGATCAGCAATGAGGTCAGTTTGGAACCAGAATACAATCTGGAACCAGATTGTAATGGATTTTCAGGGCAAAAAATATTCATATTCCCAGAGAGAAGGAGTTACAGGAGCTTCTTTACCAGCTGGGGCAATGACATGATAAGATGGTAGATGGTGAATAATGTTCTTTCTTGCTGATCTGTTTAAATTATGGGTTAAAAAATATAGATTGGTTACAGATGTTATATTGGACACAGGAAAAAATATTTATCAGTATAAATGATACATGTTCCCAATGCCTCAAAAAAGGGAAAGCATGTTCCAAATGATCAACCTTATTCTACTGACCTAATTCAGGTGTTTTATAGTTGCAGATCATCACTAGACAACCAGAAAATCTACAAGTATCCATCATAGAAATGAGTACTGTACACCATGGTTCAAGATGTCAAAAATAGTTGTCTGTCATATAAAATTCACTGAAAAGAGTTGAAGCATGCCTGCTGAGGGGCTATACCCTCAACTTACACTTGCATCAATGGGTTGAATCCCCAGAAGCTGGTTAACTTGAGTTCTAAAGGGACAGGGATGTTATTGTTTATGAGTCCCCACTAATGTGTTTCTCATTACTAGTTATGCACTAGAAACAATTAGCTCTTAGGAAAGGCATTTACTTAAAATGGCATAGAAAAAAAAAGAGTAACTACTTCCCCCCCCAAAAAAAAAAAAACCTAGGATACAATTTCCCACAAATAGAAACAACACTCAAGGAAAGAGCGGGCACAGAGTACAGTGTTAGTGAGGCACACAGTAAGATATATATGTGGAAAAAGCAACTCATAACTTCCATAACTGTGGGGCCTGGAAAATCTTTTCTGTCTTTGTAGAATCCTCACACAGTTCCTCTCAGGTGTATTATCTTTTGTGGGTGGGGTTGCACAGCTGGATTTCCAGCACTTACTCCTCTCCACTGCTTACCTCTTGATAATGAGGGCTCCTTCTCTCTGAGTCTATAGCTGATTCTCTGCTCAGCTACTAGTGGTCTTTTTCATCAAAGCAGCCTTTTCCTTCAAATAACTGCTTTTCCTCCATAGGTGCCTGTCTGTACTGTGTATCATTTTCTCTGGTCGTTCAAATGTGCTTTGAACACTCTCAAACCCTTTCAAATTGATAAACCCCTGAATTGCTGACAATATGTCTTCCTCTGTATATGTCACTACCAGATGACATGATTCATGGTAGGGCGATGTAAGAGAATTCCCTTCTCCTCCTAACCCCCAAAAATGCCCTGAGCTTCCGCTATTATTCTCTAAGTTTTAGCTATTTCAAGTCTCCAGAGATATAGCCAGTTTGTTGCTCAGACAATGGGGTAACTTCTTTAGTTCCGTCATAGAAAGGGGTTCGTGTGTCATAAAGAGTTAACCAGATGTGGTGACCATTTTTTTCAGTTAATTTAACCACTTGTTACCTTATTAAAACCTCATCATCTGTGATTAAATCTTGTTCCTACATCGATTGAACTGAGGGATGGATGAGTTACGCATTCTCCTATAAAGGAAAGATGTGCCACATGTAGAATAAAAATCTAAAATCACACAATATGAAGATAGAAACACTCCACAGAGTAAAAACCTAATGAAGTAACACTGTAGAATGGGAAGACTTAATTTTCCACTAATTGTCTTTGAACACAGCCATCGTAAGCAAACTCTCAGGCTTTTGCTTCAGGGTCTCAGTGTTGGGAGTCCTTGCTCAAAACACGTGTAGCAGTAACTCAGCCTGAATCTCCCCACACACAGACACCCCCTAAGATAAAGAAAAAATTAATTGTGCCAGCCATGTGAAGGAAAGGAAGTACAAATGAGGGATGAGAGAGGGGAGGGCAAACAGCAACACCTAATTAGATAAAAGGAAAGTTCAAGAGTAATGGAAAAGAACTAGAAACCCCACTGTAGCACTTACAACGGCGACAGAGGTAATTCCAAGGAGAGTCTAAGCTGGGTTCCTTATCTTCCAGTGAGAGTATGCTGAAGATGCCCATTCTAGTGGGTCTGTGAAGCAGTGAAAGGCAAGAGTGGAAAGAAGAATGAGGAAACAAGCTAGAGAAAAGCTACAAAGAATACAAGGAAAAATGCTAACAGTCATAAAGTCCAAGAGAGAAAGTCTGGGTATAAACCTACCTTCCATACGCTTTACCAGGAGATCCTCATAAAGATAGAATGAAAATGAATAAATATTCAAACAAAGGCATAATAGACTTGATCAGGAAACAGCAGGAACCTCTAGTATTGTTCAAGAGATTAATGGAATTTTAAAATAATGTAATATTATGATAATTAGGTCAGAAATCGTAGGTTTCAGTACAAAATTAAAGAAGACAAACAATAAGACAAAAACGTAAGGAATAGCAATGGATAAAAAAAAATCTCTAAAGAAGGGGCTCTAATAAACAGAATAACAAATTTGGATCTCAAAGATACAAAAGAATTAGGCATCTCAGCAAATACCCTGAAAATTTATGTAAAAAGAGAGAGACAGAAAAACAGATGAACTAGAGAAAGAGGCATCATTCACAACTATACCTAGAAAGATAATTTCTCACAAAATAAGGAATAAAGGAGAATATCAGAAGTAGACAATTCTGATCACAAAGCATTTAAAAAGACTTTTGCATGAAGAAAGCGAATGAAGCTAACGTAAGAAAGGAAATATTGTTTGGAAAAAACTGCATCAAATATCTCTGACAAGGGGGGGCGGAGCCAAGACGGTGGCTGGTAAGCAGGGAATAACGTGAGCTCCCTACGGAGACCCTCCAAAAACTTATAAAAAATGGCTCTGAACCAATTATAGAATGGCTGAACCCACAAAACAGCAGAGGGAAGTAGGGCTCCAGCCCAGGACAGCCTGGATGGTCTCTGGGTGAGGTCTATCCCACACGGAGCTCAGAGCTGGGAGCTGGGAGCTGGGAACTGAGTGGAGCAGAGCCCAGCCTGAGCGGCGTGGACCATCCAGACCAGAAGCCGGGCGGAGGGGGCCCTAGCGCCCTGATTCAGTGAGCTGCGGCAGTTACGAGACTTCTCAACCCACAAACACCAAAGACTGCGGAGGAGGTTAGTGGGAAAAACTGCGGGAGTGGAAGGAGTTCACGGTTTAGCTTCCAGCCCCTGGGGCAGCGGAGGTGGGGCAGCTACAGCTGTTGTTACTTCCTGCTCCAGGCCCACCTGGTGGGAGGAATTAAGTGGCAGATCAGAGCAAGGGTGCACAGCCTGCCGAAGATCTAAGCCCAGTTCGGGTTGGGGGTTGGGGAAGGAGCAGTGCTGGTGTGGCAGAGCTGGCACCTCCCCCCCAAACGTGGAACATAGAACTCTGTAATCTACAAGCAGTTGTTCCCCACTGAAAAACTGAAGGGTCAAGTTAGTTGCCTGGGAATATGACCAGGCAGCGAAAACGCACCGAGATTCAGTCTCAGACTTTGCATTCTTTCTTTGCTGACAAAGAAGACCAAAACATACAGACAGAAGAAATTAATAAAGTCAAAGAGCCTACAACAGAAACCTCCAAGAAAAACATGAACTGGTCCCAGGCCATGGAAGAGCTCAAAAAGGATTTGGAAAAGCAAGTTAGAGAAGTAGAGGAAAAATTGGGAAGAGAAATGAGAAGAATGTGAGAAAACCATGAAAAACAAGTCAATAACTTGCTAAAGGAGACCCAAAAAAATACTGAAAAATACACTGAAGAAAACAACACCTTAAAAAACAGACTAACTCAAATGGCAAAAGAGCTCCAAAAAGCCAATGAGGAGAAGAATGCCTTGAAAGGCAGAATTAGCCAAATGGAAAAGGAGGTCCAAAAGACCACTGAAGAAAATACTACTTTAAAAATTAGATTGGAGCAAGTGGAAGCTAGTGACTTTATGAGAAATCAGGATATTATAAAACAGAACCAAAGGAATGAAAAAATGAAAGACAATGTGAAATATCTCCTTGGAAAAACCACTGACCTGGAAAATAGATCCAGGAGAGAGAATTTAAAAATTATTGGACTACCTGAAAGCCATGATCAAAAAAAGAGCCTAGATACCATCTTTCAAGAAATTATCAAGGAGAACTGCCCTGATGTTCTAGAGCCACAGGGCAAAATAGAAATTGAAAGAATCCATCGATCACCTCCTCAAATAGATCCCAAAAAGAAATCTCCTAGGAATATTGTCGCCAAATTCCAGAGCTCCCAGATCAAGGAGAAAATACTGCAAGCAGCCAGAAAGAAACAATTTGAGCATTGTGAAAACCCAATCAGAATAACCCAAGATCTGGCAGCTTCTACATTAAGAGATCGAAGGGCTTGGAATATGATATTCCGGAGGTCAATGGAGCTAGGATTAAAACCTAGAATCACCTACCCAGCAAAACTGAGTATCATGTTCCAAGGCAAAATATGGACTTTCAATAAAATAGAGGACCTTCAAGCTTTCTCAGTGAAAAGACCAGAGCTGAATAGAAAATTTGACTTTCAAACACAAGAATCAAGAGAAACATGAAAAGGTAATCAAGAAACAGAAATTGCAAGGGACTTACTAAAGTTGAACTGTTTTGTTTACATTTCTACATGGAAAGATGATGTGTATGATTCATGAGACCTCAGTATTAGGGTAGTTGAAGGGAATATGCATATATATATGTTTATGTATATATATAAGTGAATGTGTATGTATGTATGTATCTATGTGTATATGTATGCATGTGTATGTAGGTATATATATATATGTGTGTGTGCTTTTATATATATATATATATATATATATATATATATATATATATATATATATATATGAAAAAGAGAGAGAACAGACACAGGGTGAGTTGAAGATGAAGGGAAGATATCTAAAAGAAATAAAATGAAATTAAGGGATGAGAGAGCAACATATTGAGAGAGGGAGATAGGGAGAGATAGAATGGGGTGGATTATCTCGCCTAAAGGTGGCAAGAGGAAGCAGTTCTGTGGGAGGAGGGGAGAAGCCAGGTGAGGGGGGAATGAGTGAACCTTGCTCTCATCAGATTCGGCCTGAGGAGGGAATACCATACATACTCAGTTGGGTATCTTACCCCACAGGAAAGAAGAGGGAGGAAGATAAAAAAAATAAAAGGGGGGGGGGATGATGGAGGGGAGGGCAGATGGGGGTGGAGGTAATCAAAACAAACACTTTGGAAAG
The DNA here is from genome assembly GCF_011100635.1 of Trichosurus vulpecula. NCBI lineage: Eukaryota > Metazoa > Chordata > Mammalia > Diprotodontia > Phalangeridae > Trichosurus > Trichosurus vulpecula. The sequence continues at coordinate 246,162,289 of NC_050580.1, read as the reverse complement.
GGGACAGGGGCAAGGGAGAAAATTCAATAAAGCGGGATGGGTTGGGAAGGAGCAAAATGTAGTTAGCCTTTCACAAAATGAGTATTGTGGAAGGGTTATACATAATGATACATGCGTGGCCTAGGTTGAAGTGCTCGACTTCTTAGGGAGGGTGGGTGGGAAGGGAAGAGGGGAGAGAATTTGGAACTCAAAGTTTTAAAAACAGATGTTCAAAAACAAAAAAAAAAGTTTTTGCATGCAACTAAAAAATAAGATACACAGGCAATGGGGCGTAGAAATTTATCTTGCCCTACAAGAAAGGAAGGGAAAAGGGGATGAGAGGGGAGGGGGGTGATAGAGGGGAGGGCTGACTGGGGAACAGGGCAACCAGAATATATGCCATCTTGGAGTGGGGGGGAAGGTAGAAATGGGGAGAAATTTATAATTCAAACTGTTGTGAAAATCAATGCTGAAAACCAAATATTTTAAATAAATAAATTTTAAAAAATAAAAAAATAAATTACAAAAAAATATCTCTGACAAGTATCTGATATTTAAAATATATATGGAATTATTACAAATAGATTAAGACCAAGATTATATGCCCCCTTAGTTATGTGGTCACGAGCAAATAGTTCTAACAGGAAAGTAGAACCAGGAATTTAAATCTTAAACAATATAAATGAGAAGAACAATATAAGGAAAACAATATTATATAATTAATATGACCAAACTGGGCTGTAAGGAAGAGATGATGAACCTCCCTTCTTTCCTTTGCTAGAGAAGTGAGAGAGAATGGCTATGGTAGATTGCATGTGCTGTTATATATGGATAATATATTGTTTGGTTTTACGGAACTGTTATCTTTTTTTATCCTTATTGTTAATTAAAAAAAGAAAGAAGAAGCTCCGTGGGTGGGGGGTATGAAGTGGTTATATTTAGTAACAAATATGATATATAAAAGGACATTGATAATAATTGAAGTGAAAGTTGTAAATAATGTTGCTTGCTAATGAATACAAATGATCATATGTTTGTTTTTAGGGGGAAAAAATCCCTAATCCCATCCTTGGTAAAGCACAAGTAACAGCAATCTGGCTAAACATCAAAATAAAGACAAACAAAATTATTTGCTTTTGCCTCAGTGATATTCTACAAGATACAACGATATTGCTATTCCTCATCTAAGTGAATTGTAAAGACACAAGAAATCTATGGAAATTGTACATGAAAGAAATCTACAAGAGACAAGAATGTTCTCTAAAGTAAAATGTCAAGATCTTTTGGAGAAAACCAATATAGATATAAGTAGGAAGATCATTGAATTTTTTTATATATAACTGACATGAGAAATTTCTCTACCTAATCAGAAATAATCATTCCATTTAAGAAAACATCAAATGTGAACTTTGACACCAGAGAGACAAAAGCAAGAGATGATTGATTTTCTTCATTCGTTATGATATACATCACATAGTATATATGTATATATATATATATACACATACATACATACATTCATACTCATGCACATACATTTTGACAGATGATAAATAAAAATAAATTAATCATATATAATTTTACATTGTGTGTACATATACATATATACACAAACACCAATATATAAACATTATTTTCTGACTTCTGACTGAAGAAGTTAAAATGTGAATTCATACATTTGTTAGCCTTGAGCTAACCCTGAAATCACCCTTTAATGTGTTCTGAAATTTTAAAGAATCTTTCCCCTCAATGCTCCTTAATTTAGCTATGCTGCTATATTAATTTCTGAAGATGCAATTAAAAAGGAAAGCACCATGTTTCCATAACTATAAATATTTGGAGGCAATTTTTATATTTAAATAGGAGAAAAAAAAACCTGTTGTAAAGATTTTCATAGCTCCAGGCAGACAAGAATATACTCTACAGAAGAAATAAAAACTCATTGAATAGTTTAAGTGATTGTCTTTGGAATTGCTGTCAATACAAAACATCCTCATTGTACTTTAAGAACATTCTTTTTTCCCTCAAGGAAGATAATTTGTTAATGTCTGAAATTTTTCTGCCTACGTTCCAAACCACTTTCTTGTCTCCCCACCACACACACACACACACACACACACACACACACACACATTAATTGATAGTTAAGTCATAATGCAACTATTTCATGAAATATACTTCCAGGTATTTCATACTCCAGAAAGGACAAAAATGTTTTAATAAGTTAGAGTACTTTAGACCTTTTCAGTAATAAGGGAGGAAAATCAGCTATTCCTTCAAGCAGTATTGTTCCTATCCTTGATTAAAGGAGTTAAAAATGGAGAAAATGTTGTTAACATGAGCAGTATATCAGCTTCTCCTTTATATATCACATTAATGACCAAAATATAAAAAGAAAAAACAATCAGCAGCAACAAATGGATCTTTCACATTGAAACCATTACAAATTAATAGAGTGTTTGGATGATCATCAAGTAACCTTTCCTGTCTTCTTTCATGTGCTGCTCTGGGAATATATTAATCTTTAACACCTTCGTACATTATATATATTGCTTATGGCACAAATCATGCAAATTCACCCCTTTTCATTTCTCCCAAGCTCCCCAGGTCAAGAGTTATCATTCAGACAAAATCAACTTTTTCAGGTAACTCATATTATACCCATGGCAGTTCACATCAAAATGCATGATGCAACATAATAATAGATACGCTCCAGCCATTGGCAAAGCTGGTAATATGAGTCTTCTCAGAATAAAGTGCTTTCATGACATGAGTATATCCTTCCTGTGGGGTTAAACAAATAATTAGTGGGAACCTCAACTATCAGCAAAACTTTTCAGTTTCTTATCTGCAGAAGGAGCAGAACATGATGCCAATGCTGTCATTCCCTAGGGCACTTTAAAGAAAAATGTACAAGGAGTGCCCAGTAGCAAAGACCAATTTTTATACCCCATAGGACTTCTAAAGGTTTCTGGAGAACACTGTATATTGCTATCACATTTTGTTCAAAACAGAACATGTTTTCCAAGACTAGCATTAAACAGATTTATGAAGAAGATACCAGTGTTCCATGATTACACCTTTGATTTCCACTCCAAAAATGTACTCTTCCTTATCATGAACAGCATGAAAGCATTTCATCCTGTCATTTCATATTTTAACATGTCTTTCACATGTCTAGTATGTGTTTGTCTATAGAAGTATTGTCTGTCTTAGGATTCAACTCTATCCTTCATTGGGTAGAAGCTTTTGTCTTTGAATTAGGTTGGGTTTAGGAACAGAGTGTCTTTTTGGAATTTGTAGTTCAGAGGCATCAATATTCCAGAGAAGAACTATAAATGCCAGAATTCCAGAAACTTCTCAAACTCTTAGCATGTAGTTTTAAAAGGCATACTTGAGAAATCATCTATTCCATTATGTTCATTTTTCAAATGAAGGAATTGAGGTTGTGTGACTTGCCTTAGTGTAGTAGTGAGGAAGAAAGTCACGATTCAGACCCAGGTCCTCTAACTACAAATGCATTTCTCTTCACTACATCATATTATTTTCAGTGAATGGTGAATTGAAATACTTGGGAAGTAGTGTCGGGAATAAATGGGAATGTGGTAATTTGTATTTAAAGCAGAATGGAACTTGGAAGTTAAATAGTTCATTCTCCTCGTTTTATGAATGGGCAAGCAAGTTGGGACCAGATGTTAGAGAGCTTTGAATGTAGTGTTAAGGAGTGTGAGTACTAATAAGTAGATACAAAAAAGACTGATCATTTTTCTTTCTTTTCTTTTCTTTTTTTGTGCAAAGGAGTGGCGTGACCAGAGTTTTGCCTTACGATGACTAATCAGTTGTTGGTGTGTAGGTTAGACTGGAATAGGGATAGACACCAGGAGCAGGAAGCCTGGTTAGCAGATGTTGGCTGTGCTGATAATGATATAAACTATGATGATGAAGAGTAGCTATCTCAATGGCTGCTGTAAATCAACATTCATCATTCTGACCCTTAGATGATGGAAAACACAAATTTGAAAAGGAATTATATACATTTTGAGCAATAGTACCTTTGGTTGGCCACATATTTGCAAACAGATTGGATTTTAGAACATCGGTGGTTAATTTTAGCCATCTGAAAGCTTAACAAGAATTGGTAGGTAAGTCTGTAATTCTAATTTCTTTTGTGATCATGAACTGATTGTAAAGAAGTTTGAAATGGTGGGGAGAGTCATGCTACAGGCAGTCTGGTTTCAATTTAATGGAATTCAATTCAATTAAACAAATATTTCTTGACTACTTACATAGATAGCGGTACCATTCTCTGTTTCTAAACATGTGTTTCAGTGCATTGAGGGGAATTTTCCAGATTGGCTGTCACTCCTTATCAGATTCAGAATAAAAAACACATCCCAATTTACTATAATTGGGTCAAGTTCCCATCTTGCCTGAACTTTAACACTCGTTCTTGCTGCATATAGGCAAACAACATCATAGGGAAACAGATTATGGTTTAAATTTTATTATATAAACACATTTTTTTTAGAACCACTGAAGTGATTTTGAGAAATGGTGATTTGATTCACCTAATTAGCAAATCATTTAAATGAAAAACATCATTGGAAAGCTTCTACCTTCTGAATTTCAGAGCCTCAATATAATAGGTATTCAATAAATGTCAGATGCTGCAGATGACTGAAAGGATAAATAGTCATTTTATGCATAGGAAAGTCTCTAGAAGCACCCAGAAATTACTCCCATACTTCTGTGACACTTTGGGTCCAATTTTCAAATGAAAGGTTAAAGACAGTATCAACAAAATGCTGTATTAGTGACTCATAGCAGGTTGGTTCTTGACCTCGGAGGGCCTACAAAGGATAGGAACCAGAAATTGGCTTTTCTTTCAATAGGTAGATGAAGAAATCTGGGACAGGGTCACTAATTCTGCTAGTTCCCTATAATTGCTCCTTGATCAATTAACAAAATCAATTTCTGTTGTTTCTTTTTACTGCTCCATCAGTCACAAACATACCATTGCCAAGACTCTCCTCAAGCAGTATTACCTTCTTCCTAAAACTGTGCTCTCATAGGTTCTTTCCTTCCTTTTTCCCTACTTTCCTTCATTCCTATATAATTAACCAACATGGCCAGCAAGTATTTTCCTAAATTTAGACCTTAAAATGTTACTATGGTGTGTCGTGGAGATATATTGTTGTCTTGCTTGGTAAACAAGCATTACATATATCAGTTTATTTAGATTCTGTCCTCTAAACCCTGAAATATTGCAGAGCTGTTTTTTTTTTCAGTACAGAGTGAAAACATTAAACTTCCGTAATCTAAACTTAACAAATGGAAGACATCTTGCAATCCAGCTTCTTAATATATCAATAATTGTTGAAATCAAAGGAGCATCATCAATTCTACTGGCATTTAATCAATGATGTATGCAGATTCTTGGTGAACTGTCTTCTGATGGGACTAGCCAAGTACAAACTGCAGGCAAGACAATTCCCAAGAAGGTATGCTATAAATATTAGAGATGTGTAGTTAGTAATTTCAGCTAACACCCTTGGGGAGATCAAATAAGCTACATGTACTCATTTTGTTACCAACCTGCCCATGAAGTGCAACATTGTGGGGAAAAAACAGAATATAAGAGTAATTAAAAATTTATCATTTTTCAAAGTTTGGGGTGGGGAGACCAGCAATGAAATTGCTTTCATTAAGATTTTAGACCTGGGGAAGATCTTAGAAATTATCCACCTCATATTATAGATAAGAAAGTTGAATAGGAGACAGTTGATGAGACATTCCTAAGATCACATGGCTAGCAAGTGGTTGAGGCAGGAATAGAACCCCAATTTTTCAATCCATGTCCAATGAATTTCTCCTGATGTTAATATTATTCCTTTCCTGATAAAACACATATATACAAATACACACATGCAGAGCTCATAAGTGATGGCACAAACCTATTGTCTTATCTCCTGCTAAAAAAAAAGGAAGCAGGGATAGGATAGAGAAACTAATTTTAGGCTATTAATGAATAGAGGGAATTATTACACATTTTTTATATTTATCATTTTAATTATATTAGTTTGCTATTAAAATAGGCCATTTTCTGAAAATCAAGTCACATGACATAAACCACATCTACAATGTATAACTAGATATGTTATATTTGGATGGAAAATTAGCTATAGGTATTATACACTGTTAACAACACTTAGCTTATTGAGTTGACTCCAGTATTTTAAGTGTTTCTTCTTTGGGGGAGTTGCAATATCATTATGTATTTGATTCTTATATGTTTTGTCTTAGGGCTTTGTTAGTTAGCTGCAAGTGAAATAAATACTACACTTCTCATCATTCTAACCTAGGTAACAGACTACTGCCAAAGTAATCATTGGAAAGCACAATTCTGATCATGTCACTCACCTGTTCAAAACACTCTAGTGTCTCCCTATTGCCAATAAAATGAAATCCAAGCTTTTAAACCAATCAAATGAATGTCTACTAAATTCAGGATAGATTTCATATTGAATTGAGTATAGCTATATACAAATAAAATAATTAAACTTATTTATGTAAAAAAACTTCAGTTTTTACATCTGTAAAAAAGTCTATATATTTAGCATGTCCTTTTTGCTCTGATCACATATTTCACACCATTTGAAATTGAGTTTACAAGATTTTAACACATATTTTTTATTCTCTACCATGAAAACATGCTTTTATCACATTGGATATTGGACACACAGCAGTATGTGAGTTACTTGGCATAAGCAAGAATTTTAGTATGTTTTTATTTTGTGACAGCTATGGATATGCCTTTGTGATTATCTTGACACTAAAATCACTCAGAACATATAATCTTTACCAAATAAAACTGCATTCAGTTGATTTCCATGCTTTTGGATAATTCTGTCAATTGAGGGCTGGATTTCATCCCATATATAGGTGATTTATTGCTTTCTTTCATCGTGCTTTTAATAATGTGATATTTAAAAATTAATATCATTCCAAGGAAATGGGCAAAAGTTGAGGGCTCTTAAAAACACATTTCAGTGTGTACAAGGGATGTTTCAGGAGTGATTTCTGTGAAGAAGTGAAGCATTTCAAAGATCATTCAAGCCAATCAAATAGGATTGGGGATAACGAAAGCACAATTGAGAAACACTCGTTCCCCTTCCAAAAAAAAAAAAGAAAAGAAAAGATAGGAAAAGAAAAACAATTCCAAAACTTGACAGATTATTGTCATGATATTGACCACATAGGTATGACCTAAATAACATCCCTTATGAATACGAAGTGGAAGTGATGAATAGATTTAAGAGATTAGATCTGGCATATAGAATGCCTGAAGAGCTATGGATAGAACTTCACAATTTCGTACGAAAGGTGGCAACAAAAAGTACTCCAAAGAAAAAGATCAAGAAAGCAAAATGACCATCTGATGAGGCTTTACAAATAACTGTAGAAAGAAGGAAAAAGAAAGAGAAAGGAGAAAGGTAAAGATATACCCAACTGAATGCAGAATTCTAGAGAATAGCAAGGAGAGCTAAGGTTTTCTTAAATAAGCAATGCAAAGAAATAGAAGAAAACAATAGAATGGGAAAGACAAGACCTCTTCAAGAAAATTAAAGATATCAAAAGAAAGTTTCATGCAAAAATCAGCACAATAAAAAATGGTAGGGATTTGACAGAAGCAGAAGAGATTAAGAAGAAAAGGCAAGAATATATGAAAGGACTATACAAAAAAGATCTTAATATTCCCAACAACAATAAAGATGTGGTTACTGATGTAGAGCCAGACATCCTGTAGAATGAAGTCAAGTGAGCCTTAGGAAGCATTGCTAATGATAAAGCTAGCGGACATGGTGGAATTCTTGCTGAGCTATTTAAAACCCTAAAAGATGATGCCACTAACATGCGGCACTCAATGTGCCAACAAATTTGGAAAACACAAGAGTGGCCACTGAATTGGAAAAGATCAGTTTATGTCCTGATCCTAAAGAAGGGCAATGCCAAGAAATGTTCTAACTACTTAAGAGTTATACTATTTTCACATGCCAGTATGATTATGTTTAAGATGATTCTGCAATCTAGGCTTCAACAATATCTGAAGTGAGAATTACCTGAAGAGCAAGCTAATTTTTGAAGAGGAACCAGGGACTAAGTTGCCACCATTCCCTGGATCATGGAGAAAGCAAGGGAGTTCTGGGGGAATGGGGATGGAAGGAAATCTGCTTCTGTTTCATTGACGAAACGAAATCCTAAAATTGTGTGGATCACAACAAAATGTAGCAAATCCTTAAAGATTACCAGATTGTCTCCTGAGGAACCTCTTCACAAGGAAAAAAGGCACAGTTGGAAATGACCATGGAACAAGTGATTGGTTTAAGATTGGAAAAGGAGTATGACAAGGCTGGATATTGTCACCTTACTTATTTAACTTATATGCAAAGTACAATATGCGAAATGCCAGGTTGGATTAATCAAAAGACAAAATTAAGATTGCTGGGAGAAATATCAACAAATTAATATATGTAGATGATACGACTCTGCATATGACAACTGCAGTCATGAAATCAAGGCACTTGATCCTTGAAGGAAAGCTATGGCAAAGCTGGACAGTATACTGAAAAGTAAACACAGAGAAAGAAAGAAAAGATGGTAGGAAGGAAGGAAGAAAGGGAGGAAGGAAAGAAGGAAGGAAGGAATGGAGGAAGGAAAATTAAAGATGGGCTAAAGTTCTGATTTGAAGCAGAGAAATAAGTAAAATGAATATCAGAGAGCCAACTGTGCTACTCAACTTCTAATATGCTCTTTTCTCTCTATAAAAAAGATTGATCTTTAAGCTGTAAAACATGAAATACTAATAGCTAACAAGGAATTTAAACCCATGATTAGCAGGGAAATTGTAAGAAAGTACTTAGCTGCTGTTAGTAAGTTCTTATCACCAGGCTTAGATAAGCTGCATGCCAGGATACTAAAAATATTCGTAGATCTTTTTGATAAAACATTTTTTGATCTTTGAAATATTGTATAGAATGTCAGAGATGATAGAGGGCTTGAGGACAACAACTGTCCTGATTTCCAGAAAGGGGGAAGGGGTTGGAACCTTCAGGAAAAGCTTTAAAGTTTGCAAAATACTTTACATACCCTTTTTTAAAAAGTATCCTCATAACCCCTACATATAATATGTATTATTATTCATATTTTAGAGATGAAGTAACTGAACCTCATAAGAATTAATTGACTTCCCCAGAGTCATTCAACTAATATGCACCTAAGAAGGGTTTAAATTTTAGTTCTTCCTGGCTCCAGATCCAGAACTCTATCTGCTAGGATATACTTGATCATTAGAATAAAATTAATAGAAATGAATAAAAAGTATTATCATTGATTCAAAATTTCAGATTTTACTAGATATCAGTTAGTTTGCATGAAAAAGACATATGGGCTTTAATGGATTTTAAACTCCTTACAAGTCAATAAAAGGACAAAAAAGTTAACATTTTGTTTGCAGATGGCAATGTTATGATTGCAACAAACTTTGGACCCTTTTAGAGATACTAGTCAAGACCCACAATCGCTGAAGACAACTCATCCTAACTAGCCAAGTAGGAAAATTCCCAGTGGATAAAGAATGTCTATTGTTCTAATTATGCTGTGTAGTTGGATGGACATACCATTTTACTGTTAATGTATTGTTAATGCAATGGGAAGATCTTTCCCATTCATTAATAGGCCCATGTGACCTGCCTCAGTCACATGAGTCTGAGTCACATGAGCCTGTGGCAGGAGGAGCTTGCTGAATGAATAGAGCAGGAAGGGGTGGAAGAAGAAATAAGACAGAGCAGTGAGAGTTGGGAGAGAGCAGGCAGAGGAAGTAGCATGGGTGAGAGAGGGAGTGATTTTGCTTAAGGGAGTTTGTCTGTGGGAATGCCCAACAGAGGGAAGGCTTGGGGATGTTGGTGCTCTCTGCATTGATAATGTGCATTGATTTCTTTGTTGCTATGATGGATTTGGCTTTCTGGTGTTGGTATAAATGTTTTGGTTCTGTCTTCCATGAAGAGAGTCTGTTATATTCAGTGATTCAGAACTACTCTGGCATATTCATAGCAGCCACAGCTGCTGTGGGTATCCCATTGGTGCTACAACCATAGAGCTGTTCTATCAGTTTATAAGTGCTTGATAGACATTGTGTTAGGACTTTGAATGAGCCCAAGGATTTAACAGGAAGAAGAGAACAGAGTCAGTTTACTTTGGAAAATTACAATGTTTTAATCACTCCAAGTTTTTCCCTGAATGGAAGCTCAGCTTATTAACATTCTGTTGTTGTATTTTTTTAGTGGTGCTGTATGGCTGAGGATCATTGAAATATACATTTTATGAAGAATTAAAAGTATGGGTTATTCAAAAGGTACTAGAGAGTTTCAAAGTTGGTATGAAGAGGCATTGACAGATCAGTAAGGATGAATCACAATAGAAGAAACAGCATAAAGAAAGAAGTATGTAACTGGTATCTGAGTTAACTGGAACAGAGTGCTAGCCAGTTGTGTGATGAGATTCAGAGACAACCAATGAGAAGCAAATGTGTTTCACTAATAACTACACAAAGCAAAAAAGATATTAGAGTCCATGACCAAGGAAAGATACTTTGAGAGAGCCTTGTGTTCAGTTCTGGTCACGACACTTTTGGAATCTATTGGTAATCTGTGTTCCACCTCAATATATCTCATGTGAGAAGACACCTAGAAGAAATGGGTAATAATGTTAGAATTCTGGGGGTCAAGAAACCTAAGTTAAAATCTTGCCTCTGACATCTACTAGCTCTGTGAACAGAAAAAACATAAAATAATCTTATTCGGTACAAAGGTCCTAATTGATGACAGTGGGTAAGTCTGTTGCATGGCTAATTTGGCAAGGGCAAAAACAATCTTAATTTTTTTTCCTATTATAACATTCTATTTTTTGTGTGATAGAAGAAAATTTGTTATCATATGACCACTGAATCAATCAATGTGAGATCATATACAGATAAAACTATAGCTTAATGGTATGTTCTTACTTTTCTTTTAACTTTACATATACATGTTTATATAGACATTATGTAACATCTATTTCATAAAAATTAAGGATTTGAAAAGTAAGCTATCAATAGAGAAACAAAAAGGATGAAATTTATGTTTATAGGTATCTACTAAATCAAAAATTTGGATAAAAAATGAAAAGGGGACATGATGATAATCATGCAAAAACCATGATTAGTTACATAAGGAGCAGCCAAATGGGCTAGCTTGACCCCATCTACAAATTGATCCTATTCTGCTCCTAACCTGTATGGTGGCTTCCCCAGTAGTAACCCTTCTGTATCTCCTTTCCACCATGGGGTCATGCCATACATCCTTCCCCCCTCAACTGTCTTTTCTCCTAGGTGTAGTTTGTGATATTTGTTCCTGGGAATGGCAGTGTTGAGCCTATTGAAACTCATTCCATTGGAACAAATATTGGGTTTTCAAATGTTTATGTTGAGCTTAGCGAATAAAATGAAAGGCTCTATAGGAAATAGTAACTTAATTTTTACTTGAAACATTTTGGGTACCTTAGTGATCCATTCAATATCAATATCTTCACTGTATTTTGTTTGTTTGTGTCTTACTGTCAAAATGTTAGTGTTGGGGGACTAAAATATAAATTTAAGCTAATGAATTAATGAATAAAAATATTTATTAAACACTAGCTATATGCCAAATATTGTGTGAAGTTCTGAGGATATAAAAATAAAAATGAGAATTTAATGTGTTTATGTTCACAACTTACTCTTTTTTCACTCGTATTCTTTTATCTCTCAGGTGTTCTTTGGAATGGAAAATATTCTAAAACCAGATGAACTTTACCTGAATTTCATAAAACCATTTAATGGAGTCTTCCCCCTCCAACCACCACCATTTCTCTCTTCAAGGAAATTCTTCTACTTAAGGGATCAAAGACCATCTCAAGATTCTCCAAAAAAGAGACTTGGTTCTTATAACAATATGGGAGAAAAATATTAACGTCATTTTAAAATGGTGTTTAAGTCATACCCACTTATTTCAGACCTTATGACTCTTCTGTATTAGCATATATGGGTATGATTAAAACTGATTTATCAATAGGCAAAAATATAAGAAGACTGCTAGATGATACAGTAGTTAAAGCTAGACCAGGAATCAGAAATACCTGAGTTCTAATCTGACCTCTCATGTTTACTAATTATGTGACCCTGTCATTTACTTATGCCTGCTTCAGTTTCCTAATCTGTGAAACAGAGATCATGATAGCACCTCCCTACCAGAGTTGTGAGGAGAAAATGAGAAAATATTTGTAAAGCACTTTGTATACCTTAAAACAGTATATAAATATTAGCTATTATGAAAAGTTTCTTCATAGTCTTCCTTCCTCTCTCTCCTCCTGCATTTTTAAGCACTTTAAATTCACCATGATACTTCACCTACTTTTACTTTTGCATATCTGTTTAGCAGTACACTTAAAATTTTTACATGAAATAATGTTCCCTCTCCAGGAACCTGTTCTGACCTTACTCTAGGTGATCTTAAACTCTCAATGGATGTATGCATTCAAAAAGTACATGAATATTAGAAAGATCTTTGGTGGAATATCTATACAGGCCTAAAGAGCCCAAATCACATTCTACTTATGGGAAATAAAAATGAAAAAAAAAAAGTGAGTTGGCAGCTCTTTCTGGCTGGTGCTAGTTTGAAAATTGTGTTGAGCCAGAATGACCAGATTCTTCCCTCTAACCCTTAAAGTTTGTATCTCTTCTACCTTCAGAGATTTTTATGGATGACCAAACCAGGTCAACTAAGATAAGCCAATGCCTCTCTCCTCTAAATCTTTCCATTCTTTTAAAGAATTGAACTGAGACTGAACCCATGTTAAAGTGTTTCTGATTATGACAAGGACAAAATGCCCAGACAATTCTTAGTACAGACTGCTCTTAGCACAATTTATTTGAATCAGGGAGGATTGCTATATTGCAGTAGTGGATGTCTCAAATAATCTCTTCATCTCCAGTATAATTGCCAAGTCACATATAGGGAGAAAGTTTCAATGAAAAATACATGCTGCATTTTTTTTCTTTTTTCTTTTAAAAGTCTCAATACAATTTTGTGAGAACACGTTGCCTAGTAGGAAGAACTCTTCCTAAATGCCTTGGATCTGAGTCCTATGTCTATCACTAATTACTGTATGACTTGGAGCAGATCATTTTATCTAAGTCTTATTTCCTTGATCTGTAAAAGGAGATTGGACTCGATAAAAATAGCTCCCCTTTATACGATGCTTTAAGGCTTATGAAAAATGAGAGAGGGAGAGAGATAGAGACAGAGACAGGGACAGAGAGACAGAAAGAGACAGAGACACAGAGAACGAGAATGAGAGAGAGAGAAAAGCTAGGTGGCACAGTGTGTAGAGTGCCAGGCCTGAATCAGGAAGGATTATTTTCCTGGGTTCAAATCTGACACTTAATAGCTATGTGTGACTCTGGTTGAGTCATTCAATCTTGTTTGCCTGTTTCCTCATCTGAAAAATGACCTAGAGAAGAAAATGGCTAACTACTTAAGTATCTTTGCCAAGAATACCCCAAAATAGGTCATGAAGAGTCAGAAATGACTGAAATGACTCAATAACAACTTGAAACTTATATGTATATATTCATACATACATGCATACACATGTATATATAAAGAAAGAGAGAGAAGCAAAGAGATGGAGAAATTTAGACCAGAACAGGATTTCATAGGATTATTACCTTCTATGTTTCTGTAATTATATCTCACTTAATGTAGGTTAGAATCATTATAAATTTTTTTAGCTTCCATACTACATTACTGACTCATTTTTAGCTTGCAGTCCTAAAACCCTCAGACATTTTTAGACAGATTGCTATCTAATTATGCTTTTCCTTTCTTTACTTTTCAAACTGCTTTTTCCCTTTTAAACTTTAAAAATTTTTTAACTTAATAAAAATATGCTTTCTCTTTCTCATCCACTTGCATTTGCAGAAAGAGAAAACTTTTAACAAATATGCATTGTCAAACAAAATAAATTTCCACATTACAGCCATGTCCAAAAAAATGTGTCATCTTTGTACCCTGAGTCCATCACCAGTCACTCAGGTGGTGGGAAGTATGCTTTGTTGTCAATCCTCTGGAATTATGATTGGTCACTGTGTTATCAAGTTAATTTATTTAATCCAAGCATAGGATTTCATATTCATATTTATTAAGTTTCCTTTCATTAGATTCAGTGCAGCATTCCATTTTTGAGAACTTTTTGGAACTTAACTCTACCATTCAATATGTTAATCATCTCTTTTGACCTTGTATTATCTGCAAATTTGAAGGTCATGTCATCTATGCCTTTCTTAAGTCACTAATGAAAATCCTGAACATCATATGGCCATGTACAGAGTACCAGGACACTCCACTAGAGACTTCCCTAAAAACTGAGGATCAGGCATTAATGACTATTACTTGCATGTAGTCACTCAACCTGCTCAAATGTCACATAAACTTGCTATTTGCTACTCCATATCACTCCATATTATCCACAAAAGTAGTGTGAAAAACTTCCAAGGTTGCCTTCTTCTGTCCTTTGTTGGTACAGTATTTATGATTTTCTGATACTAACACTATTGGAGCAGCTTAGAAACTGTCTTGATCAAGGATGGACCATGGAATTGGAAAAAAGTGCTGACACTGAGGGAGTTAAAGGAAGTGGTAGAGAAAGGAAGGCATATAGTCTGTGCTATAATAGCATGAAACTTCAAAAGCTTCTAAACTGAGTCTAGCAAATCTAAGGTTCTTAGGGAAGACAAGAACAATGGACACAATAGATTGACTTCAATCATTCAAATTGGGCAATGCCTCTTGGAGACACAAGGTTTTCTCTACCTGCTTCTATCTCCCTACCAGGTCTGCCTCAGTCTTACATCTTCAGCATGGCTTTGCTGCCTAGCTTCATTACTTCTTCAGATATGTTCTGTTGAAAGTGACACTGAAGAAAAAGAACCAACCTGATTTTCCACTCAAGTGCATTTCAAGAAGAAGAAGAAAAAAACCCTAAGGGGAGCAGTTTGATCTTTTGAAATGAATTATACCCTCTGGGCTCCAGCATGTTAACATTTTCAGCCCTCCTACTCTCTCTGAAATATTGGCATACAAATACCACCTTCTATTATAATTCTGTCAGTTCTCAAATCCTAAGAAACTGACTGGGCAAAAACCATAAAAGAAAATCTTTGTTTTTTGGGGGGAAATTACTTAGGGGCATTCATCGTAATCATTTTAGAATCAGGTCATTCTAAATGTTTAGATTAACTCTTGTTCCTCCTTTGTATGGAAAAGTCTTTGAGAACTTAAAATGAAATGTTCATTGTTGTACCATACATCCATTGATATTTATTAGGAATTGATCAATGTTGATTCTCGATCATGTACCAACAAGATGGATGACTAGAATCTTTCCCTAACCTTCAGGATCTTTCAACCTTCTCCATTATAGAAATTATGCACAAGAAAGAATGCAATTTCCCCCCTTCCCCCCCTGCCCCAGCCTCTTTCTCTATTTCTCAATGGTCTACTACACAAAGAATCCTAAGGAGATAGAAACCTGATAAACTAATAATAGG
Organism: Trichosurus vulpecula; assembly: GCF_011100635.1. Classification (NCBI taxonomy): domain Eukaryota; kingdom Metazoa; phylum Chordata; class Mammalia; order Diprotodontia; family Phalangeridae; genus Trichosurus; species Trichosurus vulpecula. The sequence goes on along the minus strand of NC_050580.1, from coordinate 246,146,628 downwards.
GAAGGGTCATCCTTCACTCCTAAGGTGCTCACTCAGCACTGCATTCCCCACTGCCTTCCATGCTCTTTCATGGCTACAAAAGGCAACTCACCTGCATGTAGAAAAACCACATCTGCCCCCCTTTCCACCACTTTCTCCATTTGCAAGATAAATCAACATTTACCACCTTTCCCACAACCCCAGTGCAGCAAAAAACCAAAAAGGTTTAATTTCCCTTGCAAAAAAACTACTTCTAACATTATTTTTAAAAATATTTAGAAACTGAGAGATCCAATACAAAAATTATTGTAGCTGACCATGAGGCTTGACCATGCAAAAATCACAGGCCAAAATAAAGTTATCTGATGTTCTTTTTTTCTTTTTTCACATACATAGTATTTTTCATATTTGTTGTATTGAATTACATTATTTTGGTCTGATACTTTCTTTTTTAAAAGTTTTTTTTCTTTTTTAATTATAAATTTATTTATTTTTATTTTTTGTTTACAACACTCAGTTCCATAATTTTAGGGGTTCCAAATTATCTTTCCCTCCCTCTCCTTCCCCTTATCCCCCAAGACAGCATGTAATCCAATGTAGGGTCTACATATACCTTCATGTTAAAATTATTTACATAATAGTCCAATTGTAAAGAAGAATTATAACCAATGGAATGAATCATGAGAAAGAAGAAATGAAAGCAAAGAAGAAAGAACAAAAAGATAGCAAATAGTTTGCCTCAATCTGCATTCAGACTCCATAATTCTTTGTCTGGATGTGCATAGCTTTTTCCACCATGAGTCTTTTGGAGCAGTCTTTGAGCCTTGCATTGATAAGAGTAGCCAAGCCTATGAAAGCTAGTCCTTACAGATACCTTATGTCTGTAATCATGTATAATGATCTCATGGTTCTGCTCCCCTCATTTGGCATCAGTTCATATAAGTCTTTCCAGGTTATAATGAAGTCTGTCTGCTCCTCATTTCTTATAGCAAAATAGTATTCCATTACATTCATATACACAATGTTTTTAGCTATTCCCCAATTGATGGATATCACCTTGATTTCCAACTCTTTGCAACCACAAAAAGAGCTGCTATAAATATTTTTGTACATATTGGTCTATTTCCCACTTTGGGATACAGCCCAAGAAGTGGTATTGCTGGGTCAAAGGATAGGAAGATTTTTATAGCTCTTTGGGCATAGTTCCAAATTTCTCTCCAGAAGGGCTGAATCTGTTCACAACTCCACCAACGATGTAACAATGTTCCAATTTTCCTAATCCTCTCCAGCATTTATCATTTTCCTGTTTTGTCACGTTAGCCAGTCTGACAGAAGTAATGTGGTACCTAAGACTGGTTTTGATTTGCATTTCTCTAATCAATAGTAATTTAGAGCATTTTTATATGCCTATATATATCTTTAATTTCTTCCTCTGAAAACTGCCTGTTCATATCCTTTGACCATTTCTCAATTAGGGAATGACTTGTATTCCCATAAATTTGGCTCAGTTCCCTGTATGTTTTAGAGATGAGGCCTTTATCAGAGACACTGGTTATATTCTTTCTCAATTTTCTGCTTCCCTCCTAATCTGTGTTGCATTGGCTCTGTTCATGCAAAAACTTTTCAGTTGAACATAATCAAAATTATCCATTTTGCATTTTGTAATGCTCTCTATCTATTTTTGGGTCATGAATTCTTCCCTTTCCCGTAAATCTGACAAGTGAAGTATTCCTTGCTTTCTCAAATTGTTCATAATATCAGCCTTTATTCCTAAATCATGAACCCATTTTGACTTTATTTTGGTATATTGTGTAAGATATTGATCTATGCCCAGTTTCTACCATACTGTTTTCTAATTTTCCCAGCAGTTTTTGTGAAATAGTGAATTCTTAATGCAGAAGCTGGATTCTTTGGGTTTATCAAAGACTAGATTGCTGTAGTCATTGACTACTGCATCTTGTGTACCCAACTTATTTAACTGATCCACCACTCTGTTTCTTAGCCACTACCAAGTAGCTGCTTTACAGTACAGTTTAATATCTGGTAAGACTAGACCACCTTCCTTAGCATTTCTTTTCATTAATTCCCTTGATATCCTAGCCCTTTTTTTCTTCCAGTTGAATTTTTTTCTCATTTTATCCAGCTCTGTAAAATAATTTCTGGGAGTTTGATTAGTATGGCACTGAAAAAGTAAATTAATTTAGGTAAAATTGTCATTTTTATTATATTAGCTCAGCCTAACCATTAGCAAGTGAGGTTTTTCCATTTATTTAAACTTGACTTTATTTGTGTGAAAAGTGTTTTGTAATTGTGTTCATATAGGCATTGGGTTTGTCTTGACTGTTAGACTCCCAAATATTTTATAGTATCTACGTAACTTTCAATGGAATTTCTCTTTCTATTTCTTGCTGTTGGGCTTTGTTAGTACTATATAGGAAAAGTTGTTTATTATTACAAGTAGTTTCTCTAGGATTTTCTAAGTAAATCATCATATCATCTGCAAGGGGTGACAATTTAGTATACACTTAGCCTATTCTAATTCCTTCAATTTCTTTTTTTATCTTATTGCTAAAGCTAACTTTTCTAGTACCAAATTGAATAATAGGGGTGATAATGGACATCCTTATTTCACCCCAGATCTTACTGGGAATGCATCTAGCTAATTCCCATTACATACAATGCTTGCTGATGGTTTTAGGTAGATGCTACTTATATTTTTAAGGAAGACTCCATTTATTCCTATGCTTTCTAGTGTTTTAATTGGAATGGATGTTGTATTTTGTCAAAAGTTTTTCTGAGTCGATGGAGATAATCATATGGCTTGTTGTTGATATGATTATTTATGCAGATAATTTTCCTAATATTGAACCACCGTTGCATTCCTGGAAAAAAAAATCCTACCTGATCATAGTGCATTATTCTCATGATAAGTTGTTGCAATCTTTTTGCTAATATTTTATTTTAAATGTTTGCATCAATATTCATTAGGGAAATTGGTCTATAATATTCTTTCTCTGTTTTACCTCTTCCCGGTTTAGGTTTTAATACCATATTTGTGTTATAAAAAAAGACTTTGGTAGGACTCCTTTTTTGTCTACTTTCTCCAAATAGTCTATAAAGTATGGGAATTAATGGTTCTTTAAATCTTTGATAGAATTCACATGTAAAACCATCTGGCCCTGGAGAGTTTTTCCTAGGGAGTTCATTGATGACTTATTCAATTTCTTTTTCTGGGATGGGGTTATTTAGGTATTTTATTTCATCTTCTGTTAACCTGGGCAATTTATATTTTTGTAAATATTCATCCATTTCCCTAAGGTTGTCAAATTTTTGGACATACAACTGGGCAAAATAATTCCTAATTATTGTTTTAATGTCCTCTTCATTGGAGGTGAATTCACCCTTTTTATTTTTGATACTGGTGATTTGGTTTTCTTCTTTTATTTAATCAAATTGACCAAAGGTTTATCAATTTTATTGTTCTTTTTTCATAAAACTAGCTCTTAGTTTTATTTATTTGTTCAATAGTTTTCTTGATTTTAATTTTATTAATCTCTCCTGTGGTTTTCAGTATTTCTAATCTAGTATTTATTTGAAGACTTTCAGTTTGTTCTTTTTCTAACTTTTTCAGTTGCATGCCCAATTGAACTCCTTTTTCTCTATTTTATTCATGTAAGTATTCAGAGATATAAAATTTCCCCTAAGAACTGCTTTTACTACATCCCATAAGTTTTGCTATGCTGTCTCCTTATTTCCATTCTCTTGAATGAAGTTATTATTTTTTTATGCTTTGTTCTTTGACCCACTCATTCTTCAGGATTAGATAATTTAGTTTGCAATTAATATTTTCTTTATCTTTCCATGATCCTTCAATACAAATAATTTTTATTACATCATGATCTGAAAAGCATGCATTGACTATTTCTGCCTTGCTGCACTGGATTGTGAGGTTTTTATACCCTAGTACACTTTCAGTTTTTGAGGATATGCCATGTACTGCTGAGAAAAAGGTATATACTTTTTTATTCCCATTCAGTTTTCTCTAGAGGTCTATCATATCTAGCTTTTCTAAACTTTTATTCACCTCCTTAACTTCTTTCTTGTTTCTTTTGAGGTTAGATTTATCAAGTTCAGAGGGGGGGGGGGTTGAGGTCCCCCACTAGTATAGTTTTGCTGTCTATTTCTTCCTGTAACTCCCTTAACTTCTCCTCTAAGAATTTAGGTACTATACCACTTGGTGTATATATGTTAAGTAATGATATTGCTTCATTGTCTATGGTGACTTTTAGCTGGATGTAATTTTCTTCCTTATCTCACTTATTTAGATCTCTCTTTGCTTTTGCTCTGTTTGAGATTAAGATTGCTACTCCTGCTTTTTTTTTTTTACTTCAGCTGGAGCATTATATATTCTACTACAATCTTGTACCTTTACCCTGTGTATATCCCCTGTCTTGTAAACAATAAATCCTAGGATTATGGTTGTTAATCCATTCTGCGACACACCTCTGTTTTATGGGAGAGTTCATCCCATTAACATTCACAGTTATGATTACTATCTGCATCTTTTTCTCCATCCCATTTCCCCCCTGTTTCTGCTTTTATTTCTCCCTTCTCCCTTTCACTCCTCAAAAGAGTTTTGCTTTTGACCACCAACTTCCTCAGTTTTCCCTTCCTATGGACTCCCCTCCCTTATCTTACCCTTTTCCACTTGCTACTTTTTGCTTTCCTACTAACCCCCCCCCCCCACCTTTTATTTCTCCTTTCCCCTCCTACAGCCTTTAGGACAAGTTTGATTTCTATACTTTTCAGAGTATGTTATTCCCTCCTTGAACCAAATCTGATGAGAGTAAAGCCCAAACACTGTTCTTCTCCCTCCCTTCTTTCCTTCTACTATAAAATGTTTTTGCGCATCTTCATGTGATGTAATTTACCCTTTTGTACCTCCTCCTTTTCTCTTCTCCCAGAACAATCCCTTTACACCTCTTAATTATGTTGTTTTATTATCTTATCAGTTACTTTATACTGACACCCTATATTGGCAATGGAAATGGGCTCTTAGCACTTAATTCATCCAAGTGCCCTTGAAGAGTTTGGCCTTTATTTCCTTGATTAAATTAGGAGTCCTTGATGACATCCTTGCTTCAAAGGAAAGCCTAGTTTACATGGGTTTGAGTGACACGTTTGTGACATCAGAGGCTTTTAGACCACGTGGGTTTAAGTCGCATTTTTGTGATGATTTTAGGTCCCGTGGGTCAGTCGCATGTGCAACTCACCTTTGACCCTGAAAATGATATAAAACAAGAGGTTGGCTTTCTCATTTTTGGAGCTCTGACCCACAGCAGGAGTACTGCGTAACCCAGGGCCAGCCCTTGTCGAACTCCCAGCTGAACTCAGATGTTGGTAACTATGAACTCTATTTGGTCTGTCTATTGATGTTTGTGATTTGTTTGTATTTGCTCTGAAACTTGGGGTGCTGGCTTTTCCCCCTGAGCTGAGTGGATGATATTTGTACACTGCATTAAATCGAGATTGCTTACCCCTTAATGTGGCTTTCCTTAGTAAAGAAGATCAAAAGAACCTGGGCTTGCCATGTTCTGTGAGTTGGTCGTTGTTGGTTTTACACCCCCACAGCAGTTGCCAGCCGAATTGTTGCAACATACCTTCAGTCCATATATGTATATATATGTATATATATATATATACACATATGTATATGCATATTTTTGTATATGTATACGTGTATGTGTATATATGTGTATATATATCCCTTTCAATTGTCAAAATAACTGTACTATTCTCAAGATTGACATATATTTATGCATACATATATATACATATATATGCATATATATATAAACATATATAAAACATGATAATCCTGTATAAGGATATAAACAATTTGCCCCTGTTGAGTAACAAGGTTTTTTCCCCATTTACCTTTTTGTGTCTCTCTTGACTTTTGTATTTGAAGATCAAATTTTCCATTGAGCTCTGGCCTTTTCAATAGGATGCTCTGGAATTCCCTTACTTCATTGCATGTCCCTCTCCTTGCCTTAATAATTACGCTCAGTTTTCCTGGGTATTTGATCCTTGGTTGTAGTCCAAGCTCCTTTGCCTTTCAGACTATCAAATTCTAATTTCTCCTGTCTTTTAATGTATAAGCGGCAAGATCCTGCGTGATCCTGACTATAATTCAATGCTATTTGAATTGTTTCATTCTGCTGCTTGCAGTATTTTTTCATTAACCTGATAATTCTGGAATTTTGCTACAATATTGCTTGTAGTTTTCAATTTGGGATCTCTTTTCAGGGGGTGATTGGTGGATTGTTTTGATGACTATTTTACCTTCTGGTTCTAGGACCTTGGGTCACTTATCCTTATGATTTCTTGGAAGATACTGTCCAGGCTCTTTTTTTTTATCATGTCTTTCCAGAAGACCAATAATTCTTAAATTATCTCTACTGGGTCTATATTCCAGGTCAGTTGTTTTTCCAGTCAAGTATTTCATATTTTCTTCTATTTTTTCATTCTTTAGATTTAGTTTCACTGATTCTTGATGCCTCATAGAGTAATTAGCTTCTACTTGCCCAATTCTAATTTTTAACAAATTGTTTTTTTTTTCATTTAGCTTCTGAACCTCCTTTTCCATTTGGTTAATTTTACTTTTCAAATGACCATTCTCTCCAATTAGATTCTGAACCTCCTTCACCATTTCACCAGTTTTACTTCTTAAAGAATTGTTCTCATCAGTGATTTTTTTTCCATTTTTTCTTTTATCTGTCTAATTTGTTTTTTAAAATCCTCCTTGAGCTCTTCCAGGAATGCTCTTTGGGCTTGAGAGCAGTTCACATTCCCCTTTGATGTTTCAGATGTGGTTATAGTGTCAATGCTGTCTTCTTCTGAATTGGTATTTTGATCTTCCCTGTCTCCATAAAAAGAATCAATAGTCCTTGGTTTTCTGGATTCTTTCTTCATGGTGTTTGTTTTCTTCATGGCTTTTGGAGTGGATCTCTGCTTCTGGTGCCCAGGGAGCTCTGTCCCAAACTTCTTGTGCTGTGTACTGGATGCCTGATTACTGGCTTTTTATGCTGTCACCTCTGGTTCTATGAGGTATGGGGGAGCAGTGGTCTGACTTCTGGAAATCTCCTCTTCCCCTAGGGCTGTGCTACAGCATGGGTCGTCTCAGCAGTTTTCTGTGTTGGTGTCTGCCACTTCCTTTGGCTGTGTGAAGGCACCTCTGGGTTCCTGGTGTTGACCCTTGCTGGTTCCACACCTGCTGTTTGGCTATTGAAGGCCTACTTCAGGCTCTTCTATTTCAGGATTTCTCTCAAGGGAGTATTCTCTGGGTGAGGAAGGGAGGGTTGACAGCCATTTTACCTGGTCATTATGGCTTCCAGAAGTTCAAGAAGGTGAGTTTCAAACCTTTAGACCATGGGCTGGAAGCCTCAGGAGTAATTGCTCTCATGGCCACAGGTGTTGTGGTGCTGTCTCCAGGAGCTCTGACAGACTCCTGTCCTTGGCTGAGAACCCTGGGGATTGCCACCAGTTTCATGTACCTGGCTCTCTCCCAGTCTGGTTCACTGGTTGAATTCCTCTGCTGCTAAGTCTTTGATGTGGTCTGGTGCAGTTCGACACCCCAGGACCTCTCCCAACCCACAGATCTGTTCCTATCTGATGTTCTAAAAAAAGTTCAGATAGGTGATCTAGTTCAATTATTTATTTATATTTTTTAAAAAGAGTGGGTTGGTGATGACTGATTTTATTGGTATAGGGAACTACATTAACAACATTCCCTCTACCAGGGTGTACCTTTGACTTTTCATTCAGTTGATAACCTTATTTGCCTGAGGGAACTAAGAGATTAAGTGTTTTACCTATGGTTGCACAATCATTATCTGTCATCTGAACTCAAGGTTTCTACCCCATTACATAGGCTTTGCCCTGCTTTCTTTTCACCATGGCTATGTGGCTCTTCCTCCTCTACTTTTTGCTTTGTTGGGCCCCATACCACATGACCCAGAGAACATCATCCTTTCTCCATCCAAACACTGTGAAGTGTTCATAGAATCTCTCTCTATCCCCTACAAAGATGCTATCTCATTAGTCCAACAAAAGGGACCAGTAAAGCATCATTAACTACTTATCTCCAATCTATAACAAGTCCTTTACAAAGATCATCCATACACAAATTGAAGGCATCCTCAATATGGTTATTAGTAGGAAAGAGGTGTCTTTTCACAAACGATATTTAACAATTCACCAAATATTTACTATCTTACTATTGACTGAAAGATACAGAGAATATGATAGTGTTTTGTGTACTGGTTTTAAATTATGAAAAGAATAAACAGCGGTTGATTCAGTAAGACCAAACATTGACACATAGTCTTTTTTACAATAAGATATCTTCTATCCAAATATCAATAGCATTCACTGTTCCCTGAAAGATGCAACAGAAATAAGTCAATTCAGTGACCCTTGGAAAATGAACAACAGACAAGGCATAAAATAGGGTATGCTCACCAAAAGTATTCAACATGACGAAGGAGGAGATTATTGTAGACCCCAGGGGGAGAAATAATTCCCCATAAATGGTGACGCCTTGTAGATGCTCTTGTTTGTCAATGACAGCTGGATGGTGCAGTGGACTCTAGTGCTGGCCCTGGAGTCAGGAAGACCCCTTGTTCTGCATTCAAATCCAGTCTCAGACACTTACTAGCAAGTCACTTAACCCTGTTTGCCAAAGTTCCTCATCTGAAAAACAAGCTGGAGAAGGAAATGGCAAATCACTTCAGTATTTCTGCCTAGAAAAACTGAAATGGAGTCAGGAAGAAAAGACTCAACAACAAATCGTATTAACTGCATTAATCCCCAGGCTATTCACATCACTAGGGGGAATTTCTAAATTGATGAGACCTTAGATCCACTTGAGTGCTAGAGTATAGGCTTTGTACTTGCTCATTTATTTTGATATTTTAATCCCTTAAGTAGAATTCAAAGCATTAAAGGGCAAGGACTGGTTTTTTTTGTCTTTTTTAAACCTGCCCCGTCCTAAAAAAAAGCAAAACAAAACAAAACAAAAACACTGTGCTTGTTTAATTGAATATAAAAATTGGACAGGGACCACACAGGACCAAAATTATGAATGAATTGCAATATCAAATAGAGAAGGAATACTGACAGTGGTGGTATCATTGATTTATTGAAGATTGAGTCCTACCAGGAAAAAAAATTAGAGCTATATAATGATGAATGGGATGCCTTATATAATCATTGTTAAAATAAAACAAGATTTCTCTATTTTCTTATAATAGGGATTAATTATACCTAAAAGTCAACAAAACTATCCTTTTATTGGCCTCTCCCTTCCTGTATTCCTAGTCACCTAAGTGTTGAAAAAGTCTAACCGACATGGAATCAGGGCCCCTCAGATAGTATACTTCTGAAGACTATGTGGGTCAGGTGATCAGACATATTTTCATAAGGAGATATGTATCCATGTGTGGTGCATCATGTAGCAATTTCAATGTCTTTTCCAATTCAAAGTTTCTTGGAATACTAATTCATTACTGATTTCTCTACTAAACTCTAAAATTAAATAAATAATGACATTTATTTTATTTTTCTATTCTTTCTCTCCCTCTTCCTTCCCCCACCCCACTATGTTATGCTTTATTGACAATATGGAAATAAAATAAGCACGTGTAGTATATCCTAACTCTCCATGGCTATTAGCCAATGTTGCTAATTGTTCTTCCAAAGGGAAGATAAGACCTAGGGGGTGAGAGAAACATTATCATTATTTTAAGGTATTTAAAGAAATTTCATTTGGACTGCTAACTAGATGATTCCAGAATCTGAACAGCTTTTCCTCTAGTCTCATGGAATCCTCCTGAAGGATATTATAGCAAGCACATGATATAAAAAAAAATCTGAATTTTTTGCCTCCCATTATGCCATTATGATAGAATTTTCTTTTTTTCTTCTCCCTCTCCCTCTCCCCCTTCTCTTTCTCTCTTATTTTTCACTCTAATTTTTCCTATTTCTTCTTGTTGGCTTTTTATATATCTATCTGTCTGTCTGTCTATCTGTCTACCTATCTACCTATCTATCTATTATTTTTTTCAGTTTTTAAATTCATCAAGATCTTAGCATTTTAAAATGCAAGATCTACCACCAACATTCTAGATGTACAGGTGCTTTTCCATATTAATATGATGTACTTATAATTTTTGTTAGTTTTCCTTCATTATATTTTTTTGTTCTAACATGTCTTTTTGCTCTCAAAATCAGTCCGTTGCTTCAATTTTAAGAAAGTGACAGATCATCAAGTTTCAAAAGGAGGAAATGGGTGCTGTGTTAAAATCTCTTGTGTGAAAAAATTAGAAGAAATACAAAATTAGCAGTAATCTTCATTCAGGCTGAATGAGTCTAGCAAAAGATTGGTTAATTTTAGCCTAGGTTTGTAAAAATATACCCAATGCTCATGTACAAATTGTTTAAGTTCCTGTTATTTTCATCCCTTGCTACCGAAGGTATGCTATACCTTCATGAATATAGTACAAAAAGATAAATCTGACCAGCAAATGGAGACATAGTCCAAAGAACCACAGAACGATTTCAATTTTCTTTGACAAATGTATTTCCCTACCTTCTCCACTTTCAATTTTTCCATTCTAACTTCCATTTCATTTTAGAAGTGGCCAACTCATTTTCTTTCCTGTTTTGTCAGTTACTAGCAAGTGCACACATGCAGCATAGTTTAACAGAAACTGTTGAATCTGGATATAACTGCTTAGGTACATGAAATTCTTCATAGAAATTTCAGGGTCCCTGGAAGTTTTACACTGTGAAGCAGTAGGTTTAAATTGAAAGCTGAAGAAATAGTCCATTTCCTATGTAAGTCCTGGTAAGCCTGAGGAGGTTTAGAGACAGGGGAACAGTCAAAGTTCAATTTAACTATTTCTCTTGGTTATGCGTTTCGTCTTGGGAGTCAACAAGAACTCAGTATCTTAAAATTTCCTACCTCTTCCCTTTGAGTCCTCATGTGGAATACCCACTTATGACTCTAGATTTTTGCTTCCATTTGTTATCTCTTGTCCTACTGGGCGTTATGGAAGTATTACAAAAAGTGTTATATTCTCAAGGCCAAACACGCTAAGCCTCCTCCTTCAGTCTGCTACTAATTCATTTAGTTATTCATTTCATCACTGGATTCAATGGCTATCCAATAAATTTTCATTGTTCAGTAATTTCAGTAGTGTCTGACTCATTGTGACCCCATTTGGAGTTTTCTTGGCAAAGATACTAAAGTGGTTTGCCATTTCCTTCTCCAGCTCATTTTACAGATGAAGAAACTGAGGCTAAAAGGGTAAAGTGACCTTCCCAGGATCACATAGATAGTAAGTGTCTGACATCAGATCTGAACACAGGTCTTCCTGACTGTAGGCCCAGGACTCTAACTTTGCCATTTAAATGTCCTACCAAATAAATATGAGTCTCATAAAACATTTAAAATTCAAACATCATCCTTGCTAATTAAATAATTAGTTCCAAGCCTCCACCCTGATAAAACTGGGAAAACCTTTTTTCCCATTATTTTTTGTCTCCGCTCACATTCTCCACCTCCAAATTCAGAGATGTAGACAAGCAATAGTATTGTTTTCATACAGTTTACTAATAGTAATATATTATCCAAATACAGAGATACATATTTGCACAATGTACCACTGGATAAGCAAAGTAACAGTGACATTTGCCTCTTATCAAGGCTCTAATTATTGACTATTCCAAAAAATTTGGACCATAATCCAACAACTTTTTTTCCCTCTGGATGGCAGAGAAATTTTCACAGAATATGTTTTCCACCATTTCCTCACAAATGAAATAGTTTACCTTATACAGTTTCTTTGCAGAACGCCAGTTACACACAGTTTTATTTGTTTTGTTTTGCTTTATTTTAATGTCACTTTAGGTCTCTCTCAAGTCAAGTGAAGAAAGAAAAGCAAAAGGTCAGGCTGTGCTCTCAAGGAGTTCGCAGGGGAGCAATAGGGGAGGCAACATACAAACTACTATGTACCAACAAGATGTAGTCAAGACAATTTGCAGATGATCTCAGAGGGCAGGCATTAGCATTCTTAGGGATCAAAATGGCTTTTTTCTAAAAGTGAGATGCTAGCTGGCACCTAAAGGAAGCCAGTGAAGGAAGTAAGAAGAAATGAGGAAGGAGAAAACTCTAGACATGAGGGGCAGCTAGTTTAAAATCAAGGAATTAGAAGCTGGACATCTTGTTCAAAGAACATCAAAGACACAAGAGTCACTGGGATACAAAGTGGAAAGGTCCCAGGACAGAGCCTAGGGCGCTACCCACAGTTACTGGGAATGATCTGATAAATGAAAATGTAAGAGCAGTGCAGACAGGTGGCACATAAACCAGTATAGGGAAATATCATCAAAACCCAGAAAGAAGATTGAATCAAAGAGAAGAGGGCTTCTGATTGTAAAAGGCTGCAGAGAGGTCAAAAAATGAGGATTGAGAAAATAATGCTAGATCAGTTAATTGCAAGTTCATTGGTAACTGGAGAGAATATTTTGAATTGAATGATGAGATTGGAAAACTGACTTCAGAGAGTGAAAAAGAAATTGAGAAGAAAGAAAATGAAGACCTTTATCGTAAATGGCTTTCTCAAGGAGTTTAGCCAAGAAAGTGGGAAGACATATAGGACAATTGCTAATAGGGGTTATAGACTAAATAAAAGGTTTTTGAGAATGGAGGAGACATGAAATTATTTGTAAGCAGCAGTAAAGTAGATAGACAAGGAGAGAATGAAGATTAACGGAAAAAGTGGGGACAACAGGGGAGGCAATCTTCTGGGGAAGAGGTAAAGAATGACGTCATTTGTGCATGTAGAGGCATTGGCCTTGGTAAGAAGAAGGGCTACTTTTTTAGATGAATCACCAATAAAGGTATCTGAGTGATTTGAGATGAAGAGGAAAAGAAGAGAGGGTTTTTTGATTAACCATAAGCATCCCCCAAAGTTCTGTTCTGGGATTTCCGACATCCCTCTATACTATTTCACTTAATTTCTTTAACACCCATGGTTTTGATTATCATTTCTATGCAAATGACTCGAAGATCCAATTGTCTAGCCCTAAGTTCTCTCCAAACTTTGAGTCTTGAATATCCAACTTCCTTTATGACTTTTTGAGTTGGATGTTCCATAGATTTAGACATCTTAAACTCAACATGTCTGAAACAGAGCTCATTGTATTTTCCCCAAAACTTCCCCCTCCTCCTAACTTCCCTACTAACTGCCAAGGATACTGCCACCCTCATCATGCTTCATGGTTCAAAATCTAAATGCCATCCTCAACTCTTCATTTTCACTAAGACTTCATATCTATTCAGTTATAAAGCCCTGTCATTTCTAGCTTCACAATGTTTCTCATATACATCTCCTTCTCTCCTCTGACACCACCATTATGCTGGTACAGGCACTTGTTACCTCATGCCTAGACTAATTCAGTAGCTTCTTTCTTGGTCTTCCTGTCTTAAATCTCTACCACTTCAGCTCATCCTCCACTCACCTGTCTTCCTAAAGCTCCTGTCTTACCATTTATCATGTGTATCTTATTTGTACAGCACTGTTTGGATGTTATCTTCCCTATTAGACTGTGAGCTCTTATGAGCAAGGACTATATTTTGCCTTCCTTTGTAATCCCAGTGCTTAGCCCAGCACCTACTATGTGCTTTGCACTTAATGAATGCTACTTGACTTTATTTAACTGGAAATAAGAGGCGACATTCTCCACTGAGAGGGTAGGAGTTGAGAAAGTAATAGAAGGTTTGATGATGAATAGGAAAGCTTTAAAAAGCTGGTGAGTGGGGCAATAAATAAATTAGGGAGGCATAAAAGGATTACCTTGCTACAGTGATGATCCAGTTTTGATTATATACCATACATTTGAAGGGACTCAGTCAGCATAATTTTGTCATTCTCTCTTCATTCATCAGCATGTGACTAAGAACGAGGGTAGTATATGTTGGGAGAGATCCCAACCTGGGACTTGGGAAGAAAAACTGATAATAAGACAAGGGTCAAGGGAATTTAAAGTAGACAAAAGTGTAGAGTTGAACTAATTGACCAAAGGGTCAATATATGAAAGACAGTAGAGTATCGTCATTACAGGAATGATGACCTGGGGAAAAAGCAAGAAGTGAAGGAATTCTGTAGGTCACAATGAATAATATAGTTAGGAGTTGCAAGGCAGAAAGAAGCAGAATGAAAATAAGTTATAAGATAAAGGAAATTCATGAACATTGATCTTGTTCAGGTAGGTATGCCAACACCTACATTTGTGACAACAAAATCAAGGTTATGACCATCTCTGAAATTAGTTCAGGCAGGATAATAGAAACAAAATTATGGGGAATGAAAATATTGAGAGACTGGGAACTCAGGGTGTTTGAGAGAGAATCAACATGCATATAAAGGTCCTCTATTTTGAGGGCAGAGGAAGAGTGAAAACCTGTGAGTCAAGAACTTAATTCCTGAAGTAGAAAAAACTACAGTCTGGAGGTTGATAGGCAACAGGTACCAGCATATTTATTGGGTAGTAAATATTAACTGAGTGAACCTCAAAGTAGGAGAGTTAATTGAGTGAAAGAGATAGAGGGGCAGGGGCAGCTAGGTGGTGCAGTGAATAGAGCACCAGCTCTGGACCTGAGTTCAAATCTGGTCTTAGACGCTTGACTCATGTACTAGCTCTGTGACCTTGGGCAAGTCATTTAACCCCAATTGCCCTACCAAAAAAAGAAATAGAGAGACAACTTTAAAGTGGAAATCATAAACAAGGAGCATTCTAACTTATATAATATTACCAATGAGTTGGGGGTTTATAACCAGTTCTAGAAATGGTGATCAGGGAAGCTGCACCAATACAAGGCAGCCAGGTGTCAGTAAGTGTAAGAAGAAAGAAGGACTAAGAACAGGTTTAAAATGGAAACAAGTTTATTTCCTTTGGATCAAACATTCAAGAGAACACAGTGGAAGAGCTGGGTTGGGTTGAAGTGGATAGGAATAAAGGAGAGGGCAGTGGGAGAGACAGAGAATAACATCTATACAATAATAGCAATAGGTGAAGAATTACTAGCATTGAGTGTGAAGCCAAGATGGTGGATTAGAGGAAACATTCAGCCAGATTCTCCCAAAATTCCCCTCTGAACAGCTTTAAAACAATGCCTCAACTTAAATTACAGAATAGCATAGAGAATAAAACATCAGGTTGAGATATTTTTCCAGCCAAAGGTAATTTAGGAGATCAAAAGGAGAAATCTAAGACACAGAGGTAGAGGCTGGCCCAGAGCACAGTTGATTGAAAAACCACTGGTGTGATGGCATGTTGGTGATGGAAGCAACAGCAGTTTTAGGAGCTCTCAAGAAAGAGATTGTAAGGGGACTTAGAAAGAGATTATAGAGGGCCCTTGTGCTAGCACTGGACATAGGAATGAATATCATTTAGCAACTCCATTGCCTATATCCACTTCATGGTCACAGTTCAAAGGTGGAGAGGGGAATTTCAGTTAAGAAGGTGAAGGAACCCTGAGGACCAGTATTGCTTCTGGTCCTAAGGGACCAGGGTCCCTTCCTGGGTAAGGATCAGAATGAAAGCCAGAATAGTAGTGACCATAACTCTCCCCAGGCTACACCACTCTGAAAGCACTGAAATCTTATAAACCCCAGAGCTAATTCTGAAATCAGCAGTGTGAGAAAGCCTGAAGCTTAGGACAGTTAGCCTCCCTCCCACACTGGGAACAGAGCCCAACTTTAACATAGAGTTCAAAATCAAGAAATATAGTGGAAAATGAGCCAACAATAACAAAGAACTTAACCACAAAATGTTATTATGATGACAGGAAAGATTAAGACACAAACTTAGAAGACAGTGCAGTCAAAATAGCTGCAAGTAATGCCTCAAAAGCAAAAAAAAAGCTAAGTGAGTTGGACACAAGCCTCCCCAAAATTCTTGAAATATATATTTTAAAAATTTACAAAATCCAACAAGAATTAGAAGGAAAAGTAGCAAAATAAATGAAAACAAATGAAGAAAATTGGAGGCACAATAAATACTGAAGAAAATAGAGCATGAAATAAGAGAATTGACCAAACAGGGAAAAAAGGTAAAAAATTTCACTCATAAAAATAATTTTTAAGACTAAAATTGGACTAGTGGAATCTAATGATTTCATGAGACACCAAGAATCAATAAAACAAAGTCAAAAGAATGAAAAATAGAAGAAAATATCAAATGTCTCCTGGAAAAAACAACCTCCAAAAGACATCTAGGAGAGATAATTCAAAAATTCTTGGACTACCTGAAAGCCATGATCAAAGAAAGAGCCTAGACATTGTATTTCAAGAAACTATCGAAGAAAAACTGCTTCAATATCCTAGAACCAGAGAGTAAAATAGAAATGGAAAGAATCCACCAATTACCTCTTGGAAGAGATCCCAAATGAAAACACCCAGGAATATCATATGCAAATTCCAGAAGGCAAAAGAGCTGGGATTACAATCAAGAATAACTCATCTAGCAAAAGTGAGGATAATCATTAAAAGGAAAGGATGGTTATTTAATGAAATAGATTTTCAGGAATTTCTGATGGGAAGACCAGAGCTAAATGGACTATTTGACTTTGAAATACAAGATTCAAGAGAAATGTAACAAGGTAAAGATGAGAGAGAAAGCAAAAGGGATTCAATAAAGTTAAACTGCTTATATTCCTATATGGGAAGATAGTACATGTAACTCCTAAGAGCTATAACATCATTAGGGCAATCAGAAGTATTCTACATAGATAAAGCTTAGATAAAGTAAAAAAAAAAGGACAGGTGAGAAAGGGGGATGTCTTGGGAGAAGAGGGAAGGGAGAAAAAGAATGGGGAAAATTTTTTACTTAAATAACTGCAAAAGGGAGAGCTTTTAAAGTAAAGGTAACAATAGTAAGGAGTTAGGTAATGCTCAAAGCTCACTGTAAGTATACACACACACATATACATATGTACACACATATGTGCACACACAGATACATAAACATACATGCATACAAATACACACAGATAAACATACATACATACACATATATATACACATGTGTGCATATTTATACATGTATATGGATATATGTTCTAACATGTATGTATATGTGGAAATGTTCATATCCACATATATATGCAATATTTAGATGTAATATGTTTGTCTATACATGCATACATATAAACACATACCTATAAAGATGTATGTACATATGCATATATATACACATATATTTATACACATATATCTATACATACACACACATAAGCTCAATTGGATCTACAAGCCTGTTTTACTCAACAGGAAAGTAGGAGGGGATGGGATAAAAGAAAATGGGAGTGATAAATGAGAGGGAAGGTAAAAAAAAAAAAAACAGAGGTAGAAGCAAAACTGACTTCAAAGGAGAGAGAGAATAAAAAGAGAGAGAGACCAATGAAGGGAAGAGAATAGGATAGAGAGAAATGAACACAGTTTGCAACAATAACTCTAAATGTGAATGGACTGAACTTACCCATAAAATGGGAGTAGTTAGCAGAGTGGATAATAAACCAGAATCCAAGAAAATGTATTTACAAGAAACACACTTGAAACAGGAAGACACATACTAAATTAAAATAAGCAAGAGCAGCAATCATAGTCTTGAGGACAAAGCAAAAGCAAAAATAGACCTAACTAAAAGAGATAAGCAGGATAGGACTTTTAGGAGCCAAGATAGTGGAGTAAGCAGCAAATCAATATAACTCTCCCATATTAACCTCCAAACAACCATAAAGTAACACCCCAAAACAAATCCTGAAACAACCAGCAAAAAGATGGGGTAAAAGAGTACTTTAGCCCATGAGACTTGGAAGATCAGCTTGAAAGGTCTGTCTCACTTGGGCAAAAAAGGCAACACAGTCCAGGACAGGAAGCATACTAGCAAGCCAACAGCAATCCCCACCCCAGCAAAACAGCAGTAGGTCTTGAGCCCCAGTGATGTGAAGCAGGCAAACACCAACACCAGAACCTCCCCCCCCCCACATTTGACTCAGCATAGCCAAGGAACCTGGCAGAGTTGCCCCAAGCTTCAGCATAGCCCTGGGGGAAAAGGCAACTTCCAGCTGCCAGACCTCCACATCCTTCAGCAAAGCCTCAGGGAAATACAGAAACACCCCACCAGCCTCTGCCCATGCCAGACACCAAGTCTAGGACCCTGGCTCAGCACCAGGTTTAGAAAAAAAGGAAAACAGCTTAAAAAGATGAGCAAAAAACAACAACAAAAAGAATCTGACCATAGAAAGCTATTATGGTGACAGGGAAGATAAAGACACAAACTCAGAAGAGTTCGACAATGTCAAAACACTTTTCACAAAGTCCCAAACAAAAAACAGGAAGTGGTCTGAAGCCAAGAAAGAACTCATGGGAGAACTCAAGAAGGAGCTTAAAAATCAAATAACATATAAACCCAAATAAATCATCAGCATTTCTGTATATAAATAAAAAGCCCAACAAGAAGAGATAGAGAAATTCCATTGAAAATTAATGTATACATGATAAAATATTTGGGAATCTACCTGCCAAAACAAACCCAGGAACTATATGAATACAATCACAAAACACTTGTCACATAAATAAAATCAGAGCTAAATAATTGGAAAAATATCAATTGTTCATGGGTAGGCTGAGCTAATATAAAAAAAAATGACAATTCAACCTAAAATAAATTACTTATTCAGTACCATACCAATTGAACTATCAAAAAATCATTTCATAGAACTAGAAAAAGCAATAGCAAAATTCATCTGGGGGCAGCTCGGTGGCGTACTGAATAGAGCACCAGACCTGGAGTCAGGAGGACCTGGCTTCAAATCCAGCCTCAGAAACTTGACATTTACTGGCTGTGTGACCTTGGGCAAGTCATTTAACCCTGATTGCCTCACCTCTTCCCTCCCCCACCCAAAAAAAAACCCATATGGAAGAACAACAGGTCCAGAATATCAAAGGAATTAATGAAAAGAAAGGCAAGGGAAGGTGGCCTAGTTGTATCAAATCTTAAATTTTAGTATACAGCAGCAATCAAAACTACTTGGTACTGGCTAAGAAATCCTGTGGTAGATCAATGGAATAAATTAGGTATGCAAGATACAACAGTCAATTACTATAGTAATCTATTATTTGATAAACCCAAAGACTCCGGTTTCTGGGATACAAACTCACTATTTCACAAAAACTGCTGGGAAAACTCGAAAATAGTACGGCAGAAACTAGGCATAGACCAACATCTTATACCCTATACCAAGATAAAGTCAAAATAGGTGCATGATTTAAATACAAAGGCTCATATTATAAGCAAAGTAGAAGAGCAAGGAATAGTTTACTTGTCATATCTATGGAGAAGGGAAGAATTTATGACCAAAATAGAGAACACTGGGAAATGCAAAATAGTTAATTTGATTACATTAAATTGAAAAGTTTTTACACATACAAAGCAAATGCAGCCAAGATTAGAAGGGAAGCAGAAAGCTGGGAAACACTTTTTATAACTGGTGTCTGATAAAGGGCTCATTTCTAAACTATATAGAGAACTGAGCAAAATTTACAAAATCTAAGTCGTTCCCCAATTGACAAATGGTCAAAGGATATGAACAAGCAGTTTTCAGAGGAAGAAATTAAAGCTATAAATCTAAGAGCTGGTTTTATGAAAAAAAAAACTAATAACATAGATAAGTCATTGATTAATTTGATTAAGAAAGAAGCCAAATATCCTAGCTTTAAAAATGAAAAGGGTGAAACCACCACCAAACCAATGAAGAAGAAATTAAAATTATGGAATATTTTCCCAATTATATGCCAACAAATCTGACAATCTTAGCAAAATCAATAAATATTTACAAAAATATAGATTGACCAGATTAACAGATCAGGAAATAGAATGCCCAATAACCACATTCTAGAAAAGAACTTGAACAACTCCTTAATGAACTCACTAAGAAAAATGGGTTCACAAGTGAATTCTACTAAACATTTAAAGAACAATTAGTTTCAAAACGATTTGGGGAAATAGGCAAAGGAGTCCTGCCAAACTCCTTTTATGACACAAGTGTGGTGCTAATACCTAAAACAGGAGAAAGAAAATTATAGGCCATTTCCCCTAATATCAATGCTGTGAAAATATTTAAAAGATAAGCAAGAAAAATACAAATTTCTAAAAGGCACTGTAGACAATGATGTAAAATCATTTTAAATATATATGAACCAAATGGCATAGCATCCAATTTCTTAAAGGAAAAGGAGGAAATAGACCATAAAATTGCACCAATGGGTGCCTCAATTTTACCCTCTCAGAACTAAATAAATCTAATCATAATATAAATAAGAAAAAATTGAGGGGATGAAGAGAATCTTAGAAAAGCTGGATATGATGCCCCTCTGGAGAAAATTGAATGGGACTAGAAAGCATTATACCTTTTCTCTCAGCTGTACAGGGCCCTTTCACACACACACACACACACACACACACACACACAAGACCATGTATTAGGGCATAAAAACCAAATGCAGAAAAGCAGAAATATTAAATGTACTTTTTCCAGACCATAATGCAATACAAATTACATTCAATAAATTGTAGTGGAAGCACAGACTAAAATTTCATTACAAACTAAATAATCTAATCCTAAAGAATCAGTGAGTCAAAGAACAAATGATAAAAAACTATCAATATTTCCATTAAAGGGAATGACAACAATGAGACAACATACCAAAAATTATGCAACACAGCCAAAAGCAGTACTTAGGGGGAAATTTATATCTCTAAATGTGTATGTGTGTGTGTGTGTGTGTGTGTGTGTATGTATATATGCATATATGTATGTATATGAGGGGAGAAAGGATAGATCAATAAAATGGGTATGCAACTAAAAAAAATTAGAAATGAATGTGAAAAATTATCATATTATTGCAAAATATTTCCTGAAATGAATAAAATATATTTTTTAAATCTAAACAAAAATGAGAAAAAAAGAATCACTGGTATTAAAGTGTATGTCTTGGCAAGGCAGGAGGGTGTTAATCATTGAGCAATGACTACAAATAGGCTAAATTCATACCCAGATGAGTGCCAAGTATGTGCCAAGAATGCCAAGTATGGAGATATGGTAGGCTGGTTGTGGAGCGTGAGCAGTGAAGCTGGGACTTGTCATCATATCTGTCCTCTTGGTTTCTATTTGGAATTGACAATTAAAATGTATCCTATATATGGAATGAAACCCATTCTGTAGCAGCCAAATTACTCTTTCTTTACACACCATTTGAATTGCGCATACGTAAACAAATTATACAGACATTTTAGCTGTTAAAAATGCAATGTGGTTCAGAGGCTAAATTATGTGATTTAAGCACATGTTAGTGTAAGCTCAGCTTAAAGTACTTCTTTCACAGGTAACTTCTCTCAAAATAACAATTAATTCTCTAAGGACCTCAAAGAATCTTTATGCTATGATATTTAATTGTAATTTCTCCCAAACTGTTTCTCTATAACAGTAACCTCTCCAAATCTCCTCAGGAAGGTTCTAATGGTCCATTTACAGAGAGTCGCACAGATGCCATTTTGGTTACCTGTCGCTCTTGAAATTCTTTAGTTTTCTAAAGGCATATTAACAGTATCTAAAGTACTTATGAAATAACAGGTAATCTGGGACTACACTAATAAACATATGAATGGCATCAACTTAGCCTCAGAACTATAACAAGAGCAACAAAAGAGATGACATTTAATTCCCATCTATATATTTATTTTCTAACTTCATATATACCACCACACATTGTATTTTATGGGTAAAATTATTGTACATTTTTGTCTATCAGTCTAAGAAAGCAACAATTCAACGTATCCAAAGTCCCAACCAATACTTAAATAAGGATTAATTTAGCTGTTCCAGATGTTTTTTGTTCCATTTTTTCTTTTCCATTATAGAAATGTTTCACCATGGCAAACAACCTGTAACTGCAACTTTAGAATTGTAGGAAGAATGACTGGAATGCTCTGGAATGAGAATAGAACCAGCATTTGATATTTGCAATCCAAAAAAGCTACGTGCTTTCTGTTCCAAAGAGCTTTCTGTCACCTGGTCAGTTACTGGGCTTGATAGAGTACAAGAAAATGCTGAACTGGGGTTTGTGAGAGCAAAGGACTAACCTGTTGGCCTTTTACATCCTTGATTATGTAATTTTAGGAGGTTGAATTACCATGTTATTTAGTTTGTGGAATCATAGCTTTAGAAATGTAAGGGAAATCAGAGGTAATCCTCATTTTAATACTTATGACCAGAAAGTGAAAGAGGTAAGGTGATTTGTCCAAAGTCACAAGGCTAATAATAGTAAGCCAGGTCCTGCCACTCCAGAGCCAGTACTCTTTCCACTCTCCTTGGGTAATACCTTTTCCAATATTATCTCCCACTCTTATTCATTCACAGTCCTTCCACTTCTCAGCTCTAGATCATACTATTTTTGCTAGATCATACTATTAGATCATATCATTTTTGCCTCTAGGCCTTTTCATATTGCCATTCCACATTCGGAAAACTTTTAGTCATTTTTTTTCTATCAAAACTATCCCTACACTTGAGTACTAGCTTCTCTTGTTTTCTTCATTAAGCGTTCTAGCCCATATCAAACTCTTCTTTCTCTGAACCCTAAGAGCTTACTTTCTGTACTACTGATGTGCAACTTAAACATATATCTCCTGATATCTCTCCTCTTTCTCTAAAATGCTAAAATTTTGAGAAATCTCTCTTTTCTTAATTTGATATTTCTTGAAACCAATTTTATCTCTTAATAACATGTAATATGTGTCTGTATACATGTTTGTATAAGTATATAAGGACAGTATAAGTATATAAGGACACATATATAATAAATACATGCATATATATATATATATATATATCTCAATAGATATAGACATATATAGCCAGAAAGGCACCTCTAAAGGAACCTTTAGAAGCTCATTCAATTTAAACTCCTAATTTTATATGTAAAATAACTGAACACCTCTGAAGTTAAGAGATCTTACATGTGCATATAGTTAGCCAAAGGTAGAGGCAGGATTACAACTTAGCTCTCTTATTTTATCCACCTGAGTGCTTTGTATATTTATGGCATAGGCACATAAGTGAGCATAGGTTATCATTAAAGCAACAAAAATGAATTTATGTATTTATTTAATCCTGTCAACTACCTTTCCACTGCCCACCCCCACCCCCCCGTACCCCATTGCCCCTACCTAGAACAGTGCTCTCCAGAATAAAGCCTTGGGGCTTTACTGAGTATTTTGCCACTTGTTCTGTCAGGCACATTCTATCCCACTTCAGTCCTCTATTTCATCATCTCTAAAGCAGGATAGGGGGAGTTAGGTGGTGCAGTGGATAGTACACTGGGCTTGGAATCAGGAAGCCTCATCTTCCTGAGTTCAAATCCAGTCTCAGGCACTTACTGGGTGACTCTGCACAAGTCACTTAACCCTGTTTGCCTCAGTTTCCTCATCTATAAAATGAGTGGGAAAAGGAAAGGAAAACCATTCCAGTATCTTTGCTAGGAAAATCCCAAAAATGAGATCACAAAGAGTTGGACACAACTGGAAAACAACTGAACAACAATAAAATGGGAAAAAATGAATTGAAACTCCTGTGGAAACTATCTTTTTATGCTCATCTTCTTGTCCAAAGTTTAAATTAACCTGGATATTACCAAGAGATCCTGATTCCTGAACAGCCTATGTCCGATGGTCCAGAAGAGTCATGGTTTTATAGACACATAGGTGTGTGTTGTTTATTATCGTTTACTTCTTTCTAGGAACGAGATAGGGACTGGAATACACATTGGACCTCATGTTTCACTCCCAAGTGAGAAATCTTTCTTTATCATTTCACATCAATACTTCTCTGCAATTTATAGTCAGAGTTTCTTAGAGCTCTGAGAGGTTTAGTTACTTTTCTAGGGTAGCACAGCCAGTATTGGTCAAAGATAATACTTGAATCCAGGACTTCCCAGTTTAAAGAAGGGTCTTCTATCTACTATGCAAACTGTCTCTCCTTCTTGTTACTAAGTACCACGTACTTGCTTACTGATTCTATGGTAAAAGCAAAAACGTTGGACAGAGTATATCTATGTATACTTCCGCACGCGTGGGGAATCAAGATTATTACAGGAAGGGAAAAAAAAAACATTGCACAAATATTATCACATTTGATCATCACAACAACCCCAGTAGGTAGTTGCTATTATTATTATTCTTATTATTATTATTATGATGTATCATGCCCATTTTACAGATGTGGAAACTGAGGCAGGCAGTAGTTACATGACTTGCCCAGAGTCACTCAGCTAGTAAATGTCTGAAGCCAAATTCGAATCCAGTTTTTCCTGACCCATGACCCAGAGTTCTATCTGCTGCTGCCACCTAGCTGTCATAGAACTAACATGTATTGAAACACAATAAATAAAAATAAAAAAGGTGGGATTAGCCAGAGCTCAGTTATAATTGGCAGAACCACAAAGTCCACATACTCTTAGACAGTGAGTAGTACTGCCCCAAAGAGAGAGAACTGAAGAAAAAGAATGTCCATGACCCTCTAGTAATTAAGCTCTAAAGCATTTCCTCAGCCTTCCCACCATAGTGGGCTATGGGCAAACTATTAGACTGAGTCTCCCAAGTGAGGAAGCTATTCATGTTACCTGATGATTGAAGTTGGGCAACTGACTTAACTTCTCTAGGCCTCAATTTCCACATCTGTAAAAAGGGGGTGATAATTCTAGTATTTACCTCTCCAGGTACTTATGAGGATCAAAGGAGATAATGCATATAAAACACTTTGTAAGCCTTGACACATATAGATGTCAGCCATTAATATGAAATATCTAGAAGTGAAATGCTCACTCTTTGGGGGGGTAGTTTACACTTGTGATATTATTTTGTAGAGAAAGAAATGAAAACTATTAAATGTAGATACTTTCAAATTATTGATTCTGTATTATCAAGTCCTAATACCTTTAAAATTTTGAGATGGATAGGGTTGCTTTGTCATGCCTTTCATAAATAGAATTCTTTGAACTTCTCAATATCATCCAATACCAACTTATCTCAGCAGTGTCCTAGTCTTAAATTTCTATCTAATTTCACCAAGGTTTTGGCCCATGCTTACTTTGGTTGTGGTGTTCCTTTTCAACTCTTCCATTTGTTTTATGAATACTCTTTTAAACAGCACGATCCACTCAGCTTAGAATCTAGTATTTGTCTATACCCCAGTGTGATGTTTTGCTATGATGATCTAATATCTTATTTTCTTCCCAGTCCTATAAAAGGCTTCAGGACACCAGACAATGATCTTGGCTCTTCTGAAAGTCGCCTGATAATTATTATCAGTCCTCAATGGTTGCTCTGAATGAAATCCACTTAGCCAATACTTTGTTTTTCTCTATGATGCTTGCTTATCTGATGGATGCTTTCTACCCCCTTCTCCATAGCCTCTGACACAAGTGGAGCCAGCTCAGGCTGAAATGAATTACAGATAAACAATACAAAATTCCTTTTCTTAGCAATTGAAAAGACACTATTTTTAAACTGTTTTTTTTTCATTCTTCAAACTTACATATTGATTTGCCAGGTACTTTGATATTAGGCAATCTTCTTGTTGTCAACTTCCTCCTGCTAATCGCATCTCAGGTTGGCTCAGATGATTTTCCAAACTGAATCTCATTTTGTTATGTCCTGTCCATATTTGTGAAGGGTCATTTATGTTATTGCTCAGGCTTGTTGATGTTTGCAACACCTCCCAGCTCAGAATCATCTGCATATTTCATTACCACGATGCTTACCCCTGACTTCACATCATTATTAAAGAGTTTAAATGAGACTAGAGCTGTCAATCACAGGAACATAAAAAGTAAATTGCAAGGGAATGCAATGTATATTTCATCATAGCCATCAGCCTGTAAACCCAGCACGGGCCTCCAAGTCCCCTTTTTTTTAACCAAAATAATAATAATTTTTAACCACATCTTCATAAATCACCTTGTGGATTGGAAATACTGACAAACCCTTTAATGTAGCTTTCCTAAGGACTGTATTAAAAATGAGCATAAGAAGAATGCACCCATGTAGATGCACTTGCTTCCGTTCTGTTCATCCCCTAAAGCTGCATTCTAAAAATAATCTCTGAAAGGAGAATAGGAAACCACCTTGTAAAGTATGGTGACAAATATCGCCACTATATTAGGCAAGTTGCCTAAAGAGGCTATTATCTACACTATTCAGTAAGCAAGCTCTTATGGAAGATCCAAATGGAGGGGAAGGGGTCACAGCAGGCTTGTTCCACAGCTGCCTGTCCTCTTGAAGCTATAATGATGATTAAAATGATGCAGCTTGAACTAGATGGAAGAGTTTCAAAAATCCCTTGTTTGCCTATAGAGTATAGCCAATGAAGTACCCTCTTAGTAAACCTAATTTTCCTATTGGCATATTAAAAAATATCTAATGCCATTTGGATGTGGATGCTGGGACCATGAGTGTGGGGCATTTAATATAACATATTTTTATGTATTGTTTAGTTTTATTTTTTTTCATTTCTAGTACTTTTTTTTTCTTTTTAAAAAATGCTTTATTATAAAGAGATGGTTGTCTGGGAGGGGGAAGGGAAAATGTATGGAGGAATCAAGGTCACATAAAAACATAAATATATCAATAAAATATGCTTAAACAAGTAATACCATATTGAATGGCAACATAGGAGTAGTATGTAGAGGGGCTGACATGGAAGTCAGGAAGAGCTAGGTTCAAGTAATAACTCTGACCTATGTTATCAAGGTCTGGGTACAGCACTTAAAGTCTCAGAGCTCCAAGTTAGCTCTCTAAAACAATAAGTTGCAGATGAATTATTTGTCTGCTGGGGTGAGGGGAGTTTCCCATAGAGGGATGAAATTTCATGTTTGGACCAAAATTCCTCTTAGCCCTTGTTTAGGGCATTAAAGTTCCCAAAGAGCTTTTATCACCATTATCTCAACTGTGATCGCAGTAGTTTGTTCAAGTGCTGTAACTATTTTAAAATAAAGGACCTCAGAGTCAGAGACATGAAGACACTTGGACAAGGTTAAATTGCAAATAAATAGCAGAGTTAGGGATTGGAATCTGATCACCTATGTGGTACTTTCTACCACATCAGGCTGCCTGATTCACAGAATATAGGCAGAGTAGTTAGCTTACCATGTAATAGTTTCTTAGAATTCAATGTGTGTCAAAAGACCACACTATCTTCTGTATTAATTTCCTATGGTCTTCAGAATTCTCCCCAACTGGAGTCACTTATTAGAGAAATTTGGAAGTATATCTGTATGAGGCATTTGAAGACGGTGCTCTAAAGGCAAGGGATGTTTTCAGAAGCTAGATACAGAGGCCACTGGGAGATATAGACCTAGACACAGCCACCATTGTTTATTGTTGGTGGTGGTTTGTTTGATTTTTTTTTATTTCCCTATGAGGGACTGAGACTGTTTTGTGTTCTGAGTCATCAAAGGCTGTGGTAATTGGACTATTAATCCAAATTATTTTAAACTCAACGTTGAAACAATGGTGGGAACAATTTACAGTATGAGTGTTAGTAATATGCTAGAGAGCAAAGAAGGGCATCAAATGGAAATCAGAGGCAAGAAACTGGGAGGCAGACATGAGAGGTAGGTACCATTGCACCAACGTTCAGAGCTGAAGGTTAAGTTACATCAGCCTACATGCTTATTTATATGGGACCACTATAGGAACCCACTGGGCTCTGCAAAGTAACTCATGTATAATGGCATGGTGATTACTGATTTTCCATCTTGGAGAATAATTATAAGACTGTACAGTACAGTCTTCCTCCTCTCTTTCCCTCCCTCCTCCCCACTCCACCCCCCCCCCCAGCCCTGGTAGGTCAGAAGCAAATTCTGAAGTTTATTCAGCTCTATACAGTTACATTTCTAATTTTTATTCAAGTAGTTTTAATTTTTATGACATAAAATTGATCTTTATTTTGTCTTATTTGCAAATAAGGGGAAGCTTGAATAGCAGGAAGGAGTATTTTAATTGATGTATACAGATTCAGAAAGAACCAGGGTTCAAGCTTTGTTTTCCTAAAATGCAAGGCTTTCTCTTATCTGGGGGTTAAGCCAAGTTGAGAGTCTTATGTATTTGATTTTTAATAATTTTGGATAAACTCCAAAGGCAGAACTAAAATAGATTTTGCATTTTCTTTCTTCCTTTCAAAATAAATTGAGTCAGAGTACCATTTCTTCAGTGAAGGACGAGACTAAGCTATTGAACCATATCAACCTTCTTCTTCTATTCATTCTTTCTGGATTCCCCTGACATATTCACAGCAAAAGCTCTCCGCAAAGATGGAGTCAAGAATAACCACTAAAGAATGTGATTAGACCATGCCAGCCATGCTCACCTTCTAAAACCAGGGTGTGTGT
This sequence comes from Trichosurus vulpecula, assembly GCF_011100635.1. NCBI lineage: Eukaryota > Metazoa > Chordata > Mammalia > Diprotodontia > Phalangeridae > Trichosurus > Trichosurus vulpecula. The sequence goes on along the minus strand of NC_050580.1, from coordinate 246,118,072 downwards.
GTGGAGGGGGGGGGTAGAAATAAAAGGGCTACAGTAGCTTTTCTCTTTCAGCTTTACCTATTACCTCAATCTTATAGCCAGACAGGCTGAGATGGCTGCATATTCATTTTAACTGATAATGTACTGGTCTTCCTCTAAAATCCTGACTTTGATACCTTACTAATGGCATTCAGATAAGCTGGGTTCTTGAAGACTAGTAAAGTGAAGTACAGGCTCTTGCATGGTGGGATGGTTGTCCAAATCTAACAAAATGAAATTTAATAAGCATGCATGTGAAAAACTTATCCTTTGGTTGTTAAAAAAATCAAGGGGTACAAATACAGAATGGGGATGATACATAATTACATGTACCAAGAGGTCCTTCTTCTTCCTCCTCCTACTCTCACATCAAACAACATTAACCCCTTTTACTAAAAAAGAGGTGGCTCTTCTCACCAAGGCTTCTCACTTCTACATGCACTAGTTATCCCATGGCATCTTTTTAATTTTTTTTTTAATTTTTCAGCAGATTGCCCCAGCTCCCACTATTGAGTATCTCCCTATCTAATGTCTATTTCCCTTCTACCTATGAACATATTCATGTCTCCCTCATCCTCAAATATACCTCACTTGATCTAGCCATACATAATAGTTAGCATCCTCTCTCTTCTCCATTTTGTGGCTAAAGTGCTTGAGAATGCCATCTATAATTGATGCTCCCACTTCCTTTCTCTCACTCTCTTCTAATATCTCTGTAGTCTGGGTCCTGACCTCGTCATTCAACTGAAGTTACTGTCTCCAAAATTACCAATTATCTCTCTGATTACTGAATCTAATGGCCTTTTCTCAATTCTCAGTCTTCTTGACCTTTTTCCAGCCTCAGACATAGGCAATCATCAGTTTCTCCTTGATACTCTCTTCTCTAAGTTTATCTTTTCATTACATTTTTCTTTCATGGTTCTCCTTCAACCTGTGTGAGTACTCCTTCTCCATATCCTTTGCTGAATTTTCATCCAGATCAAGGCCACTAACCATGGGTGCCCTTCAAGACTCAGTCCTGGTTCCTCCTATATTCTCCCTCTATTCTATTTCATTTGATGATCTCATCAGCTCCTGTGGATTGAGCTAACATCTTGGTGAAAATGAATTTCAGATCTATTTGTCCAGCTTTAACTGATGTCTAATTTTCCACCTCCAAATGCCTATTGAACATCTTGGACTAGATGTCTTGTAAACATTTTAAACTCAATACATTTCAAACTGAATGCATTATCTTTCTCCACCAAACCCTCGCTTCCTCCTTACTTCCATATTATTGTTGAAGGTTCTACTCCTGTAATGTTAATGGAATGTGAACATCTTCCCCATCCATTAATGGGCCTATGTGATCACATGTGTTCAATCACTGATATCTCGCTTCTTTGAACCACAGTCCAGCTGTGATACATCCTGAGTCACAGAGAGCCCACTGGGATAGGAACTTGCCTAAGAGGAAGCTTGCTTAGGGGAAGCTTACTTAGGGGAGGCTTTCTTGTAGGAAAGATTTCATACCTTTTTGTATTAAGCTAATTAGGCACTGAGTCATGAGAGTTGTGATGCCTTCTGGCTCTAAGCCTATTAGCCAAATGTGAAAGTGAAGTGCTATCTATCTATCTATCTATAATATATATATATATATATATATATATATATATATATATATATATACACACATATATTCTGAGATGAGATTTTGCTTTGCAGGCTTGCTCATGAGAAGGACCTTTTGATTCCCTGGACAGGACTCTGAGCAGCCCTTTGTTAAGAGCCCCCCAACTACTCAGATGTTGATGCTCCCCCGATCCAGTGGTATATGTAGGTGGTTGTATTACTTTGTTCAGACAGTTGAAGCCCTATCTGTTGATCTCTGTGCTAATTTCTCTGCTTGTATTTTCTACTTATCTGTAATTAAAGTAATATTGTTGACCCCTTTAAGCTGCCTTTCCTTTAGAAAAGCAGATCAAAAACCTGTGCTAGCAGGCCATCCTGGGTGTGCTATGGTGCCTTCTGTTACAATACCCTTCCAATCACTTAGGCTTAGAACCTAGGTTTCATCTTCAAATCCTCACTCTCTTGAACTCCAATATCTAATCAGTTACCACATCTTGACTTTTTCACCTTTATAGCATCTCTTACATATGATGCCTATTTTCTCCTGATACTGTCAATACCTTGATGCAGGTCCTCATCAATGCTCCTTGGATTATTCCAACAGCCAGATCATATCACCTTCATCCCCAACCTATTAAATCAACTCCAGTGGCTCCCTCTTAATTCCATCATTAAATACTAAATCCATTTATTGATTTTTAAGGTCCTTCAGTTGTTGGCCCGTTACTAACTTTCTAGTCTTCTTACTCTTCATCATAACTCCTTTATCCCAAGTAGCATGCAATCCTGTAACTGCTATAGCATTTCAGGAGAGAACAACACATAAAGCAGTGAGGGTACATTAAGACTAGATAACACACATTCCTAGGGAACCTAGTCTCAGAATTGTTCTGTTCTTTTCTCCAGGAATACTGACTATATATAGTAGGACATGAATAGAAGGCAAATGATGGAGGGTAACCTAGGATTGAGATTTAGCAAGGTATTGTAAATGAAAGGTCAAGAGGAAGAGAGATTTAAGAGTAGAAGATCTTCAAGAGTGAAGCTATTCAACCCTACGTACAAGACTATGAAGGGCAAGATAGAAGGATGGCACTTCGTGGTTAAAAAGTAAAGAATATTTAAGGATCATGCAGGCAGATAAATAAATTGAAAGATACAAGGTTAGGGCCAGAGAGAAACATTTTGGAGTTCTGTATGACACAAGTGGAAACTCACATGTGAAAATCAGATCAGGGCATTATGGTCTCTGTATACCTGAGGTTAAAGGAAAAAAAAAATTCATGGAAGAGATAACAAACGAGCTAAATTTCGAAAGAAAATAAGTGTGCTGAAAAGCATAACTGAGCATTGAAAGCACTTCAAGCATGTATGGGTGTGGGAGATTACATGTCAACTTAAGGTGACTGTTTATGTTACACAGATGACCAAAAGGGAAATGTAATTTGAAATTTCACTGGGAATGTAGATTGGAGCCATATAAATATAGTCTCTAACCTGATTGCCCTTGCAGCAAGAAATAATGAGTCTATTTTTTTGGGTGGAGAATATTTTCTCTATCACTTAGCACAATGCTAGATTTTGAATTAAATTGGATTGGGAAGGTATATTAGAATCACATAAATCTAGTTATTCTTTCAGAGTGATTTAAATGCCAGACCAAAGGGTT